>NW_027590178.1:0-300000 GCF_964213995.1 Mustelus asterias
TGTCCCTCCCTCTGTCCCTGTCCCCCTCTGTCTGTGTCCTGTCCCTCCCTCTGTCTGTGTCCCTCCCTCTGTCCTGTCCCTGTCCCTCCCTCTGTCTGTGTCCCTCCCTCTGTCTGTGTCCCTCCCTCTGTCTGTGTCCCTGTCCCTCCCTCTGTCCCTGTCCCTCCCTCTGTCCCTGTCCCTCCCTCTGTCTGTGTCCCTGTCCCTCCCTCTGTCTGTGTCCCTCCCTCTGTCTGTGTCCCTCCCTCTGTCCCTGTCCCTGTCTCTCTCTCCCTCCCTCTGTCTGTGTCCCTCCCTCTGTCTGTGTCCCTCCCTCTGTCTGTGTCCCTGCCTCTCTCTCCCTCCCTCTGTCTGTGTCCCTCCCTCTGTCTGTGTCCCTCCCTCTGTCTGTGTCCCTCCCTCTGTCTGTGTCCCTCCCTCTGTCCCTGTCCCTCCCTCTGTCCCTGTCCCTCCCTCTGTCCCTGTCCCTGTCCCTCCCTCTGTCTGTGTCCCTCCCTCTGTCTGTGTCCCTCCCTCTGTCTGTGTCCCTGTCTCTCTCTCCCTCCCTCTGTCTGTGTCCCTGTCCCTCCCTCTGTCCCTGTCCCTCCCTCTGTCCCTGTCCCTGTCCCTCCCTCTGTCTGTGTCCCTCCCTCTGTCTGTGTCCCTCCCTCTGTCTGTGTCCCTGTCTCTCTCTCCCTCCCTCTGTCTGTGTCCCTCCCTCTGTCCGTGTCCCTCCCTCTGTCCCTGTCCCTCCCTCTGTCCCTGTCCCTCCCTCTGTCCCTGTCCCTCCCTCTGTCCCTGTCCCTCCCTCTGTCCATGTCCCTCCCTCTGTCCGTGTCCCTGTCCCTCCCTCTGTCTGTGTCCCTCCCTCTGTCTGTGTCCCTGTCTCTCTCCCCCTCCCTCTGTCTGTGTCCCTGTCTCTCCCTCCCTCCCTCTGTCTGTGTCCCTGTCTCTGTCTGTGTCCCTGTCTCTGTCTGTGTCCCTCCCTCTGTCTGTGTCCCTCCCTCTGTCTGTGTCCCTGTCTCTCCCTCCCTCCCTCTGTCTGTGTCCCTGTCCCTCCCTCTGTCTGTGTCCCTCCCTCTGTCTGTGTCCCTCCCTCTGTCTGTGTCCCTGTCTCTCTCTCCCTCCCTCTGTCTGTGTCTCTCCCTCCCCCTCCGTCTCTCCCTCCCTCCCTCTCTCCCTCCCCGTCTGTCTATCTCTCCCTCCCCCTGTCTGTCTCTGTCTCTCCCTCCCCCTCCGACTCTCCCTCCCTCCCTCTCTCTGTCTCTCCCTCCCTCCCACATCAACCGCTTTACCCTCATCCACCTCTTTGGTCACCTTCTCAAAGAACCCAATAAGGTTCGTCAGGCACAAAACCCTGCCGACTACCCCTAACCAAATCATTCCTGTCTGGATGATTCTAAATCCTATCTCTTACCATTTTGACCTCTGACACCTCTCTAACCCCGCTCTTGTTGTCCAACCACAGGACTGTTCTAAGCAGCTGTCTTCAGAAGCCAATGACGATGGCTGTTACCCATTGGACGGACATGTCTTGTGTCTGGATTGCCACAAATCCCGGGTGAATAAAGGATTACGGAGATGAGTGAATCCTGCCTTCCCGAGCGCGGCGCTCTCTCTCTCTCTCTCTCTCTCTCTCTGGGCCTCCACCATTCACCCAGACTCCACATGGATCTTCCTCACTTCCTGCCCTCTCCCCAATGTGTTCCTGCTTTGCTTTCAAGAGCAAGAATAAAACTCCAAGTAAAGGTCGTTTACAAGCTGACCATCTCACACCGCCTCCAACCTTATTTGTGAGTCCGAGTCTCTGTCCTTGGCAGTAAGTTTGATTCAAGTCAGAGAGTTTAGAAGGTTGGGGGGGAAGATCTCATAGAGACATTGAAGATAACTAAGGGACAGGGCAGACGCAGCGAGGTTACTTCCACTTACAAAGGAAGCAAGAACTAGGGGGCATAGCCTCAAAATACAGGGGGAGTCAATTTAGGACGGAGTTGAGGGGGAACCTCTTCTCTCAGAGGGGAGCGAATCTTTGGAATTCTCTGCCCAATGAAGCAGTTTACCTCGTTAAATGTGTTTAAGTCACAGGTAGATAGATTTGTAACCATTAAGGGAATTAGGGGTTATGGGGAGCGGGCGGGTAAGTGGACCTGAACCCACTATCAGATCAGCCATGATCTTATAGAATGGCGGGGCAGGCTCGAGGGGCGAGATGGCCTACTCCTGCTCCTATTTCTTATGTTCACAGCAGGGAAACAGGCCCTTCGGCCCAACTTGTCCATGCCGCCCATTTTTTTTAAAAAACCACTCAACTAATCGCCCTGACACTAAGGGACAATTTAGCATGGCCAATCCATCCAACCTGAACATCTTTGGACACTAAGGGGCAATTTAGCATGGCCAATCCACCTAACCTGCACATCTTTGGACACAAAGGGACAATTTAGCATGGCCAATCCACCTAACCTGCACATCTTTGGACACAAAGGGACAATTTAGCATGGCCAATCCACCCTAACCTGCACATCTTTGGACACTAAGGGACAATTTAGCATGGCCAATCCACCCAACCTGCACATCTTTGGACACTAAGGGACAATTTAGCATGGCCAATCCACCTAACCTGCACATCTTTGGACACAAAGGGACAATTTAGCACGGCCAATCCACCCTAACCCGCACATCTTTGGACACTAAGGGGCAATTTAGCATGGCCAATCCACCCAACCTACACATCTTTGGACACTAAGGGACAATTTAGCATGGCCAATCCACTCTAACCTACACATCTTTGGACACTAAGGGGCAATTTAGCATGGCCAATCCGCCTAACCCGCACATCTTTGGACACCAAGGGGCAATTTAGCACGGCCAATCCACCTAACCTACACATCTTTGGACACCAAGGGGCAATTTAGCATGGCCAATCCACCCAACCTACACATCTTTGGACACTAAGGGGCAATTTAGCATGGCCAATCCACCCAACCTACACATCTTTGGACACTAAGGGGCAATTTAGCATGGCCAATCCATCCAACCTGAACATCTTTGGACACTAAGGGGCAATTTAGCATGGCCAATCCACCTAACCTGCACATCTTTGGACACTAAGGGACAATTTAGCACGGCCAATCCACCTAACCTACACATCTTTGGACACCAAGGGGCAATTTAGCATGGCCAATCCACCCAACCTACACATCTTTGGACACTCAGGGACAATTTAGCATGGCCAATCCACCCTAACCCGCACATCTTTGGACACTAAGGGGCAATTTAGCATGGCCAATCCACCTAACCCGCACATCTTTGGACACTAAGGGACAATTTAGCATGGCCAATCCACCTAACCTACACATCTTTGGACACTAAGGGGCAATTTAGCATGGCCAATCCCCCTAACCCGCACATCTTTGGACACTAAGGGACAATTTAGCATGGCCAATCCACCTAACCCGCACATCTTTGGACACTAAGAGTCCAGGCCAGGAATGGAAGGGACGGCACAAATTCTCGCCCTTTATGAATGGGAGCAGCCGCCCAGTAGTAGCCTGGGTTGACCAATGGCGGAGCACCACTGTCACTGGGAGCGTGACCACCACAGCCAATCGCAACTCTTGCCCCTGGCTTCACACGGTGGCCTTTCGCCAAGCTTGAGCCCCCTGAGCAGGTAGAGCCGGACCCTGGAACGAGCAAAGTCTGCACCGCGCGGCCGAGGGACAAATCTTTGCACTGGAAGATCAGCAAGTTTCGGGCGGACCAAAGTCACCGAGTTGACGACCACCCCCCTCTCTCCCCCCCCCCCAGCAGCAGCTGAAGTCTGCCTTGGCGTGCGTCCCCGGGAAACAGTGTGTGCCCTTCCCACCGCCCAGCCAAGCCGGGGCTTGTTTGGGAGTTCTGTTGATGAGGCGTTCTGCCAACTCGGGGAGGCGGCGCGCAGTCAGAAACACACTCTGACATTCAACTAGGGGAGGCTGCGCGCGGTCAGAAACACACTCTGACATTCAACTCGGGGAGGCTGCGCGCAGTCAGAAACACACTCTGACATTCAACTAGGGGAGGCGGCTCACGGTCAGAAACACACTCTGATATTCAACTAGGGGAGGCTGCGCGCAGTCAGAAACACACTCTGATATTCAACTAGGGGAGGCTGCGCGCAGTCAGAAACACACTCTGATATTCAACTAGGGGAGGCTGCGCGCAGTCAGAAACACACTCTGACATTCAACTAGGGGAGGCTGCGCGCAGTCAGAAACACACTCTGATATTCAACTAGGGGAGGCTGCGCGCAGTCAGAAACACACTCTGATATTCAACTCGGGGAGGCTGCGCGCAGTCAGAAACACACTCTGACATTCAACTCGGGGAGGCGGCGCGCAGTCAGAAACACACTCTGACATTCAACTCGGGGAGGCTGCGCGCAGTCAGAAACACACTCTGATATTCAACTAGGGGAGGCTGCGCGCAGTCAGAAACACACTCTGATATTCAACTAGGGGAGGCAGCTCACAGTGAGAAACACACTCTGACATTCAACTCGGGGAGGCAGCACCCAGTGAGAAACACACTCTGACATTCAACTCGGGGAGGCGGCGCCCAGTCAGAAACACACTCTGACATTCAACTCGGGGAGGCGGCGCACAGTCAGAAACACACTCTGATATTCAACTAGGGGAGGCGGTGCGCAGTCAGAAACACACTCTGATATTCAACTAGGGGAGGCAGCGCACAGTGAGAAACACACTCTGACATTCAACTAGGGGAGGCTGCGCACAGTCAGAAACACACTCTGACATTCAACTAGGGGAGGCTGCGCGCAGTCAGAAACACACTCTGACATTCAACTAGGGGAGGCAGCACACAGTGAGAAACACACTCTGACATTCAACTAGGGGAGGCAGCTCACAGTGAGAAACACACTCTGACATTCAACTAGGGGAGGCTGCGCGCAGTCAGAAACACACTCTGACATTCAGCTAGGGGAGGCTGCGCACAGTCAGAAACACACTCTGACATTCAACTAGGGGAGGCTGCGCGCAGTCAGAAACACACTCTGATATTCAACTAGGGGAGGCTGCGCGCAGTCAGAAACACACTCTGATATTCAACTAGGGGAGGCTGCGCGCAGTCAGAAACACACTCTGATATTCAACTAGGGGAGGCTGCGCGCAGTCAGAAACACACTCTGACATTCAACTAGGGGAGGCGGCGCACAGTCAGAAACACACTCTGATATTCAACTAGGGGAGGCTGCGCACAGTCAGAAACACACTCTGACATTCAACTAGGGGAGGCTGCGCGCAGTCAGAAACACACTCTGATATTCAACTAGGGGAGGCTGCGCACAGTCAGAAACACACTCTGACATTCAACTAGGGGAGGCTGCGCGCAGTCAGAAACACACTCTGATATTCAACTAGGGGAGGCGGCGCACAGTCAGAAACACACTCTGATATTCAACTAGGGGAGGCTGCGCACAGTCAGAAACACACTCTGACATTCAACTAGGGGAGGCTGCGCACAGTCAGAAACACACCCCGACATTCAACTAGGGGAGGCTGCGCGCAGTCAGAAACACACTCTGATATTCAACTAGGGGAGGCGGCGCACAGTCAGAAACACACTCTGATATTCAACTAGGGGAGGCTGCGCACAGTCAGAAACACACTCTGACATTCAACTAGGGGAGGCTGCGCGCAGTCAGAAACACACTCTGATATTCAACTAGGGGAGGCTGCGCACAGTCAGAAACACACTCTGACATTCAACTAGGGGAGGCTGCGCGCAGTCAGAAACACACTCTGACATTCAACTAGGGGAGGCTGCGCACAGTCAGAAACACACCCCGACATTCAACTAGGGGAGGCTGCGCGCAGTCAGAAACACACTCTGATATTCAACTAGGGGAGGCGGCGCACAGTCAGAAACACACTCTGATATTCAACTAGGGGAGGCTGCGCACAGTCAGAAACACACTCTGACATTCAACTAGGGGAGGCTGCGCGCAGTCAGAAACACACTCTGATATTCAACTAGGGGAGGCGGCGCACAGTCAGAAACACACTCTGACATTCAACTAGGGGAGGCTGCGCGCAGTCAGAAACACACTCTGATATTCAACTAGGGGAGGCTGCGCACAGTCAGAAACACACCCTGACATTCAACTCGGGGAGGCGGCGCGCAGTCAGAAACACACTCTGACATTCAGCTAGGGGAGGCTGCGCGCAGTCAGAAACACACTCTGACATTCAACTCGGGGAGGCGGCGCGCAGTCAGAAACACACTCTGACATTCAACTAGGGGAGGCTGCGCGCAGTCAGAAACACACTCTGATATTCAACTAGGGGAGGCTGCGCGCAGTCAGAAACACACTCTGATATTCAACTCGGGGAGGCGGCGCGCAGTCAGAAACACACTCTGATATTCAACTAGGGGAGGCTGCGCGCAGTCAGAAACACACTCTGATATTCAACTAGGGGAGGCTGCGCGCAGTCAGAAACACACTCTGACATTCAACTAGGGGAGGCTGCGCGCAGTCAGAAACACACTCTGACATTCAACTAGGGGAGGCGGCGCGCAGTCAGAAACACACTCTGATATTCAACTAGGGGAGGCTGCGCGCAGTCAGAAACACACTCTGATATTCAACTAGGGGAGGCTGCGCGCAGTCAGAAACACACTCTGACATTCAACTAGGGGAGGCTGCGCGCAGTCAGAAACACACTCTGACATTCAACTCGGGGAGGCGGCGCGCAGTCAGAAACACACTCTGACATTCAACTAGGGGAGGCTGCGCGCAGTCAGAAACACACTCTGATATTCAACTCGGGGAGGCGGCGCGCAGTCAGAAACACACTCTGACATTCAACTAGGGGAGGCTGCGCGCAGTCAGAAACACACTCTGACATTCAACTAGGGGAGGCGGCTCACAGTCAGAAACACACTCTGATATTCAACTAGGGGAGGCGGCTCACAGTCAGAAACACACTCTGATATTCAACTAGGGGAGGCTGCGCGCAGTCAGAAACACACTCTGATATTCAACTGGGGGAGGCAGCACACAGAAAGAAACACATCCTGATATTCGACTAGGGGAGGCAGCACAGTGACAAACACCCTGACATTCAGCTCGGGGAAGCAGCACACAGTGAGAAACACACCAAGACATTCAACTAGGGGAAGCAGCACACAGTGAGAACCACACCCTGACATTCAACTAGGGGAAGCAGCACACAGTGAGAAACACACCCTGACATTCAACTAGGGGAGGCTGCACACAGTGAGAAACACACCAAGACATTCAACTAGGGGAAGCAGCACACAGTGAGAAACACACCAAGACATTCAACTAGGGGAGGCTGCACACAGTGAGAAACACACCAAGACATTCAACTAGGGGAAGCAGCACACAGTGAGAAACACACCAAGACATTCAACTAGGGGAAGCAGCACACAGTGAGAAACACACCAAGACATTCAACTAGGGGAAGCAGCACACAGTGAGAAACACACCATGATATTCAACTAGTGGAGGCAGCACCCAGTGAGAAACACACCCTGATATTCAACTAGGGGTGGCAGCACACCAAGATTGGTGGCATAGTGGACAGTGAAGAAAGTTATCTCCAATTGCAACGGGATCTTGATCAGTTGGGCCAGTGGGCTGACGAATGGCAGATGGAGTTTAATTTAGATAAATGCGAGGTGATGCATTTTGGTAGATTGAACCAGGGGCAGGACTTACTCAGTTAATGGTAGGGCGTTGGAGAGAGTTACAGAACAAAGAGATCCAGGGGTACATGTTCATAGCTCCTTGAAAGTGGAGTCACAGGTGGACAGAGTGGTGAAGAAGGCATTCGGCATGCTTGGTTTCATCGGTCAGAACATTGAATACAGGAGTTGGGACGTCTTGTTGAAGTTGTACAAGACATTGGTAAGGCCACACTTGGAATACTGTGTACAGTTCCGGTCACCCTATTATAGAAAGGATATTATTAAACTAGAAAGAGTGCAGAAAAGATTTACTAGGATGCTACCGGGACTTGATGGATTGAGTTATAAGGAGAGGCTGGATAGACTGGGACTTTTTTCCCTGGAGTGTAGGAGGCTGAGGGGTGATCTTATAGAGGTCTATAAAATAATGAGGGGTACAGATCAGCGAGATAGTCAACATCTTTTCCCAAAGGTAGGGGAGTCTAAAACTAGAGGGCAGAGGTTTAAGGTGAGAGGGGAGAGATACAAAAGTGTCCAGAGGGGCAATTTTTTCACACAGAGGGTGGTGAGTGTCTGGAACAAGCTGCCAGAGGCAGTAGTAGAGGCGGGTACAATTTTGTCTTTGAAAAAGCATTTACATGGGTACGATGGGTATAGAGGGATATGGGGCAAATGGTGGCAATCGGGATTAGCTCAGGGGTTTAAAAAAAAAAGGGTGGCATGGACAAGTTGGGCCGAAGGGCCTTTTTCCATGCTGACTCGATGAATCTATGACTCTACTCTCAGCAGGATTCCCAGCCTCTGACCTGCTCTGGGAGCCACAGTATTTATATGGCTGGGCCCTGGTTCAGTTTCTGCTCAATGGTAACCCCCAGGACGTCGATAGTGGGGGAGGGGATTCTGTGATGGTTACGCCATGGAATGTCTGGACCACACTCGGAGCACCGTGCACAGTTCCCATCTCCCTATCCCCTCGGTTAGACCCACACTCGGAGCACCGCGCACAGTTCTGGTCTCCCTATCCCCTCGGTTAGACCACACTCGGAGCACCGTGCACAGTTCCCGTCTCCCTATCCCCTCGGTTAGACCACACTCGGAGCACCGTGCACAGTTCCCGTCTCCCTATCCCCTCGGTTAGACCCACACTCGGAGCACAGTGCACAGTTCCGGTCTCCCTATCCCCTCGGTTAGACCATCCTCGGAGCACCGTGCACAGTTCCAGTGTCCCTATCCCTCGATTAGACCCACACGAGGAGCACCGTGCACAGTTCCAGTGTCCCTATCCCTCGGTTAGACCACACTCGGAGCACCGTGCACAGTTCCGGTCTCCCTATCCCCTCGGTTAGACCATCCTCGGAGCACCGTGCACAGTTCCAGTGTGCCTATCCCTCGATTAGACCCACACTAGGAGCACCGTGCACAGTTCCAGTGTCCCTATCCCTCGATTAGACCCACACTCGGAGCACCGTGCACAGTTCCAGTGTCCCTATCCCTCGATTAGACCACACTCGGAGCACCGTGCACAGTTCCGGTCTCCCTATCCCCTCGGTTAGACCATCCTCGGAGCACCGTGCACAGTTCCAGTGTCCCTATCCCTCGATTAGACCCACACTAGGAGCACCGTGCACAGTTCCAGTGTCCCTATCCCTCGATTAGACCCACACTCGGAGCACCGTGCACAGTTCCCGTCTCCCTATCCCTCGATTAGACCCACACTAGGAGCACCGTGCACAGTTCCAGTGTCCCTATCCCTCGGTTAGACCTACACTCGGAGCACCGTGCACAGTTCCCGTCTGCAGATGAGGAAGCAGGGCAGAAAGTTGAGAAAAATAGCCTTTATTATATAAATAGATCAGTCAATTCACATGACAAAACATTTAAAATATGTTAAATATAAATTTAAATCTCAAATATATTAAATAATCCAACACAGATTCTGTGGAAATCAACCGGGGCGCCCTTAGGACAAGATGAAAGGTCAGAGTTCACGTAGGCCTCAGGCCTCGCAGGATTGGTCACACAAGAATCGCAGAGCCACCCTTGCAAGGGTGGAAGGTAACAGTTCAATTAGGCCGCAGGCCTCTACATTGGCAAAATTCACTGTCCGTGCCAATGAGGTGGCCATTTTGGTTTGCCAAGGGGAAGCAGCCATTTTGGTTTGCCTATGGGGAAGCGCGGCCATTTTGGTTTGCCTATGGGGAAGCGCGGCCATTTTGGTTTGCTAAGTCACGCCCCCCGCCCCACTGCAGCCCCGATTGGCCACAGTTCACTCGATGACAATGGAGTCGACAGCCTGGTACTGGATGAGCCAATAGGGGTAGCACTGGGCGCTGTCGAAGAGGACGTAGATGGTGGGGCGGTCCAGGGAGTTGACGCAGGAGTCGAAGCGGCCTCCGGCCGGCTGGGCGGGGGCCAGGGACGGGGGCCCGGGGGCGTTACGGCAGCCCAGGGCGCTGCGGCCCGTCAGCACCTTGGCCAGGAACATGTGGAGGAGAGGAGCCCGGCGGGGGGACAGGTGGCGGGGGCGAACGGGCAGGGCGAATTCGTGGGAGTAGCGCGCCCTGGTGGCAAAGTAGCTCCCGCGACCGTAGAGGCAGCCATTGCGGCCGCTTAGCCCCGGGTCAAAGTTGTGGCAGCCGATGGAGCTCGCCGACTCCGCTGACGTCCCGTGGAAGAGGTGGCGATCCCAGCATCCCGAGGGGCACTCTTCCCACAGCCTCTGGTGGAATTGGGCACGGCATCTTGAGGGGGAGGGGGGAGAGAGAGAGGGAGGGAGAGAAAAATCAGTGACCATTCGACTGCATGCCAACCCCATTCTCCCGTCACGTCCATTACAACCTTTGAACCCCGGCAGGCCACAGCAGAGGGGCAGCTCGGCCCCAAATGAAGCCTGGGCCTTGCCTGGCGATGCTAAGGGGTTTCTATGTTCCTCCCACATTCCAAAGACAGCTCCCCATTCCCCCTCCACCATCCCCCATCTGACTGGAGGCCTGAGACCTTAAATTTCATTAACATTAAATTGCCCCTTAGTGTCCAAAGATGTGCAGGTTAGGTGGATTGGCCATGCTAAATTGTCCCTTAGTGTCCAAAGATGTGCAGGTTAGGTGGATTGGCCATGCTAAATTGCCCCTTAGTGTCAGGGGGACTAGCTAGGGTAAATGCGTGGGCTTGTGGGGATAGGGCCTGGGTGGGATTGTGGTTGGTGCAGACTCGATGGGCCGAATGGCCTTGTTCTGCACTTTAGCATTCTATGTTCTATGTTATCTGTCAATTATATTAACAATTTGGATGAGAATTTTGGAGGCATGGTTGGTAAGTTTGCAGATGACACCAAGATTGGTGGCAGAGTGGACAGTGAAGAAGGTTATCTCGGATTGCAATTGGATCTTGATCAATTGGGCCAGTGGGCTGACGAATGGCAGATGGAGTTTAATTTAGATAAATGTGAGGTGATGCATTTTGGTCGATTGAATCAGGGGCAGGACTTACTCAGTTAATGTCAGGCGCCTGTTCGGGTAACACGGAGGGAGAATTTAGCATGGCCAATGCACAACCAGCAGGTTTGTCAGACTGTGGGAGGAAACCGGAGCACCCGGAGGAAACCCACGCTGACACGGGAGGGGGGTGCAGACTCCGCACAGACATGGACAAGTTGGACTAAAGGGCCAGTTTCCATCCTGTAAATCCCCGACTAGGCCGCAATCAAGGCCTGCGCTGACTCCCAGCCCCAGCTAGGCCGCAATCGAGGCCTGCGCTGACTCCCAGCCCCAGCTAGGCTGCAATCGAGGCCTGCGCCGACTCCCAGCTCCAGCTAGGCCGCAATCGAGGCCTGCGCTGACTCCCAGCCCCAGCGAGGCCGCAATCGAGGCCTGCGCCGATTCCCAGCCCCATCTAGGCTGCAATCGAGGCCTGCACCGATTCCCAGCCCCAGCCAGGCCACAATCGAGGCCTGCGCCGATTCCCAGCCCCAGCGAGGCCGCAATCGAGGCCTGCGCCGATTCCCAGCCCCAGCTAGGCCGCAATCAAGGCCTGCGCCGATTCCCAGCTCCAGCCAGGCCGCAATCGAGGCCTGCGCCGATTCCCAGCCCCAGCTAGGCCGCAATCAAGGCCTGCGCTGACTCCCAGCCCCAGCTAGGCCGCAATCGAGGCCTGCGCTGACTCCCAGCCCCAGCTAGGCTGCAATCGAGGCCTGCGCCGACTCCCAGCTCCAGCTAGGCCGCAATCGAGGCCTGCGCTGACTCCCAGCCCCAGCGAGGCCGCAATCGAGGCCTGCGCCGACTCCCAGCCCCAGCGAGGCCGCAATCGAGGCCTGCGCCGACTCCCAGCCCCAGCCAGGCCACAATCGAGGCCTGCGCCGATTCCCAGCCCCAGCCAGGCCGCAATCGAGGCCTGCGCCGATTCCCAGCCCCAGCTAGGCCGCAATCAAGGCCTGCGCCGATTCCCAGCTCCAGCCAGGCCGCAATCGAGGCCTGCAACGATTCCCAGCCCCAGCCAGGCCGCAATCGAGGCCTGCGCCGATTCCCAGCCCCAGCTAGGCTGCAATCGAGGCCTGCGCCGATTCCCAGCTCCAGCCAGGCCGCAATCGAGGCCTGCGCCGATTCCCAGCTCCAGCTAGTCCGCAATCGAGGCCTGCGCCGATTCCCAGCCCCAGCTAGGCCGCAATCGAGGCCTGCGCCGATTCCCAGCCCCAGCTAGGCCGCAATCGAGGCCTGTGCCGATTCCCAACCCCAGCTAGGCCGCAATCGAGGCCTGCGCCGATTCCCAGCCCCAGCTAGGCCGCAATCGAGGCCTGCGCCGATTCCCAGCCCCAGCTAGGCCGCAATCGAGGCCTGTGCCGATTCCCAGCCCCAGCTAGGCCGCAATCGAGGCCTGCGCCGATTCCCAGCCCCAGCTAGGCAGCAATCGAGGCCTGCGCTGATTCCCAGCTCCAGCCAGGCCGCAATCGAGGCCTGCGCCGATTCCCAGCCCCAGCTAGGCCGCAATCGAGGCCTGCGCCAATTCCCAGCCCCAGCTAGGCCGCAATCGAGGCCTGCGCTGATTCCCAGCCCCAGCTAGGCCGCAATCGAGGCCTGCGCCGATTCCCAGCCCCAGCTAGGCCGCAATCGAGGCCTGCGCCAATTCCCAGCCCCAGCCAGGCCGCAATCGAGGCCTGCGCCGATTCCCAGCCCCAGCTAGGCCGCAATCGAGGCCTGTGCCAATTCCCAGCTCCAGCTCGGCCGCAATCGAGGCCTGTGCCGATTCCCAACCCCAGCCAGGCCGCAATCGAGGCCTGTGCCAATTCCCAGCTCCAGCTCGGCCGCAATCGAGGCCTGCGCTGATTCCCAGCTCCAGCTAGGCCGCAATCGAGGCCTGCGCCGATTCCCAGCCCCAGCTAGGCCGCAATCGAGGCCTGCGCCGGATCCCAGCTCCAGCTAGGCTGCAATCGAGGCCTGCGCCGATTCCCAGCCCCAGCCAGGCCGCAATCGAGGCCTGCGCCGGATCCCAGCCCCAGCTAGGCCGCAATCGAGGCCTGCGCCGGATCCCAGCTCCAGCTAGGCCGCAATCGAGGCCTGCGCCGATTCCCAGCCCCAGCCAGGCCGCAATCGAGGCCTGCGCCGATTCCCAGCCCCAGCTAGGCCGCAATCGAGGCCTGCGCCGGATCCCAGCTCCAGCTAGGCCGCAATCGAGGCCTGCGCCGATTCCCAACCCCAGCCAGGCCGCAATCGAGGCCTGCGCCGATTCCCAGCCCCAGCTAGGCTGCAATCGAGGCCTGCGCCGATTCCCAGCCCCAGCTAGGCCGCAATCGAGGCCTGCGCCGACTCCCAGCCGCAGTGAGGCCGCAATCGAGGCCTGCGCCGATTCCCAGCCGCAGCGAGGCCGCAATCGAGGCCTGCGCTGATTCCCAGCCCCAGCTAGGCCGCAATCGAGGCCTGCGCCGACTCCCAGCCGCAGCGAGGCCGCAATCGAGGCCTGTGCCGACTCCCAGCCCCAGCCAGGCCGCAATCGAGGCCTGCGCCGACTCCCAGCCGCAGCGAGGCCGCAATCGAGGCCTGCGCCGATTCCCAACCCCAGCCAGGCTGCAATCGAGGCCTGCGCCGATTCCCAGCTCCAGCCAGGCCGCAATCGAGGCCTGTGCCGACTCCCAGCTCCAGTTAGGCCGCAATCGAGGCCTGCGCCGATTCCCAGCCCCAGCCAGGCCACAATCAAGGCCTGCACAACAAGAGGTTAAGGGTTGCAGAGCCTAGGGGTGCAGCGGGGGGTGGGAATGGGAGCCAGGGGTTTCGACCGCCCTCCCTCCCCCCTCTGATGGCGGGGTCACCGGTCCCTCCCCCTCCCCCCACTCAGGAAAAGCCGGCTCACTTGGCATATTTTTCCCAGAGTGCCGCGTTCTGGATTCGGTAGATGTGGGCGATGATAAACTTGGACTCGCTGATGGTTTGGTGAAACATCCAGTACACCATCTGGTACTCCGAGTCTGCCAGCGCGAGTGGGACCCGCCCCACCCCCTGGCTCTGGGGGTAGGCCACCCAGGAGACGGGCAATTCGACCCCTGGGGCTGCAGCATCCCCCCCGGGGCTGGCCGTGTGGTGGAGCGGTTCTCGAGGGAGGTCGGCAGATGGGAGAGTCCTGGTGAGAGAGAGAGAGAGAGAGATTCACCATTAGATACATCCGTTAGACCCACACTCGGAGCACCGTGCACAGTTCCGGTCTCCCTATCCCCTCGGTTAGACCCACACTCGGAGCACCGTGCACAGTCCCCGTCTCCCTATCCCTCGGTTAGACCCACACTCGGAGCACCGTGCACAGTTCCGGTCTCCCTATCCCCTCGGTTAGACCACACTCGGAGCACCGTGCACAGTTCCGGTCTCCCTACCCCTCGGTTAGACCACACTCAGAGCACCGTGCACAGTTCCGCTCTCCCTATCCCCTCGGTTAGACCACACTCGGAGCACCGTGCACAGTTCCGCTCTCCCTATCCCCTCGGTTAGACCACACTCGGAGCACCGTGCACAGTTCCCGTCTCCCTATCCCCTCTTTTAGACCACACTCGGAGCACAGTGCACAGTTCCCGTCTCCCTATCCCCTCGGTTAGACCCACACTCGGAGCACAGTGCACAGTTCCCGTCTCGCTATCCCCTCGGTTAGACCACACTCGGAGCACCGTGCACAGTTCCGGTCTCCCTATCCCCTCGGTTAGACCCACACTCGGAGCACCGTGCACAGTTCCGGTCTCCCTATCCCCTCGGTTAGACCCACACTCGGAGCACCGTGCACAGTTCCCGTCTCGCTATCCCCTCGGTTAGACCACACTCGGAGCACCGTGCACAGTTCCGGTCTCCCTATCCCCTCGGTTAGACCACACTCGGAGCACCGTGCACAGTTCCGGTCTCCCTACCCCTCGGTTAGACCACACTCAGAGCACCGTGCACAGTTCCGCTCTCCCTATCCCCTCGGTTAGACCACACTCGGAGCACCGTGCACAGTTCCGCTCTCCCTATCCCCTCGGTTAGACCACACTCGGAGCACCGTGCACAGTTCCCGTCTCCCTATCCCCTCTTTTAGACCACACTCGGAGCACAGTGCACAGTTCCCGTCTCCCTATCCCCTCGGTTAGACCCACACTCGGAGCACAGTGCACAGTTCCCGTCTCGCTATCCCCTCGGTTAGACCACACTCGGAGCACCGTGCACAGTTCCGGTCTCCCTATCCCCTCGGTTAGACCCACACTCGGAGCACCGTGCACAGTTCCGGTCTCCCTATCCCCTCGGTTAGACCCACACTCGGAGCACCGTGCACAGTTCCCGTCTCGCTATCCCCTCGGTTAGACCACACTCGGAGCACCGTGCACAGTTCCCGTCTCCCAATCCCCTCGGTTAGACCCACACTCGGAGCACAGTGCACAGTTCCCGTCTCGCTATCCCCTCGGTTAGACCACACTCGGAGCACCGTGCACAGTTCCGGTCTCCCTATCCCCTCGGTTAGACCCACACTCGGAGCACCGTGCACAGTTCCCGTCTCCCTCGGTTAGACTACACTCGGAGCACCGTGCACAGTTCCCGTCTCCCTATCCCCTCGGTTAGACCACACTCGGAGCACCGTGCACAGTTCCGCTCTCTATATCCCCTCGGTTAGACCACACTCGGAGCACCGTGCATAGTTCCGGTCTCCCTATCCCCTCGGTTAGACCCACACTCGGAGCACCGTGCACAGTTCCGGTCTCCCTATCCCCTCGGTTAGACCCACACTCGGAGCACCGTGCACAGTTCCGTTCTCCTGAACCCCTCGGTTAGACCCACACTCGGAGCACCGCGCACAGTTCCGGTCTCCCTATCCCCTCGGTTAGACCCACACTCGGACCACCGTGCACAGTTCCCGTCTCCCTATCCCCTCGGTTAGACCACACTCGGAGCACCGTGCACAGTTCCGGTCTCCCTATCCCCTCGGTTAGACCACACTCGGAGCACCGTGCACAGTTCCCGTCTCCCTATCCCCTCGGTTAGACCACACTCGGAGCACCGTGCACAGTTCCCGTCTCCCTATCCCCTCGGTTAGACCACACTCGGAGCACCGTGCACAGTTCCTGTCTCCGTATCCCCTCGGTTAGACCACACTCTGAGCACTGTGCCCAGTTCCCGTCTCCCTCTCCCTCAGTTAGACCACACTCGGAGCACCGTGCACAGTTCCGGTCTCCCTATCCCCTCGGTTAGACCACACTCGGAGCACCGTGCACAGTTCCCGTCTCCCTCTCCCCTCGGTTAGACCACACTCGGAGCACCGTGCACAGTTCCGGTCTCCCTATCCCCTCGGTTAGACCCACACTCGGAGCACCGTGCACAGTTCCGGTCTCCCTATCCCCTCGGTTAGACCACACTCGGAGCACCGCGCTCAGGTAGGGACCCACCTCAGATAGGGGACCATTTCCAGCGGCGAGCAGAACACGGGGTGACGGCAGATTTTGCGATACACCCCATTGGTCAAATCGCTCTCGCTCAGGTCCACCCAGTTGATGACAAACTCCGTGCCGTCCCACGCGAAGCGGAAACGTTTCTGTTCAAGCTTTGTAGGATTCTTCAATCTCTGAGGCGAGGGGCTGAGGGAGGAGGGGGGAGGGGGAGGGAAAACAGAGGCACGCACAGATTAACGAAAGGAACCCACTCCCATGCCTCTGCCACCATCGAGCGCGCAGGAATGTGCAAATTCGGGGCACGAATCAGCCATTCCGCCCCTCCACCTCTACTATCCCATTTGATAAGATCAGTTTGTCCTCTCCACCCTCCTCCCCGCCATTACCCCTTGACCTCCCCCTCCCCTCCCCTCCCATCCATCCTCCTCTGCCCCTCCGTCCCCGCTGCTCTCCGTGGGGGCCGAATGAATCCCGCAGACTAATCACTCTCTGAGCGAGTCTTCCTCATCTCCCTCTTCAATGAGATCGGAGAGTCGCTCCTCCGTGCAGCTTTTGACATCCTGAGTAGGATAGGCGTGTCAAACTCCTTGGTAGGCCGAGATTGAAGCCTAGTCTCTGTGTATCACAACTCACACAGGGATGGAGTGGGGCCTAATTCCTTAATAGGCCCAGTTTGAAGCCTCAGCCTTGAGGGACACTGAGGAGGTACTCTTTCTCTCTGGGCTCCCCGGCGCAGTACAGCCGCTCCAGTTGGTGCTGGGCCAGCTCCGGCAGGCTGATCCACTTGGCGGGGCGGCGTCGGAGCAGCTGCCAGTGGTAGGGGAAGCGGGTGCGGTGACGAGGGCAGCTTGGACCCAGCTCGCACTCGCCCAGCAAGTGTGGCTGGCAGATGTCCGAGTGCCAACACTGGTGGACGTGGAGGCGGGGCGGGCCGTCCGAGGACCCCCGCGGGCAGCGCTCGGAGGGGGGCAGGGGGGGAGCAGGGGAGGGGACAGGTACGGCGTGGTCATCTGGTTTGACCGGGCCTGAGAGAGGGGGACAGGGAGAGAGTAGAGGGGGGAGAGGGAGACGGGGGGGGGGGGGGGTGGGGAGAGAGTAGAGGGGGGAGAGGGAGAGAGACAGGGGGGGGGAGAGAGAGAGGCGGGGGGTGGGGAGAGAGGGAGGCGGGGGGGGAGAGGGAGAGAGACGGGGGGGGGGGGAGAGAGAGAGAGGCGGGGGGGTGGGGAGAGAGAGAGGCAGGGGGGTGGGGAAAGAGAGAGGCGGGGGGGTGGAGAGAGAGAGGCGGGGGGGTGGGGAGAGAGAGAGGCGGGGGGTGGGGAGAGAGAGACGGGGGGTGGGGGAGAGAGAGACGGGGGGTGGGGGAGAGAGAGGCGGGGGGGTGGGGAGAGAGGCGGGGGGGTGGGGAGAGAGAGAGGCGGGGGGGTGGGGAGAGAGGCGGGGGGGGTGGGGAGAGAGACGGGGGGTGAGACGGGGGGACAGAGAGACGGGGGTGGGGGAGAGAGAGACGGGGGGTGGGAGAGAGAGACGGGGGGGTGGGGGGAGAGAGACGGGGGGGTGGGGGGAGAGAGACGGGGGGGGTGGGGGGAGAGAGACGGGGGGGGGTGGTGGGGGGAGAGAGACGGGGGGGGGTGGGGGGAGAGAGACGGGGGGGGGGGGTGGGGGGAGAGAGACGGGGGGGGGGGTGGGGGGAGAGAGACGGGGGGGGGTGTGGGGGGAGAGAGACGGGGGGTTGGAAACTTATCAGCCGTGATTAAATGGTGGAGGAGACTCGATGAGCAGAATAGCTGAATTCTGCTCCTGTATCTTATGGTCTTTTCAGTTTCACGCTCACTGTTAGCTACAGTATTTACACTAGTTCCCCCGCTCTTTATTAGCTTGTGTCCGTATTAGTTTCAGCATTCCAATGATTCACAATTAGCATTTAACTAATTAACCAATAAGTATTTAATTGTAAATATCTACAGTTATACAGATGATAAAATTAGGAATATCCATTACAATTACAGAGCAGCAGCATTAACCCTTTCTCTTCCAAGACTCAATAACACAGATCATGTCACATACTGAGCAGTATTCAGTTAAAACTAGCACAGAGCAGACAACACAATAAAGTTAGTTTAAATTGCAATAATAGATGATATGAACAGTTTGTTCTGAAGAAATGATATTAATTTGAAAGTGATTAATTCATAGTCTTTGAAGAATTTCCTCGATTCAATGTGAAGCTTTTAATGGTGTAGAATATCTACCCACTTTTCAGCACCGGCATCTGCAACTGTCGATGGATGAAAAGCAACAATCTGACAAACACCAGGTAATATCTGTCACGGTAAAATAAACAGTTTGATAAATAATGGGAATATCTGACATCATGCATCTGTCCTGAGATCTTTGGGATAATCCAAAATAAATCATACATTCAGAAATTAAATAAAGCTGAGGTGAGTGTGCAGGGACAGAGTGAAATTGTGAATTCTAGCTTTCTATGCTCTCGCTCTGCATCTGCTCAGTGAGATATAAGGAACAAGGAAAGAGGGAACAGCATTTCCGAGGCTCCGATCCTGTGCAATCCCGCGCCAGTGTTCCTTTGTTGCTTTCGTTCCAGGGATGTCAGTTTCAGAGGAAATGTTATCACTGTTGTCCAACTTAAATCATTTGGTTGTGGGGTGCTGAGAATTCATTCACCGCTGTAATGCATGGGTTTGTGATGTGTGTTTCTGTGGGTGTATGGCTGCGTGTTATGTGTATTTCAGAGAGATTCTGTGTTTCTCTCTGTAAGTCTCTGTGTCTCAGTACGGGTTAGGTTGATTGGCCAGGTTCAAAATTGCCCCTGAGAGTCCTGAGATGCGTAGGTTAGCGGGATTAGTGGGTAAATATGTGGGGGTAGGGTCTGGGTGGGATTGTGGTCGGTGCAGACTTGATGGGCCGAATGGCCTCCTTCTGCATTGTAGGGTTTCTATGATTTCTATGATAAGAGTGTGGAAGTGTCTGGGTTTGTATGTGTGTGTTTGTGAGAGTATGTATCTCTGTGCCCGTGAGCATGTGTGAGAGTTTGTCAGTGTGTGAATGAGTGTGTGGGTGTCAGTTTGTGTGTGTGTGCCTGGAGGGATGTGTGTCGGATGCACAGATGCGTGTATGTGTATGATTATGTGTCGGTTTCCATGATTGTGCCTCTCTGTGTGTTGCTCTGTGTGTCTCTCTGTGAGCGTGTGTGTGAGATTGTGATTGTGTGTTTTTGTGTGCGAATGTCAGTGTGTCTGTGTGATTGAGATTATAAATCAGAAACACATTCCACCTTTGGATTGGAATCACTTTAATCAACCTGTGCATTCGGGATTGTAACAGTTCCAGAAACAATTGCAGTAACATTTACCGTGTGTGTGTGTTGTGGGTTAAGGAATGGAAACCCTGCTTCACCAGAGTCAACACTGAAACTTTCCCAGATAAATATGTGGGAACTTTTATTGAGGTTGATAATTGGCAGGGTAAACGGGGGGGCGAGAGTGGAATGAGAGAATTTGGATTCCAACTGAGCTGCTCTCTGTATCACCAAAACCTGTGCAATTGGAAAGCAAGAGTTGCAAAAGGGGAATAGTTTGTTTGGAAATTATTTTCTGTTCGAACACGGACAAAATGTGATTGAAGGTTGTAATTGTGTCTCAAAATGTTTGTGTTTCCAATTTTCAGAGAACCAGTCTGTGAGATTGAGACAATTATCTTGGAAACGTTAAAAGAACCGTTCGCAAGATCCCCTGTGTAAGATTAAACACTGAATGTCTGACACAGGAATTACAGAGTGCAGCAGAGTTTACCCACTCCCATTCTGAATGGGATCAGTGTCTGATAACTGCACCAAATGTACACATTACAGTCTGAGATCATCCCCAACTACAATCTCCAGACAATATCTCCCATAGGGAATGGGGGAACAGAGTTCATGTACAGTGTCTGGTGATAAAAGGGTTAATTCACCAGCCGGGGTTCCTGCTGCAAACTCCAATCCCTGTCAATATTGTTCAATATTCACGCTGCAGGAACCGGTTCCCAGATGCAGACATGGGACTTACTGAACTTGTCTGAGGCTCACAGAGAGCAGCGCCTGCAGTAGCTGTGAGCCGCCAGCAGGTGGTGGCATTGTGTCACTTTAATCACCAGATAGTGAAAGAGGTTTTGAGGAGAGGCTGGTGGAGCCTTTAATTCATTCACAGAGACAGAGAGGAAACTCTGACAAGATTGACCAATCTGCCCTCTGCTGGGTACTGTCAGAATCACACACACACTGTTCTCTCTCTGGAGAATGATCTCTGCTGCTCCATTTTGAAAGGAGGTTGAAGACTCTGTTGCTGAGAACACTGACAACACATTGCTGCTTAAACAATGGTTTGCAGCAATCTTTCCTTCAATGTGGAGACTAAAACTACAACAGTTTTCCAGCTGGGAAACCAGGTAAGCAGGGAAATCAGTGCCAGGCTGGAGGGGCTGATGGAATAGGGAGGGAGAGGGGCAGGAATGAAGGGTTTGGAAGGAGCTGTCGAAGATCTTCACAATTCAGGATTTCACTGTAACCGGTGGAGCAGCAATGTTTATAGATTGAAATGTTCACACGAACACTCTCAGTCCCGGTCTGGATTCCCGCAGCGACTCCAGCTGTCTCTTCCCATTTGGACTGAACTGATTTTGCTGCAGCCTGAAACAGATTAAAGATGAAACAGGAATTAAACAGATTGAACAACAGAGTAAATAACAGGAGACTGGAGTTAATGGGACAAATCTTCTGGTCTCTGGATCGCCAGAGACCAGACACACATCTGAAGATGAGCATCGGGACCCTGTGGATGTCCCGACGCACTGATCTACCTGGGAATTGTCCCAGAGGTATTAACTACTATTGGGGAACTCCCCTGCTGCAGTTAGAGTCAGATACTTGGGACAGATCCACAAAGTTGACCTGGATAGTTACTCAGGTAATGTTAGACAGCTCACCACCTGGGCTAATACCTGAATAGCACAACCGAGTCCCCCAATCACTTCCCACTGATCCCCATACTACACCTCCCACAATCTGACTAGACCCACTCATAGAGTCACAGAGGTTTACAGCATGGAAACAGGCCCTTTGGCCCAACTTGTCCATGCCGCCCTTTTTTAAAAAACACCCGAAACCACAGTTCCACCCATATAGACTCAGTGGCTGAACTCTCGGATATATCCCCCCTCAGTACGGCCGTGATGCTTTCCCTAATCAAAAGTGCAACTCCCCCTCCTCTCTTACCTCCTGTTCTATCTTTCCGATAGCATCTGTACCCTGGAACATTGAGCTGCCAGTCCTGTCCCTCCCTTAGCCATGTTTCAGTAATTGCTATAATATCCCAGTCCCATGTCCCCATCAATGCCCTGAGTTCATCTGCCTTGCCCGTCAGGCCTCTTGCATTGAAATAAATGCAGTTTAATCTGGACTTCCCTTGCTCTCTGTCTTGCTTCTGTCTGATCTGTCTGGTACTAGGATTACTGACACTGCCTTTACTAATTAATGTGCTCTCTTTAACTTCCGTGCTGTCCTCAAACTTCTCTTCTGTCTCCCTACTGCTTTGGATCCCACCCCCCGGCCAACCTAGTTTAAACGCTCCCGAGCTGCTCGAGCAAATCTCCCCGCCAGGATGTTAGTCCCCCTCCAGTTCAAATGTAATCCATCCCTCTTGAACAGATCAGCCCTTCCCCAGAAAAGATCCCAATGATCCAAAAATCTAAATCCCTGCTCCCTGCACCAGCTCTCAAGCCAGTCATTCATCTGCCTAATAGAACATAGAACATAGAACAGTACAGCACAGAACAGGCCCTTCGGCCCACGATGTTGTGCCGACCTTCATCTGAAACCAGGATCAAGCTATCCCACTCCCTACCATCCTGGTGTGCTCCATGTGCCTATCCAATAACCGCTTAAATGTTCCTAAAGTGTCTGACTCCACTATCACTGCAGGCAGTCCATTCCACACCCCAACCACTCTCTGCGTAAAGAACCTACCTCTGATATCCTTCCTATATCTCCCACCATGAACCCTATAGTTATGCCCCCTCGTAATAGCTCCATCCACCCGAGGAAATAGTCTTTGAACGTTCACTCGATCTATCCCCTTCATCATTTTATAAACCTCTATTAAGTCTCCCCTCAATCTCCTCCGCTCCAGAGAGAACAGCCCCAGCTCCCTCAACCTTTCCTCATAAGACCGACACTCCAAACCAGGCAGCATCCTGGTAAATCTCCTCTGCACTCTTTCCAGCGCTTCCACATCCTTCTTATAGTGAGGTGACCAGAACTGCACGCAATATTCCAAATGCGGTCTCACCAAGGTCCTGTACAGTTGCAGCATAACCCCACGGCTCTTAAACTCCAACCCCCTGTTAATAAAAGCTAACACACTATATGCCTTCTTCACAGCTCTATCCACTTGAGTGGCAACCTTTAGAGATCTGTGGATATGGACCCCAAGATCTCTCTGTTCCTCCACAGTCTTCAGAACCCTACCTTTGACCCTGTAATCCACATTTAAATTTGTCCTACCAAAATGAATCACCTCACATTTATCAGGGTTAAACTCCATTTGCCATTTTTCAGCCCAGCTTTGCATCCTATCTATGTCTCTTTGCAGCCTACAACACCCCTCCACCCCATCCACTACTCCACCAATCTTGGTGTCATCAGCAAATTTACTGATCCACCCTTCAGCCCCCTCCTCTAAGTCATTAATAAAAATCACAAAGAGCAGAGGACCAAGCACCGATCCCTGCGGCACTCCGCTAGCAACCTGCCTCCAGTCCGAAAATTTTCCATCCACCACCACCCTCTGTCTTCGATCAGACAGCCAGTTACCTATCCAATCGGCCAACTTTCCCTCTATCCCACACCTCCTTACTTTCATCATAAGCCGACCATGGGGGACCTTATCAAACGCCTTACTAAAATCCATGTATATGACATCAACCGCCCTACCTTCATCAACACACCTAGTTACCTCCTCAAAAAATTCTATCAAATTTGTGAGGCACGATTTGCCCTTCACAAATCCGTGCTGACTATCCCGGATTAATCCGCATCTTTCTAAATGGTCGTAAATCCCATCCCTTAGGACCTTTTCCATCAATTTACCAACCACCGAAGTCAGACTAACCGGTCTATAATTACCAGGGTCATTTCTATTCCCTTTCTTAAACAGAGGAACAACATTTGCCACTCTCCAGTCCTCTGGCACCATCCCCGTGGACAGCGAGGACCCAAAGATCAAAGCCAAAGGCTCTGCAATCTCATCCCTCGCCTCCCAAAGAATCCTAGGATACATTTCATCAGGCCCAGGGGACTTATCGACCTTCAGTTTATTCAAAACTGCCAAGACATCCTCCCTCCGAACATCTATTTCCTCCAGCCTATTAGCCTGTAACACCTTCTCTTCCTCAAAAACATGGCCCCTCTCCTTGGTGAACACTGAAGAAAAGTATTCATTCATCACCTCGCCTATCTCTACTGATTCCATACACAAGTTCCCACCACTGTCCTTGACCGGCCCTAACCTCACCCTGGTCATTCTTTTATTCCTCACATAAGAGTAAAAAGCCTTGGGGTTTTCCTTGATCCGACCCGCCAAGGACTTCTCATGTCCCCTCCTAGCTCTCCTCAGCCCCTTTTTCAGCTCGTTCCTTGCTAACTTGTAACCCTCAGTCGAGCCATCTGAACCTTGTTTCCTCATCCCTACATAAGCTTCCCTCTTCCTTTTCACAAGACATTCCACCTCTTTTGTGAACCACGGTTCCCTCACTCGGCCATTTCCTCCCTGCCTGACAGGAACATACCTATCAAGGACATCCAGTATTTGTTCCTTGAAAAAGTTCCACTTTTCATCAGTGCCTTTCCCTGACAGTTTCTGTTCCCATCTTATGCCCCCTAATTCTTGCCTAATGGCATCATAATTACCTCTCCCCCAATTGTAAGCCTTGCCCTGCCGTCCGGACCTATCCCACTCCATTGCAATAACAAAAGACACCGAATTGTGGTCACTATCTCCAAAGTTCTCTCCCACAAACAAAATCCTCCTAATCCTCCTATTCCTACTCTCACTAGCACGTGGTACCGATAGTAGTCCTGAAATTACTACCTTCGAGGTCCTACACGTTAGCCTTCTGCCTAACTCTCTGCATTCACATTTCAGGACCTCATCCCTTTTCCTACCTATGTCGTTGGTACCAATATGTACAACGACCTCTGGCTGCTCACCCTCCCCCCTGAAGAATGTCCTGCAATCGCTCAGAGACGTCCTTGACCCTGGCACCAGGGAGGCAACACACCATCCTGGAGTCTCGATTGCAGCCACAGAAACGCCTGTCTGTGCCTCTAACTAGCGAGTCCCCGATTACTACTGCTCGCTTGCTCTTTGCCCGACCCTGTCCCACAGCAGAACCAGCTGTGGTGTCACAGGCCTGGCTGCTGCTGGTACCTCCCCCTGACAGGCTATCACTCCCGTAAATCATCTCTCCCTCCCCTCCAGCCCGACTACCTCCCACTAGCCCTTGAACAAATCTGACTAAAGCTCCCAACTTGGCCTCATCCGTCCCAACCTCTCCTGACCTGACACAGAAACATGGAAGATAGGAGCAGGAGGCGGCCATTTGGCCCTTTAAGCCGACTCCACCATCCATCACAATCATGGCTGATCGTCCAACTCAAAAGCCTAATCCTGCTTTCTCCCCATAACCTTTGATCCTGTTCGCCCCAAGTGCTGTATGCAGCAGCCTCTTGAATACATTCTTGACTATCTCTCTGACTTAAACTGATTACTCAAGAAGCAACCCCAACCCACGACTCTCCAAAGCTATTATCCAATCACAACCTCCGACCACGCAACCAAATCTAACTAGACACCCAACAACATTACCAACTCCCAGCCACCATCCAAACTGCTGATTAACCCTCCAACCCAACACAACACAACTCGACCACCCTCCAGACACCCAGAACTAATCCTTGAACCTCTCCTCAGCTCCCTGACTAACCACTCATCCAGCGACACACCAACCCATTCACTCCCACAATCAACTAACACTTATGGAGCTCCCCGGGGTCACTGTGCTGTAAATAGGGTGTGTGCTCTCTCTTCCCCGACTCTGCTCTGATGGATCTCCCCGGGGTCACTGTGCTGTAAATAGGGTGTGTGCTCTCTCTTCCCCAACTCTGCTCTGCTCTGATGGAGCTCCCCGGGGTCACTGTGCTGTAAATAGGGTGTGTGCTGTCTCTTCCCCGACTCTTGCATCTTGGAAGTGCAGCAGAGAGGGAGAGATTCGCGAGAGGAGTGCTGTGGGTAAGCGCTGTTATTTTTAACTTACTTTTTCGCGGGTTTTTTCTTTAAAAATATCTAAACCCGGAAGTGGTCGCGCAGGGAGGTCTGGGAGAGAGAGATTTTTTTTTTAAAAAGTTACTCACCTCAGTGAATCGGCCTCATTGCGTCTTGGAAGTGCAGCAGAGAGGGAGAGATTCGCGAGAGGAGTGCTGCGGGTAAGCGCTGTTATTTTTAACTTACTTTTTCGCGGGTTTTTTCTTTAAAAATATCTAAACCCGGAAGTGGTCGCGCAGGGAGGTCTGGGAGAGAGAGATTTTTTTTTTTCCCCAATAAATTGGAACAGAGAGGAATCCCGATACTCTACACTTGTAGAGTATCCCACCCTCCCTCCTCCTCTAACCTAAAAAAAAGACCCAGTGAGAGCAGGGCTTTGGAGAAAACAGGAGGAGGAAAGGTAAGTTTAAAATTTTCATTCACTTTTTTTCCCCTGTGTGTTTAAAGGGGCAATTATGAGTGTGAGGCCAGTATGTTGTTCCCAATGTAGGATGTGGGAGGTCCTGGAGGCTCCTAGCCTCCCGGACGACCATATCTGTGCTGGGTGTGTTGAGCTGCGGTTCCTAAGGGACCATGTTAGGGAACTGGAATTGCAGCTCGAGGACCTTCGCCGGGTTAGGGATAGTGAGGAGGTCATTGACAGGAGCTATCGGCAGGTGGTCACACCGGGACCACGGGAGGAGGGTAACTGGGTAACAGTGAGGAAGGAGAAAACTCAGTTGATGGTGAGCACCCCGGTGGATGTGCCCCTTAATAATAAGTACTCCTGTCTGAGTACTACTGGGGTGGACAGCCCACCTGGGGGAAGCAGCGGTGGCAGTGTCTCTGGAGCTGAGCCTGGCCCAGTAGTGCAAAAGGGTAAGGAAAGGAGGGTAGTGCTAATTGGGGACTCTACGGTGAGGGGGTCAGATAGGCGTTTTTGCGGACAAAGACGGGACTCTCGGATGGTGGTTTGCCTCCCTGGTGCAGGGGTCCGGGATGTCTCTGGTCGAGTCCCAGAAATCCTGAAGGGGGAGGGAGAGGAGCCGAAGGTCGTGATGCATATAGGTACTGCTGACATAGGTAGGAAGAGGGAAGGGGTCATGAAAAGAGAATATAGGGAGTTAGGTAGACAGCTGAGAAAGAGGAATGCAAAGGTAGTAATCTCGGGATTGCTGCCTGTGCCGCGGGAGAGTGAGAACAGGAATCGGTGGAGAATGAATGCGTGGCTGAGGGACTGGAGCAAGGGACAAGGATTTGGGTACTTGGATCATTGGGACCTCTTTTGGGGCAGGTGTGACCTGTTTAAAAAAGACGGGTGGCACTTGAATCCCAGGGGGACCAATATCCTGGCGGGAAGGTTGGCTAAGGCTACTGGAGAGACTTTAAACTAGAAAGGTTGGGGGGAGGGAATCGAAATGAGGGGACTGAGAGCGAGGAGGTTAGCTCGCAAATAGATAAGGAATGTAAACAGGGTAAGAGGGAGGTTAGACGAGTGATGGAGAAGGGAAGTGCTCAGGCTGAAGGTCTGAGATGTGTCTATTTTAATGCCAGGAGTGTAGTGAATAAAGTGGATGAGCTTAGAGCGTGGATTGCTGCTTCGAATTGTGATGTGGTGGCCATTACGGAGACTTGGATGTCTCAGGGACAGGACTGGGTGCTTCAGGTGCCGGGTTTTAGATGTTTCAGGAAGGACAGGGAGGGAGGCAAGAGAGGGGGGGGGAGTGGCACTGTTGATCAGGGATAGTGTCACGGCTGTAGAGAAGGTGGACGCCGTGGAGGGATTGACGACGGAGTCTCTGTGGGTGGAGGTTAGGAACAGGAAGGGGTCGGTAACGTTGCTGGGTGTTTTCTATAGGCCGCCCAATAGTAACAGACATGTTGAGGAGCAGATGGGGAAACAGATCCTGGAGAGATGTAGGAATAACAGAGTTGTCGTGATGGGAGATTTTAATTTCCCAAACATAGATTGGAATATCCCTAGGGCTAGGGGTTTGGATGGAGAGGAGTTTGTTAGGTGTGTCCAGGAGAGTTTCCTGACACAGTATGTGGATAAGCCTACTAGAGGAGAGGCTGTACTTGATCTGGTGCTGGCTAATGAACCTGGACAGGTGGAGGATCTCTCGGTGGGTGAGCATCTTGGGGATAGCGATCATAATTCTATCTCCTTCACGATAGCATTGGAAAGAGATAGGATCAGGCAGGCTAGGAAAGTGTTTCTCTGGAGTAAAGGGAAATACAGTGTCATCAGGGAGGAAATTAGACGGGTAAATTGGAAGGAGGCATTCTTGGGGAAAAGTACCGAAGGAAAGTGGAGGATTTTCAAGGAATGTTTGTCTGGAGCTCTGCATGACAACGTTCCGATGAGACAGGGGGGTGTTGGTAGGGTACGGGAACCGTGGTGCACGAAGGTTGTGATGAACCTGGTGAATAAGAAAAGAGAGGCGTACAGAAGGTTCAGAGAGCTAGGAGGTGTTAAGGATTTAGAGGAGTATACGGGATGTAGGAAGGAGCATACGGGATGTAGGAAGGAGCTTAAGAAGGAAATTAGGAGAGCGAGAAGGGGTCATGAGAAGGCCTTGGCGGGTAAGATTAAGGAGAACCCCAAGGCTTTCTACAAATATGTCAAGAGTAAAAGGATGAGATGTGAAGGCATAGGACCCTTAAAAGGTGAAGGGGGAAAAGTTTGTGCGGAACCGTTAGAAATGGCGGAGCTGCTTAATGAATACTTTACCTCGGTATTCACGGTGGAAAGGGATCTGGGTGGTTGTACTGCTGGTTTGCGGTGGACAGAAAGGATCGAGCATGTGGACATAAAGAAAGAGGATGTGTTGGAACTATTGAATGGCATCAAGGTTGGTAAGTCGCCAGGACCGGATGGGATGTACCCCAGGTTACTGTGGGAGGCGAGGGAGGAGATTGCGGAGCCTTTGGCGATGATCTTTGCATCGTCGATGGAGACGGGAGAGGTTCCGGAGGATTGGAGGATTGCAGATGTGGTCCCTATATTCAAGAAAGGGAACAGGGACAGCCCGGGAAATTACCGACCGGTGAGTCTAACCTCAGTGGTTGGTAAGTTGATGGAGAGGATCCTGAGAGACAGGATTTATGATCATCTAGAGAAGTTTAGTATGATCAAAAGTAGTCAGCACGGCTTTGTCAAGGGCAGGTCGTGCCTTACGAGCCTGGTTGAGTTCTTTGAAAATGTGACCAAACACATTGACGAAGGAAGAGCGGTGGATGTGGTCTATATGGACTTCAGCAAGGCGTTCGATAAGGTCCCCCATGCAAGACTTCTTGAGAAAGTGAGAGGGCATGGGATCCAAGGGGCTGTTGCCTTGTGGATCCAGAACTGGCTTGCCTGCAGAAGGCAGAGAGTGGCTGTGGAGGGGTCTTTCTCTGCATGGCGGTCAGTGACCAGTGGAGTGCCCCAGGGATCTGTTCTGGGACCCTTGCTGTTTGTCATTTTCATAAATGACCTGGATGAGGAAGTGGAGGGATGGGTTGGTAAGTTTGCTGACGACACCAAGGTAGGTGGTGTTGTGGATAGTTTGGAGGGATGTCAGAAGTTGCAGCGAGACATAGATAGAATGCAAGACTGGGCGGAGAAGTGGCAGATGGACTTCAACCCGGATAAGTGTGTGGTGATCCATTTTGGCAGATCCAATGGGATGAAGCAGCAGTATAATATGAAGGGTACCATTCTTAGCAGTGTAGAGGATCAGAAGGACCTTGGGGTCCGGGTCCATAGGACTCTTAAATCGGCCTCGCAGGTGGAGGATGCGGTCAAGAAGGCGTACGGCGTACTGGCCTTCATTAATCGAGGGATTGAGTTTAGGAGTCGGGAGATAATGCTGCAGCTTTATAGGACCCTGGTTAGACCCCACTTGGAGTACTGCGCGCAGTTCTGGTCACCTCATTACAGGAAAGATGTTGAAGCCATTGAAAGGGTGCAGAGGAGATTTACAAGGATGTTGCCTGGATTGGGGGGCATGCCTTATGAGGATAGGTTGAGGGAGCTTGGTCTCTTCTCCCTGGAGAGACGAAGGATGAGAGGTGACCTGATAGAGGTTTACAAGATGTTGAGAGGTCTGGATAGGGTAGACTCTCAGAGGCTATTTCCAAGGGCTGAAATGGTTGCTACGAGAGGACACAGGTTTAAGGTGCTGGGGGGTAGGTACAGAGGAGATGTCAGGGGTAAGTTTTTCACTCAGAGGGTGGTGGGTGAGTGGAATCGGCTGACGTCGGTGGTGGTGGAGGCAAACTCGTTGGGGTCTTTTAAGAGACTTCTGGATGAGTACATGGGATTTAATGGGATTGAGGGCTATAGGTAGGCCTAGAGGTGGGGATGTGATCGGCGCAACCTGTGGGCCGAAGGGCCTGTTTGTGCTGTGGCTTTCTATGTTCTTGTCTGCTCTGATGGATCTCCCCGGGGTCACTGTGCTGTAAATAGGGTGTGTGTTCTCTCTTCCCTGACTCTGCTCTGGTGGAGTTCCCCGGGGTCACTGTGCTGTAAATAGGGTGTGTGCTCTCTCTTCCCCGACTCTGCTCTGATGGAGCTCCCCGGGGTCACTGTGCTGTAAATAGGGTGTGTGCTCTCTCTTCCCCGACTCTGCTCTGATGGAGCTCCCCGGGGTCACTGTGCTGTAAATAGGGTGTGTGCTGTCTCTTCCCCGACTCTTGTCTGCTCTGATGGAGCTCCCCGGGGTCACTGTGCTGTAAATAGGGTGTGTGTTCTCTCTTCCCCGACTCTGCTCTGATGGAGCTCCCCGGGGACACTGTGCTGTAAATAGGGTGTGTGTTCTCTCTTCCCCGACTCTACTCTGGTGGAGTTCCCCGGGGTCACTGTGCTGTAAATAGGGTGTGTGCTCTCTCTTCCCCGACTCTTGTCTGCTCTGATGGAGCTCCCAGGGTCGCAGTGCCGAAGATCCTGGGAGAAATATGCAGCAGTTTCAGGTTGGGAGAATTTTTAAACATACCGGCAATCTGCTTACCATTGCTGCTGCTTGGAAGATTCAGACCCATTTATATTTTAAATCCATTTAAATTTTAATTGTTACACTAAAAATTAACACAAACACTCACGAGATCTCCTCCAGACTCCTGCAGGTCAGTATGAGGCGGCGGAGAGCAGGGACAGATTGATCTGTGAAGGAGTTTGATTCCAGGTTCAGAATCCTCAGTGTCTGGTTTGTACTGAGAGCGGAGGCGAGATCCTCAGCACAAGAATCTGTGAGAGCGTTCCTATACAGACTGGAGACCAGAGAGAGGAATAACAGGAATCAGGTTCAATCCCCAGTGTTTTAAATAATACTGTTAATAACAATAATAATGTATTGTATCAGACATTCCAAAAACACAACCTGCATTTCTGTAGAATGAGGAAATACTCAATGCTGAAAATGAAATATAAATAAACTGGAAATGCTCAGCAGGTTCGCTAAATACATGTGAAGAGAGAAACAGGGGTAAAGTTTGAGCTTCCATTGGAACTGGGAACGGGCAGTGAATTGACAGGTTTGAAGTGACAGCGGTGGGTGGCTGGGGAAGAAACAAAGAAAGGACAAACTGGAATTACAGGAGTGATTAAATGATAAAAGTGATGATGGGACAGGACCATAATCACAGGATCCCCATGTCCTTACTCGGAGTGGCTCGGGAGGGACATGGGATGGGCAGTGGTTTGGGAATGCAGTTTGTGGTGAGGTTGAAGATAATGGCTGTGATTTTACCAGAAGCTCTGAAGTCCCAACATGGGGATTGGAAATGGGTGGTGTGTCCGTGTGGGCAGGATAGGCAGAGTTATGAAGGAGATATTGTCAGAGGGGGACAATTAACGGCTGGCAGGCAGGGGGAGCTGCCCACTGAGGCAGCCTGGGCAGGGGGCAGTCCCGGTTCAGGCAATGCTGGCACCATCTCCAAAGGCAGCAGGACTTTCAAACACAGCAGCTCTGGAGGGAGCAGCGAGGGAGCTCTGCTTATTGAATGAAGGACTGAAATGTCAGAAAGCAGAGCAAGGCTTGCCCCCCGACCCCTTCCCCTCCCTGGAGGGGCTCCTCCCGGCTGCTCGGGTTCAGAGGGAGGTCCTGTTCCCTCAGGATGGGAGGAGATTATCCCATCGGTACAAGCCAGTCTGGATGGAGATTGCTGGGAGGTGAGCATGTTTCAGACACGTGGTTACAGAGTGGAAAAGGATCAATGTCCTGATGTGTTCTGCCACGGTGAGTGCAGCACAGCCTGATATGTGAATAAGGATGAGGGGGAAATTGTGGAAAGAACATCTCCACCCAGACACCGGCAATGCAAAGGACTTGCAGAATGTCACTGGCTGTCCTGTCTGGAGACAATACACATCTCTGTAACCTGTGCTTAATGCTCCCTTCTCTCACATTATCTGTCTCTTTAAGACCTGGTTGGCTGAAGGGATTCGCATTCTAATCAGTATTCTGTAAGTTGATTTTGTGTCTCTGTGCCCTGTTTGAGAGCAGATTTCCACTCCATCTGACAAAGGAGCAGCGCTCCGAAAGCTAATGGTATTTGCTACCAAATAAACCTGTTGGACTTTAACCTGGTGTTGTTAAAACTCTTACAATGCAAAGGCAGCAGCATTGACTGTCAGAGACATGTCCGTTAGGCTGCCACCAGCATAGGCTCGAGCAGGGCTGACCAACATATTCACTGGGCAAACACACGTCAATGTTTTTCTCACTCAAGGGGCCGATGAGTAAATTTCAGAATGATAAAGTTTGGCACAGCAGAAATTTCAATTAAAAACTAAACTGAGATATGAAAAGAAACAACTTGCTGAGCACAATAATGAGTAATAAATAAAGATGTTTATTAGAGTTTAATCCTCATCAATCACAAATTGTTTCTCTCCCACATTTGCTGCAGATCGGCTCAAAAACCTATCAGCAGCAAACATGGGAAAGAAACGGGATGTGATTGGAGGAGCAGCTCCATGCAGATTCTTCCATTCAAACTGAACTGTGTGACTGAGATTCTGGAAACTCGCTCCGGGGGCCGCATTGAGGGGCTTCGAGGGTCACATTCACCCCTTGGTTCACACGTTGGACAACCCTGGGCTACTGCATGTGTTTGATGGGTGAGTAACAATTTATGTGTTTGGAAAGAGAGCAAATATCATCAGGGAACGAGTGAAGAAGAGTGGAGACATCCAGGTCTTGCCATCCTTACACCAATGGAAGATGAAGTGCTGGATCAGGAAGGCCTGGGGGCAGAGTGGGTAATTACTGCTGGTGAGATGGGTTGAGTGGGTGGCCTAATGAATGGGCACAGGAGAGCGTCTGGTGAGGACAAAACATAGAGCTTGTTTATCCATCACTGGTCACAGAGAGCAGTCTGAAGGACGTATTGGGATAGGAACAAAATAACTAGGAGCAGCAGAAGGTCATTCAGCCCCTCGAGCACACTCCATCACGGCTGATCTAATTGTAGTCTCAACTCTTTTCCCCGTAACCCGTGATTCACTTCTCAATCCAAAATCATTCTTAACTCAGCCTTGAATATATTCAATGACTCTGCCGCCACGAGTCTCCAGGGAAGAGAATTCCACTGACCAGCCACCATCTAAAAATATAAATTTCTCCTCATCTCAGTCTTAAGGGACTGACAATTACATTTTAAAATCTGTCCCCTTGTTCTGGTCTCTCTTACAAGAAGAAACAGCCTCTCAGCAACCACCCTGTCTCATCCCCTCAATGCGATCACCGTTTAATCTTCTGAACTTTCATAGATATTGCTCCAATCTGCTCAAATTTCCCTCGTAAAATAAACCTCTCCATCCCAGGAATCAGCCGAGTGAACTTTCTCTGAACTGGTTCCAATACAATTCTATCCTTTTGTAAGTAAAGAGCTCAACACTGTACACATTACTCCAGTTGTGGAGCCTCCCTGAGCCTCTCCACATCCCCTTGAAACATCTTTGCATCCTCCTCACAATTCAGATTTTCACCTCGTTTTCCATTATTCGCAAATTTGGAAATATTATATTTGATTCCCACATCCATATCATTGATGTAGATTCTGAATAGCTGAGACCCAAACACTGATCCCTGCCGTACTCCACTAGTTAGAGGCTGTCAACCCAAAAGTAACCCATTTATTCCAACTCCTTGTTTCTGTCCACTAACCAGTTCTCAGTCCATGCTGGTATATTCCTCCCAATCCCACGTGCTCCAATTTTATTTAATAACCTCTTGTGTGTGAATCATGCAACTATAGAATCCCTAGTGTAGGAATCGTCATTCGGCCCATCGAGACACACTGACAGAGTAACTTACCACGGTCCGCTCCCCATAAACTCACTAATTTACTGGGGCTAATCCACCTAACCTACATATCTTGGGACACTAAGGGCAATTTTACCATGGCCAATCCATCTACCATGCATATCTTTGGAGTGTGGGAGGAAACCGGAGCACCCAGAGGAAACACAGGCAGACACGGGGAGAATGTGGGAACTCCACACAGTCACCCAAGGCTGGAATTGAACCCGGGCCCCTGGCTGTGATGCAACAATGTTAACCACTGTGTCACCGTGCCAGCCTTTCATAAATCCATGTTGGCCCTGTCTAATCCTGCCATTAATTTCGAAGTGTTCTGTTATCACTTCCTTCATTACAGATTATTATAGGATTTCCATACCATCAATGTCAGACTAATAGATCTGCAGTTGCCCGGTTTCCTGTAACCCCACATATTTACGCCGCTAATCCCCCAAACCGACACATCTTGGACACTAACGGGCAATTTAGCACGGCCAATCCACCCAACCTGCACAGTTTATTTGGACTATGGGAGGAAACAGGAGCAGCCGGAGGAAACAGGAGCAGCCGGAGGAAACAGGAGCAGCCGGAGGAAACCCACACAGACACGGGGAGACCGTGAAAACGCCACAGACAGTCGCCCAAGGCTGGAATGAATCCGGGTCCCTGACGCTGTGAGGCAGCAGTGCCAACCCCGGTGCCACATCTTCACTTAATCTAATACACTCCTTGAATTAGCAACGGCTGGAACACTTCTGCTGCTCTTCTCCAAATGAAAGGAATCTATTTTTGTTGGAAACGCCACACATTTGCACATCACCATGTCTAAAACAGCTTGTTGTGTGATTGGCACTGGAACGTGCTTCTCCAGGAAATTGCTTGAATATATTCTGTGAACAAATCTTCTTTTCAAATTTTGACAATCTGAGTGATTTATACAGTAAATGGAAGAAGCCACAGGAGCACTGACCTACAGAGGGATCTGTGTGTACAAGTCTACAGATCCCTGAAAGTGGCAACACGGGTGGATGAGGTGGTCAAGAAGGCAGACAACATGCTTGTCTTCATCGACCGGGGCATCGAGTGTAAAAGTTGTCAAGTTATGTTACAGCTGCATGAAACTTCAGTTGGCCACATTTGAATATTGCTTGCAGTTCCGTTTGCGACACTCCCAGAATGATGTGAATGCTTTGGAGAGGGTGCAAGGAAGGTTTACCAGAATGTTGCCTGGTCAAGGACGGTTCGGTTATGAGGAGACGATGTATAAACACAGATTGTTTCACTACAAAAAGGGAGGCTGAGGGGTGACCTGATGGAGGTGTACACAATTATGAGAAGCATCAATATGGTGGATAGTCAGAGACTTTTCTCCAGGGTGGAATGATCAACTACAAGAGGGCACAGGATGAAGGTGAGAGGGGCAAAGTTTGGAGGGAGGTGTGTGGGGTAAGTTTTCACCCAGAGGGTGGTGGGTGCCTGGAAGGCACTGCCAATGGAGGTGGCAGAAGCAGGCACGTTTCCAATGTCCAAGGTGCATCTTGGTAGACACATGAACAAGAGACAAACAGAGGAATAGAAACCACAAATTGGCAGAAAGTTCTGGGTCTGAATAAGCGTTAGGAGGTGCCACAGGCTTGGTGGGCTGAAGGGACTGTTACTGTGCTGTGCGGTTCTTTGTTCTTCTTTGTATATGAAGATTAAAATCACCCGTGGTTATTGCAAAATGTTTTTACAAGGCCCCGTTATTTTTCCTGTGTATTGTGTCGGAGATTGTGACTGTTGTTAGGAGCCTATAAATGATTCCCACAAGAGAACTTTTAACTTTGTTAAATCTTATCTCTATCCAAACTGATTCCGCATCTGGATCATTGGAACTAAGTTCAGCTCTCGCTGCTGTACTGACATCTGTTACTAACAGCGAGACTCCACCGCCATGTCCTGCCCTCCATTTACTGTCATCCACTCACTCTCCCCCCTTTCACTAATCAATGGATGTTGTGTCCGGGGAGAGCTGTGAGCATCTGAGGAGGAGGAGAGAACCTCAGAGGGTGAACCATAACATTATTCCCCCACTCCCTCAACATAAGGATCTGTGGGACTGACATCCCATTGCTCAGGGATCAGAGAGAGAAGCAACAGGAATCAGAGGAAAAGCAGTTTTCCTTATTCATAACTGACGCCAATAGTAATGGGCAGTGTTTTTTATACAAATACCAGTGGTGAAATTATATTGTTGAATATTCAGTTATTATAAACACAATCTCACACAGTCTGCTACTTACTCCAGTTTCTGTATTTTACAGTCCGGATTCCTCAGAGCCACAGACAGCAGTTTCACTCCGGAATCTCCCAGGTTATTGTGACTCAGATCCAGATCTATCAGTGAGCGGTTTGTACTGAGAGCAGAGGCCAGGTCCTCGACACAAGAATCTGTGAGATCGTTACCATAGAGACTGGAGATCAGAGAGAGAAACATAACAGGAATCAGGGTAAATCCACAGTGTTTTTAAGAATAAGATCATTAACAATAATAATGTACAGCGCGGGACATTCAAGAAACACAACTTCAGTTCATACAGGAGGCAAAATTCGATTGATGCTGTAAATCTGAAATATGAATAAATATGTTGGAGACTCTCATCAGGTCAGGCAACATCTGTGAAGAGAGAAACAGATTTAGTTTCAGTTCAATCAGCGAAACTTAGAAATTGGAAGTAGCAGTGAATTAAATTGTTTTAAGTGACAGGGAGCTGGGGATGGGCGGGTGACAAGGAAAGAACAAAATGGAAGTGCCGGAGTGATTAAATGACAAAAAGGATGATGGTGAAAGGGAAGAGCACAGGATTCCCATGTCCTTACCCTGAGTCACAGGGAGGGACATGGGATGGCAAGTGGCTCAGGAATGGAGTGTGTGGTGGGGTTGAAGATGATGAGAGAGAAACCTTTCTCACACTGCCAGTGGTTCGGGTCTGGAACTCACAGCCGGGAAGTGTGGTGGAGGTCGGCTGCATCGAAGCAGTCAAAAAGGAATTAGATGATTATTTGAATATAAAGAATGAGCTACGAGAATGGATACGAGAAAAACGCTGGAGAATGACTCAAATTCCTAATGCTAATTTGGTGAGCTGGTACAGACACGATGGGCCAAATGGCCTCATTGTGCTCCGTAAGAATTCTGTGAAGATATTGGTTGGAAATGTATCGATATTTCAGCTGGAAGTTGGTGATGTTGCCGTGTGGACAGTGTTAGCAGCCACAGTCCCCAATGAAATGTTAATACTGATAGGCAAAGGGATCTGGGTGTACAGGTCCACAGGTCACTGAAAGTGGCAATGCAGGTGGAGAAGGTAGTCAAGAAGGCATTCGGCATGCTTGCCTTCATCGGCCGGGGCATTGAGTTTAAAAATTGGCAAGTCAAGTTGCAGCTTTATAGAACCTTCGTTCGGCCGCACTTAGAATATAGTGTTCAATTCTGGTCGCCACTCTACCAGAAGGATGTGGAGGCTTTGGAGAGGGATACAGAAAAGATTGACCAGGATGTTGCCTGGTATGGAGGGCATTAGCTATGAGGAGAGGTTGGAGAAACTTGGTTTGTTCTCACTGGAGCGACGGAGGTTGAGGGGAGACCTGATAGAAGTCTACAAGATTATGAGAGGCATGGACAGAGTGGATAGTCGGAAGCTTTTTCACAGGGTAGAAGAGTCAATTGCTAGGGGGGCAAAGGTTTAAGGTGCGAGGGGCAAGGTTTAAAGGAGATGTACGAGGCAGATTCTTTACACAGAGTAGTGGGCGCCTGGAACTCGTTGCTGGGGGAGGTAGTAGAAGCAGATATGGTGGTGACGTTTAAGGGGCGTCTTGACAAGTACATGAATAGGATGGGAATAGAGGGATATGGTCCCCGGAAGGGTAGGGGGTATTAGTTAAGTCAGGCAGCATGGTCGGTGCAGTCTTGGAGGGCCGAAGGGCCTGTTCCTGTGCTGTAATTTTCTTTGTTCTTTGTGTTTCTCTCCAATAGAGAGAGAGACAATTAGTTACATGTAGCTTCAGGGATACAATTTAATAAACGTGCGGCAATGGGAGGAGATGGGATTCCATGAACCCCACAGCCGGTAAGAGGACCAAACCCTCAGATTTAGCATCATTCTACATCACACTCTAAACACCAAACCAAATGAACTAACCAACTCCACATATAACCAAACAGGCACATTAATATCTGACAGGTTCGGGAAATCCGTCCACTCAGGCAGCACAGGCAGAATCACAGAATTGTTACAGAGCAGGAGGAGGCCACTCGGCCCATCGTGTCTGCACTGACTCTCCGAATGAGCAACTCACTAAGTGTCATCCCCCCACCTTCCCCCCAAAACCCTGTGCATTGCAGAGCTTAACCACTGGCTGCAGGGGAAGGCCCCATTCAGGCAGAGCTGGCACCAGATTTAAAGGCAGCCAGCAGCACTTTTAAAGGCTCTGAAGGGAGCAGTGAGGGAGCCCTGGTTAATGAACAAAGGGCTGAAATGGCAGAAGGCAGATTAAACCCAATTCGCTGACACTTCCCTGGAAATTCTCAAGGATATATCGGTTTGGAGGGAGGTTCTGTTCCCTCAGGAGTGGAGGAGGAGACCTGTCACATCAACCCAAGCAAGTCTGGATAGAAACTGCCGAGGGCCAGAGCAGGCAGCACGTGGCTGCAGTGAGGCAAAGAATCAATAACCTGATATGTTCTGACAAGGTGAGCGTTAAACTTACAGGCTGATATGTGAATAAGGATGAAAGAGGAATGGTGGAAAGAACATCTCCACCCAGACACTGGCAATGTCCAGACAGCAGCATCAATCTTCAGGAACATGTCAGCCTCTCTGTGAAGGGTTCCGGTCAGTCAGAGATGACTGCTGCACTGCCGACACTGAGTGACCATCCTGGTGGTCCCATGATGGGCAGTCTGGCAGCACCATAGGCTTGTGTGTGTCTTTGATGGGTGAGTAACAATGGAAATTTATGTGCTTGTAGAAGAGGGCACAGAGCGTCAGAGAAGGAGCCAAGAGTGACAGTGTCTGGATTGTGTCATCCTTATGCCAATGGAAGATGCAGTGCTGGAGCTGGGAGACCTGGAGGCTGGGTGGGCAATCACTGATGGTGAGATGGGTTGTGGATCCAGAGAGAGTGAGTGAGTGAATGGATGGGCACAGGAGAGACTCTGCTGCGGAGTCCAAAACCTGGTGCTTGTGTGTTCATCATTGGTCACATGGAGCTCTGGGTTAGGAACAGTCAGAAGTTTAACAACACCAGGTTAAAGTCCAACAGGTTTATTTGGTAGCAAATGCCACTAGCTTTCGGAGCGCTGCCCCTTCGTCAGGTGGAGTGTAGAAATGCTCACAAACAGGGCACACAGAGACACAAACTCAATTTACAGAATAATGACTGGAATGCAGTCTTTACAGATAACCAAGTCTTAAAGGTACAAACAGTGTGAGTGGAGGGAGCATTAAGCACAGGTTAAAGAGATGTGTATTGTCTCCAGACAGGACAGCCAGTGAGATTCTGCAAGTCCAGACAAGCTGTGGGCCATTCGGCCCATCAATCCTTCACTAACAACAATCCCGCCCAGGCCCTATAACAGTAACCCGACATATTAACTCTGCAAATCCCCCTGACATCAAGTGTCAATTTACCATCGCCGCTCAAACTAGCGTGCACATCTTTGGCATGTGGGAGGAAACTGGAGTAACTGAAGGAAACCTGCGCAGACACGGAGAGTACATGCAAACTCCACACAATCTGTCACCCAAGGCCGGAATTGACACGGGTCTCTGGCGCTCTGAGTCAGCAGTGCTAACAGCTCTACCACCCTGCCGACCATGATCAGCCGTGGTTCGTCCCAATTGCAGTGAGTATCGGACGAATAATTTCTATATTTTTTCATAAGATAAGCCTGGCATGCCATGAAAGACTCAAGCCAACATTTTCTCAAATGTTTATAAAATACGTTCATAAGGTGACCAAAACTATATAGGTTACTTCAGCTGTGCTGTGACCACAAACCTATCAGATTTGTGACTGGCGACCTTTGCTCCCAGGCGAATTGTCCCTCATTGCCTTTTCTGTTGATTTGTCAAAGCTGTCGGATCTTATAATATGAAGTCATGAGATTGGATCAGGTTGGGGATTCTGAGAGTCAGCACACCCGAAGGTAGAAATTCAATACAGTTTGAAGTTGCCAATGACTGGACCTCAGAGGGTGAACCATAACATTATTCCCCCACTCCCTCAACATAAGGATCTGTGGGACTGACATCCCATTGCTCAGGGATCAGAGAGAGAAGCAACATGAGTCAGAGGAAAAGCAGTTTTCCTGATTCATAACTGACGCCAATAGTAACGGGCAGAGTTTTTTATACAAATACCAGTGGTGAAATTATATTGTTGAATATTCAGTTATTATAAACACAATCTCACACAGTCTGCTACTTACTGCAGTTTCTGTATTTTACAGTTCGGATTCCTCAGAGCCACAGACAGCAGTTTCACTCCTGAATCTCCCAGTTTATTGTCACTCAGATTCAGATCTATCAGTGAGCGGTTTGTACTGAGAGCAGAGGCCAGGTCCTCGGCACAAGAATCTGTGAGAGCGTTACCATAGAGACTGGAGATCAGAGAGAGAAACATAACAGGAATCAGGGTAAATCCACAGTGTTTTTAAGAATAAGATCATTAACAATAATAATGTACAGCGCGGGACATTCAATGAGTATTCTAACTGGGTGCAGTTAGACAGAGACACCAGGAGATGGAGACAGTGAGTATTCTGAGTGCAGTTAGACAGAGACACCAGGAGATGGAGACAGTGAGTATTCTAACTGAGTGCAGTTAGACAGGGACACCAGGAGATGGAGACAGTGAGGGGGGTAACTGAGTGCAGTTAGACAGAGACACCAGGAGATGGAGACAGTGAGTATTCTAACTGAGTGCAGTTCGACAGGGACACCAGGATATGGAGAGAGTGAGGGGGTAACTGAGTGCAGTTAGACAGAGACACCAGGAGATGGAGACAGTGAGGGGGGTAACTGAGTGCAGTTAGACAGGGACACCAGGAGATGGAGACAGTGAGTATTCTAACTGAGTGCAGTTAGACAGGGACACCAGGAGATGGAGACAGTGAGTATTCTAACTGAGTGCAGTTAGACAGAGACACCAGGAGATGGAGACAGTGAGGGGGGTAACTGAGTGCAGTTAGACAGGGACACCAGGAGATGGAGACAGTGAGGGGGGGGTAACTGGGTGCAGTTAGACAGGGACACCAGGAGATGGAGACAGTGAGTATTCTAACTGAGTGCAGTTAGACAGAGACACCAGGAGATGGAGACAGTGAGGGGGGTAACTGAGTGCAGTTAGACAGGGACACCAGGAGATGGAGACAGTGAGGGGGGTAACTGAGTGCAGTTAGACAGAGACACCAGGAGATGGAGACAGTGAGTATTCTAACTGAGTGCAGTTAGACAGGGACACCAGGAGATGGAGACAGTGAGTATTCTAACTGAGTGCAGTTAGACAGGGACACCAGGAGATGGAGACAGTGAGTATTCTAACTGGGGCTCAGGAATGGAGTGTGTGGTGGGGTTGAAGATGATGCGACAGAAACCTTTCTCACACTGCCAGTGGTTCGGGTCTGGAACTCACAGCCGGGAAGTGTGGTGGAGGTCGGCTGCATCGAAGCAGTCAAAAAGGAATTAGATGATTTTTTGAAGATAGGCAATGAGCTACGAAAATGGATACGACAAAAAGGCTGGAGAATGACACGAATTTCGAATGTCAATTTGGTGAGCTGGTGCAGACACGATGGGCCAAATGGCCTCATTGTGCTCCGTAAGAATTCTGTGGAGACAGTGGTTGAAAATGTTATCGATATTTCAACTGGAAGTTGGTGATGTTGCCGTGCGGACAGTGTTAGTAGCCACATTCCTCAATGAAATCTCCCCAATAGAAAGAGACACAATTTGGTACATGTCGCTTCAGGGATACAACTTAGTAAAGGTGGGGATATGGGAAGAGTTGGGACTCCATTAACCCCACAGCCAGTACGAGGACCAAACCCTCAACAACAGCGTCATTCTACATCACGCTGGAGACACCGAACCAACTGAACTAACCAACTCCACACAGAGCCAGAACGGGCACAGTAAATGTCTGACAGGTTCGGGAAATCCGTCCACTCAGGCAGCACAGGCAGAATCACAGTATTGTTAGAGAGCAGAAGGAGGCCACTCGGCCCATCGTGTCTGCACTGACTCTTCGAATGAGCAATTCACTAAGTGGCATTCCCCCACCTTCCCCCAAATCCCTGTGCATTCCAGAGCTTAACCACTGGCTGCAGGGGACAGCACAATTCTGGCAATGCTGGCACCAGATTTAAAGGCAGCCAGCAGCACTTTTAAAGGCTCTGAAGGGAGCAGTGAGGGAGCCCTGGTTAATGAACAAAGGGCTGAAATGGCAGAAGGCAGATTAAACCCAATTCGCTGACACTACCCTGGAAATTCTCAAGGCTATTTCGGTTTGGAGGGAGGTTCTGTTCCCTCAGGACTGGAGAAGGAGACCTGTCACATCAACCCAAGCAAGTCTGGAGAGAAACTGCCAAGGGTCTGAGCAGTGGCTGCAATGAGGCAAAAGATGAATAATCTGATATGTTCTGACAAGGTGAGCGTTAAGCCTACAGGCTGATATGTGAATAAGGATGAAAGAGAAATTGTGGAAAGACCATCTCCACCCAGACACTGGCAATGTCCAGACAGCAAAGCATCAATCTTCAGGAACATGTCAGCCTCTCTGTGAAGGGTTACATGGAACATAGGACATAGAACAGTACAGCACAGTACAGACCCTTCGGCCCACGATGTTGTGCCGAGCTTTGTCCAAAACCAAGATCAAGCTATCCAACTCCCTATCATTCTAGTGTGCTCCATCTGCCTATCCAATAACCGCTTGAAAGTTCCTAAAGTGTCCGACTTCACTATGACAGCAGGCAGTCCATTCCACACCCCAACCGCTCTCTGAGTAAAGAGTCAGTCAGAGATGGCTGCTGCACTGTCGACACTGTGTAACCATCCTGGTGGTCCCATGATGGGCAGTCTAAATTAGCGTCAGGTTTGTGTGTGTCTTTGATGGGTGAGTAACAATGGAAATTTATGTGCTTGTAGAAGAGGGCACAGAGCGTCAGAGAAGGAGCCAAGAGTGACAGTGTCTGGATTGTGTCATCCTTATGCCAATGGAAGATGCAGTGCTGGAGCTGGGAGACCTGGAGGCTGGGTGGGCAATCGCTGATGGTGAGATGGGTTGTGGATCCAGAGAGAGTGAGTGAGTGAATGGATGGGTACAGGGGAGGCTCTGCTGCTGAGTCCAAAACCTGGTGCTTGTGTGTCTTCCATTGGTCACATGGAGCTCTGGGTTAGGAACAGTCTGCAGGACATGTTGGAATGTGCATTACCCTCTAACATTCTTCACTCTCTCACAAATCAACAGCTGCGGTGAGCGGGAGACAGGTGTGTAGCTCTGAAGATGGGGAGGGGTCAGAGGATGGATTGTCACATTATACTCTATAACGTCCGCCAGAGCAGATAATGTCTCTCACGATTAGCAAAGGGGTTACAATCTGGCAGCACAGGGCAGCACAGACAAACCCGAGCAGCTGATGAAGGCAGGAATAGCTGAGTTCACTCACACTCTCGAGAGGACAGGTCATTGTCAGCTTCAGGAAGATGAAATGTGACTGGAGTCTTTAACAATGCAGCAGATACTGGAGCTGCAGCGTAGGATACTTTAACATTTGGTGGAGTTTCCAAAGGCTGTGTGTATCCATACACAAAGGATGGAGGAGTCAATCCAGGCCAGCAGTGTTACCATGTCTCAGGTCTGAGCACAAATAGCATCCTCCACAGAGAGATTGGTGACCTTCATGGAGAGTCACATCCAGCCTATCACCCACAGGAAATACACATGAACCTGCATGTTCTCACTACCTCCATGAGCTCTGTGGAACACGGGCTGTGGGAGGGGTGGGAAAATGTGCCTGGAGTAACTGTCAGGCCCTCCCCAGCTGAGCAGGGAGGGTCCAGTTTGCCCTGAATGGATAGAGGTGCGGCTGCCTGCAGCATTTGGGAGCTCCTCTCAGGATGCCTCTGGTGTGGGCAGTGGGTACCCTTCTGCTCCGACTGTGACACAAGCACCTCACGAAGCTATGATGACAGAGGCAACTCCAGCATCTGTGCAGAGGACCCGCAGTCGGCCGGATCCTTCCAGGACTCAGGAAATCCGAGGACAAAGGCCACGGTCATCGAAATTCCCAGAGGAGAGGAGAGAGGTAAGATGCTGCCTGCAGCTCAGCGGAAAGTGCGGGGATGGCGGTGGTTGTCATGGTGGGGTTGCTTCCTTGGGTTTCACAGGATTATACTTTGTTATTACTGGTCACTTTGTTATGTCTGTATTTTGAGTAAATTCAGGGATGGAGCACCACTAAAAAACTCCTTCACCATATTACTGGGTCTTTAACAGTTCACTGGGAATGTGAGATGGGAAATACAGCACTGAATCAGGTCAATACAATTCCAATACCTTTGTTTCATGTCGTGACAGCTCCAGGGAAATTATAAAACATTCACAGAAACAGCAACAGTGCTGGAGATGGTGAAGATTTATTACACTGAATGGCTGTGTGAGTTAAGGTTCTTGGAAAACATGTCTGCATTACTGAATCTCCATCCTCCCTGACACATATCCCATGTCCCTGGCCTGTGGTCCATGGGGTTCCTCATCATGAAGCATCTGGTCAACATTGTATTGCATCACACTTTGTTCAAAGCTTCTCCACTCTAGATCCAGGTTGTATGGAACACAGCACAACACCTGGACATTTGAGACCCTCGCTGAGTATATTAAATAGTTCCACCAGATCTATCTTTAGAATTCCTCTGGCCTGTGCAATGGTCACACTATTTGTCCTGTCGCAGCTGTTTTTTCTCTCTTCCGTGACTGTGTTTGGGTTACACACAGGCACAATTACCCACCTCTACAGTGGGTAGCGCTTGTCTTTATTAATTCTTTCAAGGGATGATGGTATCACTGACAATGCAAACACTTGCAGCCCATCCCCAATTGCCCTTGAGAAGGAGGTGGTGAGCCATCTTCTTAAATTCTGCAGAGCATCTGGTACAAAACCGCTAGGAAGGGACATCCGGGATTATGATCCCGCATCAGTGATGGAAAAGCAATATATTCCAAGTCAGAATGGCGTGTGGTTTGGAAAGAAATCTGAAGCTGGTTGGTGTCCCATCCTTCTGATATCCTTGGCCATCTCGGTGATGGATAGTGCCTGTTTGGATGATGCTGGCTCAGGAACCTTGGTGAGCTGCTACATTCCACCTTGTATGTGGTAAAATACTGCCACTGTGCGTCAGTGGTAGAGACAGCCAATGTTTAGTTTGGTGAATGGCCAGCTGATCCAGTGGGCTCCTTTTCCATGGATGAGCTTCTTCAGTGTTTTTGAAGCTGCAGTCAATCCAGCAAGATGAGCGGATTCCATCACACTGCTGACTTGTGCCTTGGAGATGGTGGGAAAAATTTGGGAGACAGGAGGCGAGTTCCTCATCTCCGAATTCCCAGACTGTGATCTACCCTTGGAGCCATAGTGTTTACAGTTCAGTGTCTGTTCAATGGTCCCAGTGCGCCCCCACCACTCAGGATGTTGATGGTCGAGGATTCAGCAATGGTGCTGCCATTCAATGTAAAGGGAATATGGTTAGATTCCCGTCTGTTGGAGATGGTCTTTGCCTGGCATTTGTGCAGTGAAACATTACTTGCCATTTATCAGGTTAAGCCTGAAAGTTCTTCAGAGCTTAAGACGCTAGCTCTGTCGAAGAGTCATCCAGATTCGAAGGGTTAGCTGTTCTCTCTCCACAGAAGCTGTCAGACATGCTGAGCCTTTTCAGCATTTTCTGTTTTGTTCAGGTCTTGCTGTTTATGGACATGGACTGCTTCAGTCTCTGAGGAATTGTGAACAGTACTGAGCATTGTGCAATCATTAGTGAGCATCCTCACTTCTGACATTATAATAGAAGGCAGGACATTGATAAAGCAATTGAAGGTGGTTGGGATTTGGACATCACCCTCAGGAACTCCTGCAGTGATGTTCATGAGGCACTGGAAGGATGACACTTTTCTGACGTTCAAGAGCAGACCGATGGAGCAGCAATTCATCAGATTGGATTTGCCCTGTTTTTTTCCACATTGTCCGGTAGATCCAGTGTTGTAGCTGTACTGGAACAGCTTGGCCAGGGGAATGGCTAGTTATGGAGCACAATTCTTCAGTACCATTGCTGGGGTACAGCCAGGCTGACAGAGTTTGCAGTATGCAGTGCCTTCAGTCATTTCTTTACCTCCCATGCAGTGAATCCAATGGTCATCTGTCATGTTGGGGACCTCAGGAGGAGGCCGAGATTAATCATTCTACTCAGCACTTCTGGCTGAAGATGGCACTGATGCTCTGGGTTCCCTCATCAGTAATGATGGAATTCTTGTAGCATGTTTATAGAATCATAGAATTCCCACAGTGTAGAAGGAGGCCCTTTGGCCCATCGAGTCCTCACCAATTCTTTGAAAGAATATCATATCCAGGCCCTATCTCTGTAACTCCACACACCCTGAGATACCAAGGGACAACTTAGCATAGCCAATCAACCGAACCTGCACATCTTTGGACTGTGGGAGAAAATTGGAGCACCCGGAGGAAACCCACACAGACACGGGGAGAACGTGCAAACTCTACACATCAAGTCACCCAAGGCCGGAATTGAACCCTGGTCCCTGGCGCTGTGAGGCAGCAGTGCTGACCACTGTGCCACCTTGTTGCCTAATGTAACCGGCATGTCCAACATTTTGTGGCATGTCTAACACTATTTATGACTGGATATGGCAAGACAGCAGATCTCTGATCTTATCCATTGGTTTTGGTGTGATTGAGCTCGGTCTATCATATGCTGCGTCCGCTCTGTGGTCTGGTGGCCGTGTGCTGAAGCTTCACATCTCATCTTTAGATAAACCCAAGTCTCATTTGGTCGTACATGTAAAGAAAATTAGTCGTAGTAACACAGTACTGGTTGCTGGGGAAAGCCACTGTCAGCTTCCGATAAATGAAAAAGTAGAGATCACCTCTCCTGCCTATTTCCTGTCACTCAGATAACTTCATATCCAGGCTGCCTTTGTCTCTTTTATTTCATGGTCTCCAACTTTGCTCCCAAGCTTATTTTGTGTCTACTAATAGCGGATCGTGTTTTTAACAACAAAAATACTGACAGCAATGGTATATTTTGTATCATTATTTGTGTTCTTAAAAACAATGTCCATTATTAATAGGGACATCATTCAGACTATTCTGCACTGTGATTATTGCCATTGCCAGCTGAGCTGTGCCTTGAACTGCTGGGCTGTGAGCTCTGGAATTCTCTTCATAACCCTCCCCACCTCGATATCTGCATTCTCTTTTCAGATGCTCCTTAAGCTCCGTTTAACGTAAATTTGAAAGTGGATCCCTCGGGATAAAACTCATCAGAATTCAATGTAGCTTGTCATCTGCCTTACCAATATACAGCAGTTTTCCATGTTTAATCAAACTGAGAAGCCGACAGACATAAACATCTATAATCTGAATGACAAATTATACTGAATTGAACATGCAACCAGCCATATCTGGGAATTCTATAAACATTTAATCGTTTTGTCCATCTTTTTTATTTTCATGAATGGATTTGAGAATAATTATAAATGATTAGTTAATTCTTTCACTCCTGAATCTCGCAGTTTATTGTAACTCAGGTTCAGACACATCACTGACTGGTTTGTACTGAGAGCAGAGGTGAGAATATCTGAGGCTGTTACTCTCCAAACTGGAGATCAGAGAGAGAAAGATTTCAGGAATCAGAGCGAATCCGTGGTGTTTAACACGAATACTGACAGGAATGATGTGGAATGGTTATTAATGACACGATTACTGACACTGATAATAATTTACAGTGTCAGACCATCCACTGATTATTAACACAATCTCACACAGTCTGATACTTACTCCAGTTTCTGTATTTTACATTCTGGATTCCTCAGAGCCGCAGACAATAGTTTCACTCCTGAATCTCCCACTTCATTGCAATACAGACTAAATGGAGAAAGTGAGAAACACATTAAATTCAGATTAATGTTCAGCAGGAAAAATAGCTGGATCTATTTTTGTGTCAGAAACTTAGCAAGTTAAGATTCAAGTTACGATACGATACCTCACCCAAGTTGATCTTTCTCTACACCCCAGCTATGACTGTAACACTACATTAGAACATAGAAGAACATAGAAAAGCTACAGCACAAACAGGCCCTTCGGCCCACAAGTTGCGCCGAACAATTTCCTTACATTCTAGGCTCATCGATAACCCTCTATCTTACTAACCTCCATGAACCTATCCAAAAGACTCAATCGAATCCACTTCCACCACCACTACCGGCAGCCGATTCCACGCACGCACCATCCTGTGAGTGAAAAACTTACCCCTGTGATGTAATGATGACAATGATATAATGGTCAGCATAGTTGCTTTCTAAGCAGTTGATACGGGTTTAATTCCCAGCTATCTCAGTTTGTTGGAGTGGATGAAGAGAGGGCCAGGAGCCTGTAACCACAACCTTAAATAGTGAGTCAATCCAATTGAGTCAAGTCTGTGGCTCCAGACGGGAGCACTGGTGTTAAGCTCAGCTGAGGGTTGGAGGGTCAGTTGATCATTTAACTACACTGAGTCGACCCACACTGAGTTCAAAAGGGAAATGGTAAGTCTAATAATGACACACAGAAAACTAAATTCATTGGTTGGTTAAAAAAATGCCATTTGCGACTGGCTTTATATTGCTGTGAATTGGAGGAAGCAACAGAAAGGGTCAATGATGGTTCTGCTGTTGATGTGGTGGACATGGATATTCAAAAATCATCTGATGCAGTGACACAACAGACTTGTGGCATAAGCTCATAAAATAAATGGGAAAGTAGCAACGTGGATACAAAATTGGATGAACGATGAATAATGGGTATTTTTCAGGCTGGAGGATGTCGGTAGTGGAGAACCCGAGAGGTCAGTATTGGGATCCTTGCTTTTCCCTGATATATATGAATGATCTAGGTATTTGCAGTATAGAGGAAAATTTCAAAGTTTGTTGATCACAGAAACCTTTGAGGCATCGGATACTGTGAGGAGGGGAGCTTGGGACTGAAAAACGGACAATATTGGAGTGTACAGATAGGTGGCAGATTAAGTTCAATGCAGAGACGGGTGAGGTGATACTTTCAGGAAACATGCACATGAGGAAGGAATATAAAATAATCGGTAGAATAGTTAACAGAGTGCAGGAGCAGAGGGACTGGACGTATATGCACATTGATCATTGCCATTGGCAGGGCAAGTGTAGGGAGCAGTTAATAAAGAATACAGCATCTTGGGCTTTACTGCTGTGAAATAGTTTATGTTTGTAGGCATCAGATAATAATTCATGAGTTTAAGTTGAATTTGTGTTTCTGTGCTTGTGTGTTAAGAAAGAGCCAAAATTTGAATTTCACTTTGTGTTAAACAAAGCTGCCTGCCTGCGGGTTTTTTGTGTCCCTGCATTTTAATTTAAGGTTTACGACATTGTCAGAGTTAGAGAGGTTAAAAAAATGATTGCTTATATTCAGAAGTCCACAATGAATGATAGAAACACTGAGTTTCAGTTGCAACCAGTTAACCCAAGAAGCGAGATGGAGTTCACAGAGGCTGCCAGGAGAGGCAGGGCAATGCAGGGACTCAGAAAGCAGGACCCACAAGATAAATCACCGTCAGAAACCAAGGAGGAAAAGAGGAGTGCCAGGAAGACAGAAGTCAAAGAGACAAAAAAAACCTGAATCTGAACTAGCTACTGCTCCCGAAGTTAAAGAGAGGAGCAGAGAGAGGTTCCCAGTTAAAGACAGAGCTGCGAGATGCAGACATTGTAAAGTTTGCTCACGAGAATCCAGATATCTGATATATTCCTAAAGTTGGTGACACCTTCATACAGACTATGAGGCGCTGGTGTCTGTTGGCACGGCTGAGTATGGAGGAATAATGAAAGGAAACATTGAAATATTGGACAGGGATCCTTGGTGAAGGCACCTGACAGAAAGCATTGAAAAGATTCCAAAAGCTGCTTTTTGTTTCTCGAGTGGAGCTTCTGGAGCGGAAGCATCAGTCCCAGTGAGACGGGTTTTCTCACATTGTTACAAACATTTGGGGGGATTTGAAGAAGAATCCACTGAAGTTACTTTGGGTGGCATCTGTCACTGAGTTTCAGAGAGTGGTGTATCTGAACCACAGGTGGATTGTTGATTTACATTAATTGTGTACTTACCGGGAACATTAAAGCATAAGATCTATTTTGTAACTCGTGTCATCCTTACAGATCTGCAGACATCTGTGAAGTTAGATGGGGTGGTGCATTGCAGTTATTTTTTTAACAAAGGTTTTATTCTTTTGTTAAAAGTTAATCGGCTACCTTGTTATTCTGTTCATCTACATTTCTAAATAATAAAACAATAAATAAAAGTTATGATTTACTGAGCCGGGTTTCTGCTCTTCGACCTGACTGTCCAGAAATCAGCTGGGATCATAACATTGTCAATAGGGGCATAGAGTACAAGAGCAAGGAGGCTGTGCTGAACCTGCAAAAGACATCAGTTAGATCTCAGTTCGTGCGTCATACTTTAGGAAGGCTTAGAACACATTGGAGAGAGCGCTGAACATGTTTAAAAGATTGGCTACAGGGATGTGAAACTTCAGACACGAGGATCGATAGGAGAAGTCGTTCACCTTGGAAGGAAGAAAGCTGAGGGGACATTTGATAGAAATGTTCAAAATAGTGATGGTGCTGGAGAGAACAGGGAGCAAATCAAAATGTTGCTGCTCGGACAAGGGTCAACAACAAGATTTAAAGTGATTTGCAAAAGATGCAAATACAGTGTGAATAAAGCTATTTTTTTTAAACACAGCGAGTGATTCAGGTTTTATGAGGCTGCAGTCAGAACCATGGAACAGAAACAGCGTGGGCTGCTGTAACCTAAGGGAGGTTTCTTTTCACAACTGCACACTGTGAGGTTTAATACAAGACTGAACCTCCACTGCGACCCTGACTGATGTTACCAGTTATCACATGACTTATAAAAGGACACTGTCCCGATAAAACACACACCAACTATAATACATAACAGAGGCAGCGTGCAGGAAAATAATCCTGACAATAATTAGCCACAAACTGTCAGCTGTACCGAACACAAGAGAAACAAATTTCCTTCCAGCATCATACATAATCAGATGGTTTCTGTTGGGAGAGTGAAATACCCTTTTTTTAAATTTTGTAACGAGGCCTTTACACCTCTAATTATTTAAAATTTATCCCAATAATGCTTTTATTCACTCAAGGAACGTGATCATCGCTGGTTTTGCCAACATTTATTGCCGATGCCTATTTGCCCACGAGAATCTGCCTTCTTGAACCGCTGTAGTTTTATCAGAGAATTAAAAATTTATTACAGGTTCAGAAGGAGGCCAATCGGCCCATCATGTCTGCATCTGCTCTCAAATGAGCTTTATGACTTTGTGCCATTCTCCCGCGCTTTCTCTGTGACCATTGGACATTGTTTCCCTCTTGACTTCCTCAACTGAACATGTCTCTGTTTTATTTGGAACAAAGGAAATGGCTTCTCAGCAATGAAAATATCCGCTCTGAGACCAAACAGTTACCTCAATTCCTGACATTTGTGCAGAACGGGTCCCAGCCGCTGGAGCCCTTCACACTGAATGTAACAGTCCCATAGATCGAGGTGTTTTATTGTATCACAGAGTCCAATGACATGAGACAGGACCGCACAGTCAATCGGGGTCAGTCGCAATCCGCGAAATGAAAGTGTTTCCACAGATCCCACTGTGTTCCGAGCCAGTGCTTTATTCTGAGACTCAAACAGGTAGTGGAATGTGTTCAGGAGCTTCCTCTTCCCAGTTTCAGTCTCTGTGTCTCCAATCTGCCCTTCAACCTTCTCCTTCACCCAGTCAATCACTCGGCAGGTTGTTTGATGAAGAAACGGACCCAGAAACTCCACCAGGGGTCGAGCTGACTGTGGGGAGGACAGACCAGCAACAAAACGGAGAAATATCTCAAATCGCCCATCTTTCTCGCTGTGGGCTTCACTGAGGAGTTTCCCGATCTCCCCGGGATCTGGAGTCAGGAATTGTGTGAGTGCAGCTACAAACTCTTGGATGGTGAGGTGTGGGAATGTGTAAACCACACTCTGGGCAGAAACATCTCTCTCTAAAAGCTCCATCAGGAACCCAGACAGGAACTGGGAAGATTGTAGATTGTACTCAATCAAATCTTCATTTCTAAACACAATCTTCTTCTTGGACACTCCTGTGAAGGCCATCTCACCAAGCTTCAGTAACACATCACGGGGGTTTTCAATCTCTCGGCCATGGTTTTTCAGAATGTTGTAAATATAGTAGGAATATAGTTGGGTGATGGTCTTGGGAACTTGCTGCCGTTTCCTGTCTCTTTGTGTAAAGAAGGGACCCAGTGACAGACCCAGGATCCAGCAGTAGGAAGGGTTGTAACACATGGTGTACAGGATCTCGTTCTCCTCCACGTGTTTGAAAACAGCTGCTGCCACCGTCTGATCTTCAAAAAACTTGTTGAAATATTCCTTCCGTTCATCACCAACAAATCCCAGGATTTCAGCCCAGACGCTGATGTCAGCCTTTTCCAATAACTGTAATGCAGTGGGGCGGCTGGTCACTAACACTGAACATCCTGGGAGCAGCTTGTGCTGTATTAAACTGTACACAATGTCAGACACTTTACAGCGGAATTCAGGATCTGTGCACATGGACTGAGGTTCTGTATTTCTCCGATTGTCAGCAAAATCAATACTGTCCTTGAATTCATCCAAACCATCGAATATAAACAGCAATCCCTCTGGGTTCTTCCAGAGCTCTCCCAGAATATTCCCAAAGTAAGGATAGAAAAACAGTATCAGATTCCTCAGGTTTATTCTGCAGTTAATAGTGTTCAAATCCCGGAATTTAAAACTGAAAACAAATTGAAAGTGTGGGTATATTTTCCCAGTGGCCCAGTCATAAACAATCTTTTGCACCATTGTTGTTTTTCCAACTCCCGGGACTCCACTCACTGCTGCTGAACTCCCAGAACTGGATCTTGAATGGGATTGGTGGAATAATCTCCTAATTTTTTGCAGCAAACCTCCCGTCTGGGAAAAGCTGCTCTGGAACAATTGATCAGTTCGGATTTTTTCCAGTTTTTTCCGGAGATGTTTCTCTCTCCATTCTTCATGGTCTCGGCCTCTTGCCAGCAGTTCATGTTCGACAAGTGTCCGATCTCGAACAGTAGAAATAACCGTTAGCTCAGCGTATCGATCAACCAGCTGGAAAATCTTAACCTTCTCCTTTATGAGGATAGTGTTCACTCTCAGTGTTCCAGCTTGTACCCGGAGTGTCTCCTTGTGTTTCTGTTGTAGATCTTCAATCAGAACAGAGAGAAATGTTAGTTGCATTAAAACACTATCTTTGCTGAATTGTTAGACTTACTTTACAGTGTCAGTCAAGGTTTGTGCTGGAATTGAAATTAAGTTACTGGAAACCTCGCTTCACAAGCACCAATTTTCAATTAAAGTTTCAGATCGTGACTTAACTCTAATATTTCCATAACTTGTCCATTTTATAAAGGTGATGTTTTCACTCTGATGGTTAATGCTTTCCAACCTGCCCTTAATACAGACACCTCACTGGGAGTCTGCAAGGATCATGGTTACATGACAGACGATTTTCGGGTCCATTAGTCTGTGAACGAGTCGGTGTTCCCAATCTGCTGCAGAAATGGTAAATGGGATATTGGATATGAATGGGAGATGGAGAGATTGTAATTGTTCAGGAGTCTCACTGTGACTGCATCCCTCCTTCAACAGGTTCCCTTTCATACTGTGTGAGCATTGGAATACCAACAGTTTTGAAGATGGAAAGTTCTCCTATTCTATCAGGCTGTTGCCTGGTCACCCATGTTACTGGGGAGCCGGTTGGCTCAGTTGGTCAGATTGTGGGCCATATTGTGTCAGCAGCACGGGGTCCGATCACCGTTGCCTCTGGGGCAAATTCGGGACCTCACTCCTTGCCTTATCCGTGCCGGAGATCATTCAGCCGTGGTTCAAACCTGCCTTCAGACAGAGAACTCAAAGAATACCCACCCCTTTGTTTCAGCAGTTGTACATGTAGATACATTAACTGTGTTTTGATAACCATTCTGCCATGATGGCAACAAGAAAAAGAACAAGGAGCTACTTTACTAAGTGTAATATGAAACCAGGAAACATTCACAGTTCATTTGAACTGTTTAACAATAATTATAATTCATGGTTAATTATGTTTCTTGTTTCCTATCACCTCGTTTTGGGAAATGGAAAATGTATTTATCTTCGTTCTTACATTGGGTTTGAAGGAAACCCCTGAATTAAGGGATTATCCTTTCAGTAGAATAATGTGCTCTCTTTAAAGACCATTCGGAAACTAACCAATAATTTTGTATTAAGCCTAAATACTCCCTTTTCCTCAGAGACATTCTTCAGATTAATGTTCAATTGTGTGAACACCTGTAGTATCATCATTTTTATCAAAGGTTGTCTGACCTCTCAATCTGTTCTGTGATATGGTAAAGATTATTGGGGGCGATTCTCCCATCCCAACGCTCTAAATCTTTAGCACGGCGGGCCGGGACAATCGCTTGTGGGCCGATTTGTGGGATTCAAGCATGCATTCCCGACGCGCACGCATCTCCGAGTGCCGGATATCCAGCACGGTGGGGACCACGCTGAAAACCAGTGGGAACAGCAGGTACGAGATTTTAATCTATTTTAACCTTATTTTAAAGTTATTAGCGGGCCTGGGACTGAAGCCTCCGGACCCGCAAGCATCTCCCACTCCCGTCAGTGCAATTTCACTCCGGCACCGTTCAGATTCGCTCCCCAGTTTCAGGGAACTAACAGGAGGCCCCGCTGGAGTGAAGGGAGGGGTGCAATTGGGGCCCCTCAGGGGGTTGGGTGGCTTCAGGTTGTTCCCCCCTGGGTATGGGCACTGTGGCAGGGCCAGACTGTGCTCCCGGCACTGCCTAATGGGCAAAGTGCCCATGCCCATGGGGCACCTTGGCACTAAGAACCAGGCATGGGGCAGTGCCAAGGGGGCAGGGCCTAGGTGGCCTCCGTGGGCAGGGTGTCTGCTTTCTTTGGTGGTGGGGGGCATCTGCTGGGCGGGATTAGGGTGTCTGCCTCCCATTGGTGGGGGGTGGGGGGGGGGTAAGAGAGAGAGAGAGAGAGAGAGATCCGGAGAAGATCGCGGTGCTCCGGGACGGGAGAGGGTCGGGGCTGGCCTGGGAAGTTGGGGGGGGCCGTTAGGGGCGGTGGACCCAAGGGGCAGCACTACAGGGTCCCGTGGCTGGCCAGCAAACTGCAGGCTGACAGCTCGGGGCCACTGCGCATGCGCAGAGGTCAGGAACTGTCAGCCTCTGGTGTGAATAGACCCCACCCCCCAAACCTTTAATGAGATTCACGCTTGTGACCTCTGCATTGCACAGACTGTGGGAGATTAGAGTTTCAACTCCCACTGAAAAAACAATCGTCATTTATACCAGTTTCCCGCCAATTCAGCACATAGAACCTTTTTGGGAGAATTGCCCCCAATGTCCCTCATTTCTTTACCATTTTCCCTACAGTTCAAAATGGAACAAATCAGAGCCCCGGAAGTACAGGCCTCTCAGCCTGACCACTGTTATTGGGAAGATACTGGAAGGGATATTAAGAGCTATTCTTTATGAAACATTAGAAATTCACAATAAACTTCCACATTTAGCCCTAACGTGGGGAAAATCAGAGCTCGGGAACTGCAAGTCGACCAGCCAGACGTCCGTTACCAAGTGGACATTGCAAGGGATAATATAAAGTTTTCTTTATGATCACTGGGAAAGGGAAGAAACCATTATAAATTCACAGAAGAACTGAAGAAGTCCAACTTGCTGGAGTTTGAGGAAGTGAGTAGAATCATAAATGATGGAAATACGGTGGACATTGTCACCCTCGACTTTTAGAAAGCTGTTGATAGGTTTCCTCACCAAAGAATGTTGTTATATCAGTGGAAATGTGAAACTCTGCTTCAAGAATCGTCTTCAATATTGCAACTAAAACTTAGTGGACTAGATGTAGTTTGGCTTGAAGACATGTCACAAATGATCTGAACAGAAAATGTTGGATAAGATCAGCGTCCATGGAGACAGTAATTATCATTTTGATTCCATATGGCGCTCCCTCAGAACTCAGTCACATTGGACTCAAAATGTTAACTATCGTTCTTTCTCCAGGTACTGCCAAAACTAAGTCTATCACACTTTTTTATTGTTTTTACAGATTTCCACATCCATAGTTTTATTAAAAATGTTAGCCCGGGACTCTCTACTCCTCACAGTCTGATATTCAAGAGCTGAGCAAGGTTTAACATATGAACTCGGGGCTTGCAGCATTAACGTGATGTCTACAGTAAGTTTGCAGATGCCGACAATACAATGGTTTACATGGTAGAAGGCAGTGAGATAAAGAAAAGTTTAGATCTGTGATAGCAGTGGGCACACATTGTTCATAAGTTAATAACATATAGGAGCAGAAATTGGCCATTCGGCCTATCTAGTCTGCTTTGTCATTCGATCATGGCTGAAATGCTCCTTATCTCAATTTTCCAGCCTTCTCCCCATTACCAATTAAAAATATGTCTCACTCCTCCTTAAATTTACTCACTGCCCCAGCACCTCAGGGTCGCCAATTCCACAGATTCACAAAACAACGTATTAAGATAGATGTATCTCATACATAGTGGTCGAGCTAATATTGAACAGACGGATTCTTTGTGTGAAAGATATTGAGACACAGAGACAGAAAAAGATCTCAGTGCCAGCGTACACATATCACTGGAGGTCTGTGATCAATGTTGAGAATCTGTAGCTAAAGGTAACACGACATTGGGTTACATTCACAGAACCAATCGATATTAGATAAAGAAGCAGTAGCTATAGGAGAGTGAGAGCAGAGGACACCGGGACAGACATTCAATTGCCCTTAGGGGAGAGAGTGTGAGAAGAGAACACTGGGATACTGAGACAGACAACAGAACCTAGAGGAGAGCGGTAGAGGACGACACTGGCACAGACATTCAACAGCACCCAGAGAAGAGTGAGGGGGGAGAACACTGGAATACTGGGACAGTCAGCAGCACCTAAAGAAGAGGGAGAGAGTAGGACACTGGGACAGACAGTCAGCAGCACCTCGAGGAGAGTGCGCGAGGAAGACACTGGGTCACTGGGACAGACAGTCTGCAGCATCAAGAGAAGATTAAATATAGAGCAAAGAGTGCAGTGAGAAATTTGAACACTAGCTTGGAGTTTGGAGATGCTGTGTTGACATCAGGATTCAAAAATGGTGCGGGGCCAGGGGAAGCAGCCGATTGGGTAAGTATGATCGGGTAAGTTTTTATTGGTTTTATCACTTATGGTTTTTAAAGTCTTTATTTTGTGGTTTCTCGTTTGTCCCTGCCATTATGCAGGAACAAGGAACCGGGAAGAAGCGATGTAGAGTAATTGATATTATTTAATTTTTGATATCTTTCAAAAGGTAAAGGGCTAGGTCATGGCAGGAGATCTCAAAGCTGTGGTGTGCTCCTCGTGTTCCATGTAGGAAGCACACGTGTGCAGCAAGTGTCTCCAGCTGCTGGAAGCCCATGTTTTAGAGCTGGAGGTCGGCTGGGACACTATGGAGCATCCACAAGTATTGAGGATTACACTTATGGACAGGTGGTGACACCGCAAGGTAAGTCTCAACAGGCAGGAAGGGAATGGGTGACGACCAGGCAGATCAGGAGGACTAGGCAGGCAGTGCAGGAATCTCCTGTAGCCATTCCCCTACAAATCAGGTATACCGCTTTGGAAATGACCTCTCAGGGGAAAGCAGCAACAGACAAATCTGTTGCACCAGGGTTGGCCCTGCTGCATAGAGGAGGAGAAAAAAGTATGGGAATGCAATCGTTATCGGGGATTCAATTGTAAGAGAAATAGATAGGCCCTTCTGTGGTCACAGACAAAATTCCTGGATGATACGTTGCCTCCCACGTTCTAGAGTCAAACATTTTTCATGGACAAGTTAAAAAAAGACAGTAAGGGGAATAAGAAAAGTGATAGGCAGATAAATCAAGGGCCAAAATCAAACAGTGCCACAATGAACACACAGTGGGAATGGGACAATTGACAAAAAGACTTTGTGCTTTAACGCACAGAAAATTTGAAATAAAGTGGATGAATTAATCGTGCAAATAGATGCAAACAGGTGTGATGTCGTCGGGAATGACTGCAGGGTGACAAGCGATGGGACATCCAGTGGTGTTCACTATCTAGGAAGGAGAGTCAAAAAGGAAAAGATGATAGAGCTGGTTTGCTGGTTAAAGAGGAAATTGGGTAAATAATGAGGTTGGATATTAGCTCTGATGATGTGTAATCCGCATGGGTCGTGCTGAAAAGGCTCAGAGGTTGCAAAAGTTTAACGTGGAAAAGTGTGAGGTCATGCACTTTGGTCTCAAAAATAGGAAGGCGACTTAGTATTTAAATGGGGAGAGACTTCGGGGTGTTCCGGTGCTGAGGGATCTGAGTCACAGAAAACTAGCATGCAGGTACAGCAGAGAATAAAGAAAGTGAATGAAATAGAATATGAAGGTAAGGAAGTTGTTGCAATTATACAAGGCATTGGTGAGGCCGCACCTGGAGTATTATGCACAGTTTTGGTCCCCGTATTTGAGGAAAGATGTCGTGGCATTGGAGGCAGTTCAGAGGAGGTTCACGAGATTGATTCCAGTAATGAGGGGTTTGTTCTATGAAGAGAGATTTAAAATAGATTCAGCTATACTCTCTGGAATTTATAAGATTGAGGGGAGATCAAATTGGAGCTGTTCAAGATGATGAAAGGTATTGATAAAGTAGACATGGAGTGGATGCTTCCGCTGGTGGGGCATTCTAGGATGAGAAGTAATAGTCTTAGGATCAGGGGCAGCAAATTGAAAACAAAGTTGAGGAGAAACTCCTTCTCCCAAAGGGTTGTGAATCTGTGGAATTCGCTGCCCCAAAGTGCGGTGGATGCTGGGACAGTGAGTACATTTAAGGAGTTAGACAGATCTTTAATTGGTAAGGGAGTGAAGGATTATGGGAAGAAGGCATGAAAATGAGGATAAGGAGCATGATCGAACGTTAGAGCGTACTGGATGGGCAGAATGGCCTAACTCTGCTCCTATATCTTATGAACTTATGAAAACTTTAATGGGGATTGTAGATAGACCCACAAACTGTAGTGGTGAGGTTGGGGATGGTATTTAAAAGGAAATTAGTGATGTATGTGATAAAGGAACATCAGTAATTGTGGGTGATTTTAATCTGCATATAGACTGGCCAAGTGAAATCAGATACAATAACGTAGAGTAGGAGTTCCTGGAGTGTACACGGAATAGTTTTCTGGAACATTCTATTGGTAGTGGGGAAAGTGCTATAGTTCATTAATAGCACTTGAAAAGAGTGGCAGGATTGGACAGTCAGCATGGATATATGAAGTGGAAGTCTTGCTCGGGCAAATCTACTTGAATTTTTTCCAGGAAGCAACTAGCAGAGGTGACGAAGGTGAGTAAATGGTTGTGATTTATTTGGACTTTCAGAAGGCTTTTGACACGGTCCCAGGTAAGAGATGAGCCTGTAAAATTCAACACATTGATTTGGGAGCAGTGTATTGAGATGGACAGGAAATAAGCTGGCAGGGAGGAAACAGAGTAGCAATAACTGGGTCTTTTTCCAAATAGCAGACTGTGACTAGTGGGATACCGCATGGATCGGTGCTGGGACACCACTGAAAGGGTGAATGTCACACAAGCTGCTATGAAAAAAAAGTTCTTCTAAACGTTTTCACAGATAAGCACCAAAACCAGTAGTTTAAGGGGACTGTGATTGGTTTTAATCTCTGAATGATGTGAGCTTAATCAATAACTGAGTGGATTGAGGTAACTCCTAAAATGTGATTGGTATATGCTAATTACCTAGAATTGAATTTGAGGCTATAATTGCTTCTGTATTTAGGAATTCTGTATTCTGGCGAGTTACAGACTGTGACCCGTGACTTTCCAGAGTCTTCACTACATAGATGATTAAAACTGCTGTTTAAGAGAACTCTGTGACTTGGTCTAGTTACTTGAAAGATAAAGTTGTGATCAATTAAAAGGCTGATACCAATTACTACAACATCACTTATTCATGATATATATTAATGATTTCGATGAGGGAACTAAATGTAATATCTCCAAATGTGCAGACTACACAAAACTGGGCAGGTGGGTGAGCTGTGTGAAGGATGCAGAGATGCTTCCATGTCATATGGAGAAGCTGATTAAGTGGGGAAATGCAAGGTAGGTGTGGTATCATGTGGACAAATGTGAACTTAGCCACTTTGGTAGCAAAAACTGGAAGGCAGATTACTATCTGAATGGCTATAGATTAAGGGAGATGTGCAGCGAGACCCGGGTGTCATCGCACACCAGTCACTGAAGGTAAACATGCTGGTGCAGAAGGCAGTAAAAAGGCAAGTGGTGTGTTGGGCTTCATACCAAGAGGATTCGAGCACAGGAGCAGTGATGTCTTGTTGCAACTACAGGGACTCGGTGAGATTACACCTGGATATTACATGCAGTTTTGGACTCCTTATCTGAGGAAGGTTGTTCTTGCTATAAAGGGGGTGCAGAGAAGGTATACCAGGCTGATTCCTGGGAGTTCCCCACCCCCGCTGACCCGGCCCTGCCCCCGCCGACCTGGCACCGCCCCCGCCGGGGTGCAGAGAAGGTATACCAGGTTGATTCCTGGTATGAGGAAAGATTGAGTCAGTTAGGATTATATTCACTGGAGTTCGGAAGAATAAGGGAGGGATTTCGTAGCAACCTAAATTCTAATAGGACTAGACAGGATAGACGTAGGTAGTATGTACCCGATGGCGGGGATTTCCAGAATGAGGATCACAGTCTGAGGATACAGGGTGGACTATTTCGGACTGAAATGCAGAGAAATGCAAAGAGTCATGAGTCTATGAAATTGACTACTACAAAAAACCTTGAAGCTGAAACATTGTATGTTTTCAAGAAAGACTTATCTATACCTCCAGGAGCTAAAGGGATCAAACAATTTGCAGGGAAGATGGGATCAGGCTAATGAGTTGAATGTTCAACCATGATCATAATGAACGGTAAAGCAGGTTCGCAGGGCCGAATGGTCTACCCCTGCTCCTACTTTCTATGTTTCTATGACATGATTTTGCCTGCACACTTTCCTGCTCACATCACACCTGGAGAGTGTGCACATCTCTCTGCTCATCCACACTACCAAGTATCTTACCATGAGCCCAGTACTCTGTAATCCTGTTACTCCTTCCAAAGTGAATCACCTCACACTCAACATAGAGTGGAAAAGTCACAGACGAAAGCTACAAAAATGGTTAACAACTTTGCGAAGCTCAGCTACATGGTTTATTTACTTTGAAGAAGTACAGATACAAACTCTAATTGAAAGAGGTCTAATCAATATCGGAATGACTGTAGAATCACTTCTGATCGATGATTCCAGTCATCAAATTGTGTGAGACCTGATAACACATGTTTGAACGATGTAAATGCAGGAATAGAGTGGATGTTCAGCGTTTCGTTATCTCCAGAGAACTATGAGCCTCTGTAAGATGTTTCGAGTAGCTGTGCTGACTCTAAAGAGGGAGCCAGACGAATCCTGTCTGGCACAGAGACTGCATCATGTGGAAGAGAAGTGCATATGAGGAACAATGGTTCAACGTGATCTGCACGATTGGAAACAATCAGCTGAGGGATTAGAGGGGAATATTAAACACAGCATTTTTCCATATCAACTCTGGGCATTTCTATTTTTGCTGCTACAAGAAGATTGTGTGGTCATTGTTAGTGGCAGGATTTGGACTGGGAGGCACCAGTGGAAGATGTCTTTCGCCATGATGCTTGAACCCTTGTTATCTTTGTTTGATGGACCTTCTGGGATTTTCCTGCTCAGTATTTTAGTTTGTGTTTGTTTAGAATGATTTCCATAGATCCATAGAATCCCATCAGTGCAGACGGAGCCCATTCAAGTCTGCACCAACTCTTCAATTCAGCATCTTACCAATGCCTCCGTATCCCTCCCTATCCCCGTAACCCCACACATTTACTATGGCCAATCCACCTAACCTGTGCATCTTCGGACTGAGAGAGAAAACCGGAGCACCCAGAGGTGTTCCACACAGACACGGGGAGAACGTGTAAACTCCACACAGACATCCACCCGAGGCCGGGATTGAACCCAGGTCACTGGCACTCTGAGGCAGCAGTGCTAACCACTTTTCCACCGTGCTGCCCCAGTGTAGACAAGCCTTAACTTCTGGCTCAAGGCTCTACTCTTTATTGCCATCCAAGACCATTCATACATAAGGTTTGTATAAGATTCATAGTGTAGCAAGATTCTGTAAAGTGTATAAGACATCAGAAATAATAGAAATCAGCAGCTGATTAAGTGAAAAGATGCCATGGCAACGTATTAACAGAATGCAAGAAAAATTCTATGAATTGCAATTTGAATCTCTGCATAGTTGAGGATCAATGACAAAACCCCAATCATGTTCAACCCTGTTACCCCAGCCTTTGACTTTCTGATTCTCAGGTTTTTGACAACCTCTTAAACAAAGGCTGTAATTAATCATTCTGATTCTCAGAAGTGAAATGGTTTACATTCTCCATTTCATCCCTTACCTTTCAGGTGACTGGGCAATTCGGATAAACCTTGTGTAATGTTCATGTCATCGAATGCATCAGAACCTGTTTAAATAAATTCATGAAATCAAATCAGTAACACCGGCAGTGTTTAAATGGGAAATTAAAATCGCTGTGTGATTTTACCGTACCAAGCTCCTGTATTTCTTTCAGTATTTTATCCAGTTTTGGGACTCCGTGACGCATTCTCACAAAGGATTCCCACATCACCCTTCGAGCCCGAGATCCTTTTTCCATCACCAGATTGAGCAGAAGTTTGGAACTGTCCGCCCGGTTTCCCTTATCCACGAGCTCAGTGACTTTCTATGAAGAATAGTGATGAAGAATAATGAGACGCAGAGTGAAAGATAAACACTGAGAATGAGAAGGAAAGGATCTGCTCAGTGATGGGATTTCCCAGTTGCTTTCAGCTCAGAAATCCGTCACTGGGCCGGGTCCTGATCCATAATAAACATGGACTGAAAATTCACTTCACATCTCATTCCAGCCATTAACGATAAAGAAATTAGAATAAACTAAAGTAGAATCAAAAATATATTTCCAGGAGAGTGAGGAATCACTGAGAATCTGCAGTATTTTAATATAATTAGTTGTCTGTCCTTCAGAGTCCAACATGACATCTGGTTGGTTATTGATTGACAATATGATCCATTTTATTCTCTCAATTCCTGCTGCGTCACTGTGATTTACTCGGAAATCCTGAGGTGATGAGGCATTTTTTCCCCCAGGAAAAGGTCATACGTCTTTGGAACTCTCTTTCTGAAAAGGCCATGGACCAATTCTAAGATGGAGTTAAAAGGACTCTTGGTAAGCAAGGCGGGGTGATAGTTTATAAGGGATCGGCAAGATGCAGATTTGAGCTCACTATCAAATCGGCCACAATGTTGTTAAACAGCGGAGCGGAACAGCCGACTCCTGCTCTCGGTATGTAAATAAAACAGTGGCGAGTCAGAACTCAGGTGGCAAGGGCAGGATGATTCTGATTGTTACGTTAGTTAAATAGAAGAATGGAAAACCTGAAATGAAAATTGGCTGATGAATTAACATTTGACTAATCCAAACACTGACTGCTGATTTACGTCAGGAGAATGAAGCAATAATAATGCTGAAAAATCTAATCATTTAATCATTTCTACTCATTCACTCAAGTGTCAGAAACAGAATGTTATTTGTCAAATTATTTCTGTCATAAAAGCTCAGTAGGGAGGATTGATGAGTTAGATAGTTGAGAGATAAACACGTTGAAGAAGTGGCTGTGCAGAGTCAGAGCAATGGAGAATTTCAGACTGGAGTTTACAAAGGAAAGTTTCAAATTCATTAACTCATTGAATATAGAATATTGCTGCTGCCTCACAGCGCCAGGGACCCAGGTTCGATTCCCGGGTGGCACGGTAGCACAGTGGTTAGCACTGCTGCTGGGACCTGGGTTCGATTCCCGGGTGGCACGGTAGCACAGTGGTTAGCACTGCTGCTTCACTGCTGCAGGGACCCAGGTTCGATTCCCGGGTGGCACGGTAGCACAGTGGTTAGCACTGCTGCTTCACTGCTGCAGGGACCCGGGTTCGATTCCCGGGTGGCACGGTAGCACAGTGGTTAGCACTGCTGCTTCACTGCTGCAGGGACCTGGGTTCGATTCCCGGGTTGGGTCACTGTCTGTGTGGAGTTTGCACATTCTCCTCGTGTCTGCATGGGTTTCCTCCGGGTGCTCTGGTTTCCTCCCACAGTCCAAATATGTGCGAGTTAGGTTGATTGGCCATGCTAAAATTGTCCTTCGTGTCCTGAGGTGCGTACGTTAGGGGGATTAGCGGGATAATATGTCGGGATATGGGGGTAGGGCCTGGATGGGATTGTGGTCGGTGCAGACTCGATGGGCCAGATGGCCTCTTTCTGCACTGTAGCGTCTCTATGATTCTATGATTACGGCCTGGGTCACTGTCTGGATGCAGTTTTCACTTCCTCCTTAGATCTGCGTGGGTTTCCATCGGGTGCTCCGGTTTCCTCCCACAGTCCAAAGATGTGCGGGTTAGGTTGATTGGCCATGTTAAAATTGACCCTCGTGTCAGGGGGATTAGCAAAGTAAACGTATAGGGTTACGGGAATAGTGCCTGGGTGGCATTGTGGTCGGTACAGACTCGATAGGCCGAATAGCCTCCTCCTGTATTGTAGGGATTCTGTAACTCATTCTATGAATCTAGACCGTTTGGAGACTTGGGTGGAGAAATGGCAGATGGAGTTTATTCCGGACAAATGTGAGGTAATTCATTTTGGAAGATCCAGCAGGTAGGAATTATATAGCAAATGGTAGAATCCTTAGGAGTATTGAGAGGGAGAGAGATCTGGGCGTTCATGTCCACCAATCACTGAAAGTGGCAACGTAGTCAAGAAGGCAAACGGCATGCTTGTCTTCATCAGTCAGAGCATTGAGTTTAGAAATTGACAGGTCATGCTGCAGCTGTACAGAACCTTAGTTAGGCCTCATTTAGAATATTGTGTACAATTCTGATCACCACACTACCAGAAGGATGTTTTGGAGAGGGTAGAGAAGAGGTTTACCAGGATGTTGCCTGGTCTGGAGGGTATTAGCTCTGAACCCGGTTTGCTCTCATTGGAACGACAGAGGTTGAGAAGCGACCTGATCGAAGTTTACAAGATTATGAGTGGCATGGACAGAGTGCATAGTCAGATGCTCTTTCCTCAGGTGGAAAAGTCAAGTACTAGGGGACATAGTTTTAAGGTGTGTGGGGAAATGTTCAGAGGAGATGTGCGAGGGAAGTTTTTTTTTAAACGCAGAGGGTGGTGAATGTCTGGTATGTGCTGCCCAGGGGGTGGGGCGGTGATGGAAGCAGGTACGAAAGCGGCATTTAAAGGGCATCTGGATGAAAACATGAACAGGATGGGAATGGAAGGATACGGACTCTGTAAGTGCATATGGTTTTAGTTTAGGCAGGCATCATGGTCTGCGCAGGCTTGGAGGGCCGAAGGGTCTATTCCTGTGCTGTACTGTTTTTTGTTCTATCCTGGGTCCCTCCCTCTTACCCCATGCTCTTGTCCAGTGAAAATCCTCTCGTATGTTAACGTTAAGCTGACTCCATCCACTCCTCCTTCCATCGCCTGTTCTAGTCTGTCCCGGTAGAATTTTGTCAATTTGAACAGTTGGTAATCATCACACTTTGTCAGGAACTGAGGAATTGTGGAGTTTGGATCTGTAAACACAAATGGAGAAAAATAAACACATTTCTGTCAATGAATTCCTATTCATGTTGTTACACTTCCCTTTACAGAGAGCAACTAAAGCCTCCTGTGAGCCACATTATCAAACATCTTCTGGGAACACAGAAACATTCAGTGAAAGCATATTTGACCTGACAACAATCATCTTTGCCCCAAATCCATACCCACCCTTGGTTAACAAGAGTCCATCAATTTCAAATATAAAATCAACATTTTTTAAATTGCTCACTGGGTGTGAGGGTTCCAGGCAAGGCTCGAAATTGTTGTGTATCCTTAATTGTTTTTGGAAAGCTGGTGAGACACCGTCTTGAACTGCTGCAATTTACATGCTGTCTATATACACAGTACTGCTGGGAAGGGAATATCAAGACTTCTATACAGGAAAAGTGAAGCAGCAGCAATATTGTTCCAAGTAAGAATGGTGTGTGGATTAAAGGGCAACTTCCAGATGATGGTATCCCAATATATCTGCTGCCCTTGTTCTTCTAGGGTGGCAGAGGTCTCGGGCTTGGAAAGTGTTGTTGAAGGAGCCTTGGCGAGGGGATGAAATGCACCCTGTAAATGATGCATATTGCTATCACTTGCATCGGTGGCAAAGAGAATGAGGTGATGGATGGGTGGTGTCAATCAATTGAGTCACTTTATCCTGGTGATGTTGAGCTTCGAGTGTTCATGGAGCCACAGTAAACAAATTGCAAATTTTCCAGTTGTGCCTTGTACATTGTAGACTTTGGTGAGACAGGAGATGACTTACTCTCCAAAGAATGCTCCACATCTGACTGCTCCTATATTGTCATGATGTGGAGATGCCGGCGTTGGACTGGGGTAAACACAGTAAGAAGTTTAACAACACCAGGTTAAAGTCCAACAGGTTTATTTGGTAGCAAAAGCCACACAAGCTTTCGAGGCTCTGAGCCCCTTCTTCAGGTGAGTGGGAATTCTGTTCACAAACAGAACTTATAAGACACAGACTCAATTTACATGAATAATGGTTGGAATGCGAATACTTACAACTAATCCAGTCTTTAAGAAACAAAACAATGGGAGTGGAGAGAGCATCAAGACAGGCTAAAAAGATGTGTATTGTCTCCAGACAAGACAGCCAGTGAAACTCTGCAGGTCCACGCAACTGTGGGAGTTACAAATAGTGTGACATAAATTCTGATTCTAGGATCGCATGATAAAGACTCAGGAGGAAAAAAGCAGAAATATTTATGTGAAATAGTGTGACATAAACCCAATATCCCGGTTGAGGCCGTCCTTGTGTGTGCGGAACCTGGCTATCAGTTTCTGCTCCGCGACTCTGCGCTGTCGTGTGTCGCGAAGGCCGCCTTGGAGAACGCTTACCCGAATATCAGAGGCCGAATGCCCGTGACCGCTGAAGTGCTCCCCAACAGGAAGAGAACAGTCTTGCCTGGTGATTGTCGAGCGGTGTTCATTCATCCGTTGTCGCAGCGTCTGCATAGTTTCCCCAATGTACCATGCCTCGGGACATCCTTTCTTGCAGACTGGATTAGTTGTAAGTATTCGCATTCCAACCATTATTCATGTAAATTGAGTCTGTGTCTTATAAGTTCTGTTTGTGAACAGAATTCCCACTCACCTGAAGAAGGGGCTCAGAGCCTCGAAAGCTTGTGTGGCTTTTGCTACCAAATAAACCTGTTGGACTTTAACCTGGTGTTGTTAAACTTCTTACTGCTCCTATATTTACATGGCTAATCCAGTTCAGTTTCAAGTCAAAGTCACGGTGACCAACCCTGAGGTAAGGAAATACCTCTGGCATTGGAATGGGCAGGGGAGCGGCTACCAAACCTGTAATTGCTGGGGCAGGTTGCTTCTTGATGGGTCAGAGCCAGAAAGGCTGTGCCTGTGCGAATACACACAGCGCATGTGCAGAATTGGAAACACAAAATTACAGGACAAAGAGCATCCTGGCAGGAGACAACCCAGAGATACAGGACTCAAAAATAGGACAGTGCAGAAAATCTGGATGTTTGATTACCCTGGTCAAAAACAATCTCCAGATCTTGATGAGTATACGGCTTGTAGGAAGGGACTAAAGAAGGAAATTAGGAGAGCCAGAAGGGGTCACGAGAAGGCCTTGGCAGGTAGGATTAAGGAAAACCCTAAGGCGTTCTATAAATATGTGAAGAGTAAAACGATGAGACGTGAAGGAATAGGGCCGATAAAAGGTGAAGGCGGGAAAGTCTGTACGGAACCAGTAGAAATGGCAGAGGTGCTGAATGAGTATTTTGCCTCGGTTTTCACAGAGGAGAAGGACCTGGGTGGATGTACTGCGGGCGTGCGGTGGACTGAAATGATTGAGTATGTGGACTTTAACAAAGAGGTTGTGCTGGAATCTTTGAATGGCATCAAGATAGATAAGTCGCCGGGTCCGGATGGGATGTACCCCAGGTTACTGTGGGAGGCGAGGGAAGAGATTGCAGAGCCTCTGGCAATGATCTTTGCATTGTCGATGGAGACGGGAGAGGTGCCGGAGGATTTGAGTATTGCGGATGTGGTTCCTATTTTCAAGAAGGGGACGAGAGATAGCCCAGGAAATTACCGACCGGTGAGTCTAACCTCAGTGGTTGGTAAGCTGATGGAGAAGATCCTGAGGGACAAGACTTATGAGCATTTAGAGAGGTTTAGTATGCTCAAGAATACTCAGCATGGCTTTGTCAAAGGCAGATCATTCCTTCCGAGCCTGGTGGAGTTCTTCAAAAATGTGACTAAACACATTGACGAAGGGAAAGTGGTAGATGTGGTTTATATGGATTTTAGCAAGGCGTTCGATAAGGTCCCCCATGCAAGCCTTCTAGAAAAAGAGAGAGGGTACGGGATCCAAGGGGCTGCTGCCCTGTGGATCCAAAACTGGCTTGCCCAAAGGAAGAAGTCTCACAACACCAGGTTAAAGTCCAACAGGTATGTTTGGTAGCAAATACCATAAGCTTTCGGAGCGCTGCTCCTTTGTCAGACGGAGTGGAAATGTGCTCTGAAACAGTGCACAGAGTGCACTCACACCCCCTACACACCCCCTCAGTCTCTCACTCCCCCACACCCCTCCACTCAGTGCCTCACTCCCACCTTCCCCACCCCACCAATCAATGCCTCACTCCCACTCACTGGTCAGTCTATTCGCAGCGAATGTTGGGGAGATCCAGTCCCACTGCAGTTTGCCCCACCCAGAGATGCCTTTGCTTCTTTCTCACACAAGCCTTCAGCACGCTGTTCACTGTGCCACCAATCGTGGTTTGTTTCTCCCAATCACAGTCAATAGTGGACAAATCAGCAGCAATGGGAGAGAGAAATTACCTCTGATTGGAGAATCAGCTCCAAGCAGAATCCTGAATTGAAACTCAGCTTCTTAACAACAATTTGGAAACTTTCTCTGGAACCACGTAGAGGAGCTTTGTGAGTCACACGCAGCCCCCTTGGGCCGAACCTTGGATAAACCTGCTCTAGATGGCCACTCTCTCCCACTTTCCACTCAGTCCCTGTTTGAGCTGCAGACAGGATAGAAATTATATTTGTATTTTTGTGATCCTACCTGTGTCCATTCTCATTTTTGATGAAGCTGTTGGATATTCTTCCCTGTTTGAACCTTCAGCCATGATATTGACAGGCCGTGCCTGATTCTGAGACTCTGTAATGAGGATAACATCAATGTCAGGATCAGGTGTAAATATTAAAATCAGAAGCAGGGCGTTGAGATCTTTACTAATACGCAAGATATATTTCAGAATATTACAGTCTCATATATGTTACCGTGATATTAGTAACAGTTGTTTCACAAAGTACCAGTTGCCATCATCACGTCCGTTGAAAAATCCTTTTCCCTTTCAATCCTCTGCCCCGTTTCCACTTTTCTCTCCAAAGTTATTGAAAATGTTGTTACCTCCCAAATCCATGACATTTTTGCAGGGGCACCTTGCAGCCAAGTTTGCACCCTGCCGCTGCTGTTGAAATCACAAATACTATCCTATCCGACTCTGACAAAAGTCAATGCAGTATCTTCATTCACCCGACTGCAGCCTTTAGCATCCTTGACCATGTTATCTTTCTCCAACTCCTGCCTCTTGTCGTGCAGCTGAGTGGAAATGCATCAAAGGCCCCTGGTTCAATTCTTATGTTACTTTCCATCCAGAGAATCAGTGACATTGCTTTCTCTTGCCACTCCCACATCATTATCTCCATCATTGGCCCTCTTCTATTCCTCATCAACATGCTGCCCCTCGGTAACCTGGCAGCAGGTTCAACATGCAAACTGCTGATATCCAGCTCGACATTCTCACTGCTCTGAAACTCTGCTTCCTGAATCCTGACTAACTCACACCACGTCCCAGTTCATTCACCTGTGTTCACCAACTCTCACTGTCTCTCAGCCTGACAACAGCTCAATTTTAAAATGCTCAAACTAGCTTTTCAATCTCTCCATGGCCCCTCTCTTCCTATTCATGCAGCCTACAGCAGCCCCAGAAGCCAGCAACATCTCTACCGTGCCCAATCTGACAAGTTGTGTATCTTGAGGATAATTTGTCCACAATCCAGGCCAAGTCCTGAACTCCAGAATTCCCTCCCGAAGCCTCTCGGCTGCTTTACTTTTCCCCCTTCTCAGATTCACCTTAAAATGATTAACAATCTGACAAAAATTAGTCACCTGCCCAGCGACCCCTTCGAATGTTTTATGTATTTGTTTTCCCACTGAATTTTTCTCTTGTTGGAGTGTTTTGGGATGTTTTGCCACGTTAAAGGTGCTCCATATTCTCCACTCGTGTGGGTGTGTCAGTGTCTGTGTCCCTATACCTGTATCCCTAATCAAAGTAAGAAGTTTAACAACACCAGGTTAAAGTCCAACACCAGGTTAAAGCTTGTGTGGCTTTTGCTACCAAGTAAACCTGTTGGACTTTAACCTGGTGTTGTTAAACTTCTTACTGTGTTTACCCCAGTCCAACGCCGGCATCTCCACATCATCCCTAATCAAACTCAGCTGATGTCCCCTCCTTTCTCCAATATGGAAATGGAAAAGTGATTCAGACATTTAATTTCTTCAAATTAGAATTGGAAGTTAATCAACAGCAATAATTTACAACCAAGGTTTAAAACCAGCAATGTAAAATGCAGTTACCCGTTTCACTCTTAATCTCATGCAACAACTCAGATTTCCAGTGTGTCTGACTTTGTGAAAACAATATCCCAAAGCACAAATTCATTCCCCCTTATGGGTCTCTTCAATTTAACACTAAATTTACAATATCCTTCTAGCGAGGCTCTGTAATACACATCTGGTCATCTGAACAGATCCGGATTTATTCCTCATCCACCCCAATGACCCGGCCTCGCCCACACCGAGCCAGCATCAGTTATTGGGTGAAGCCACACTGACTTTCAAGAGGACCCCAGAAATTTATCAGTGCCTCGAAATGGCTGCAATGCAAAAGATATCCAGAAGACCAATGGTGGTGCGCCACAACTCTCTCTCCTTTCTGATTAACATATCTCATCGCCTCTGTCTATCTCCAGAATCTGCCTCACACGGACTGATCCCCTCGCCTGGCCCCCCACCCAGCTGCTTTCTCTCCACCGGTTGGTGTCCACACCTCTGTCTCTGGTACTGAGATCAGTCAGATCGTTACCCTGGCAACACAGGAAATCGCTCAGCAAAAATAACTGAAAACGGAAATAACAAAACCACCATCACACACCCTGTTGGAGAGCAATCAAAGTAAAGGAGACAAAATGGTTACCCGGCACACAAAATGGACTCTGGAAAAAGACATTAAGAGGCACTGACTTTGGGCACAGACATTACATAAAGAGTTAAAACCTTTAGTGTTTAAATTACTGCAGGAAACAGGTCAGACCTTGAGGCACCTTAAACTCGAGATAAAAGCAGACCCAGAACAATGAGTTTGATGACGAGATCAGCCACTGATGAGGGACATAAATGTATAAATGTATATAACAAGATCAGCCATTGATAGAAGACATAACTGCATATAGAACATAGAAAGCCACAGCACAAACAGGCCCTTCGGCCCACAAGTTGCGCCGATCATATCCCTACCTCTAGGCCTATCTATAGCCCTCAATCCCATTAAATCCCATGTACTCATCCAGAAGTCTCTTAAAAGACCCCAACGAGTTTGCCTCCACCACCACCGACGTCAGCCGATTCCACTCACCCACCACCCTCTGAGTGAAAAACTTACCCCTGACATCTCCTCTGTACCTACCCCCCAGCACCTTAAACCTGTGTCCTCTCGTAGCAACCATCTCAGCCCTTGGAAATAGCCTCTGAGAGTCTACCCTATCCAGACCTCTCAACATCTTGTAAACCTCTATCAGGTCACCTCTCATCCTTCGTCTCTCCAGGGAGAAGAGACCAAGCTCCCTCAACCTATCCTCATAAGGGATGCCCCCCAATCCAGGCAACATCCTTGTAAATCTCCTCTGCACCCTTTCAATGGCTTCAACATCTTTCCTGTAATGAGGTGACCAGAACTGCGCGCAGTACTCCAAGTGGGGTCTAACCAGGGTCCTATAAAGCTGCAGCATTATCTCCCGACTCCTAAACTCAATCCCTCGATTAATGAAGGCTAGTACGCCTTCATTAATCGGTTATACATAGAGTAGATATATGTATCTACTCTATGTATAACCATGTGTTAACTGTCGATGTCCGTACCCGTCTACTCAACTTGTAACGATGTGCTAACGGCTAATGTCCACACTGTCTATTATCTAACAATGTATAAAAGATGCTCAACTACCATTGTGTAGTTGAGAAGGTGAGTGCCTGTACTGCGGAGTGCCAGCGCTTCTCCCAAAGCTTTGTCTGAATAAAACTGTTTGTTGAACCTCCAAGTCTGACTCCAAAGTGGCGAATTTCCCATCACACACCCTCAGTTCAGTTCAGAGGAAGATTAACCCAGAACAGTCAACCAGTTCTGTTTAACAATGAAACTGCAATTCCAATATTGCGTGTTTTACGGACCAAAACGTGACGCTGTCGGGGGCTTGTGAAATTCAGGCGCGGTGTTTCACGAGACACAAACTGCTCCAACTCCATGGTACATCACACAGCCTTACACTGGATAATTGTGCTTGGTGCTCACACACTCCATATCTCACTCAGCATTTCCAACCTCACCTTATCATCTTTTTGTACTTGCTACAGGACCAGAGTAAATGGAACTTCCTCTTACCTTCCTCTCCAGAAAATATATGGAAGCTGTTTGAATGTGAAGGGTTCTCTCTGGCTGGCGCTCTCACAATACTGTGCTGGTTCACCTCTTATAGTTCTTCAGGACACAATCCCTGCTGAATTGCAACTGTGGATTTTCACAATTAATCCAGCGCTCCCCCGGAGATCTGAATATGCCAAAAGAGAAAGAGAGTCAAATAGAGCCAGTGTGAATCAAAATGACAATTTAGCCACATACCCGACATCAAAAGATGCTGAAGGGGAAGCAGGAGTGTTGGAAATGTTTCAATTACAATATTATCATTCGATATATTAACCAAGTTCACAAACTATCTGATCTCACTGACTCCATCCTCCCCGGGTTACACACTGTCTGATCTCACTGACTCCATCCTCCCCGGGTTACACACTGTCGGATCTCACTGACTCCATCCTCCCCGGGTTACACACTGTCTGATCTCACTGACTCCATCCTCCCCGGGTTACACGCTGTCTGATCTCACTGACTCCATCCTCCCCGGGTTACACGCTGTCTGATCTCACTGACTCCATCCTCCCCGGGTTACACACCGTCTGATCTCACTGACTCCATCCTCCCCGGGTTACACACTGTCTGATCTCACTGACTCCATCCTCCCCGGGTTACACACTGTCTGATCTCACTGACTCCATCCTCCCCGGGTTACACACTGTCTGATCTCACTGACTCCATCCTCCCCGGGTTACACACTGTCTGATCTCACTGACTCCATCCTCCCCGGGTTACACACTGTCTGATCTCACTGACTCCATCCTCCCCGGGATTAAACTAGAAAGGGTGCAGAAAAGATTTACAAGGATGCTGCCGGGACTTGATGGATTGAGTTATAAGGAGAAGCTGAATAGACTGGGACTTTTTTCTCTGGAGCGTAGGAGGCTGAAGGGTGACCTTATAGAGGTCTATAAAATAATATGGGGAATAGACAAGGTAGATAGTCAATATCTTTTCCCAAGGGTAGGGGAGTCGAAAACTAGAGGGCATAGGTTGAAGGTGAGAGGGGAGAGATACAAAAGTGTCCAGAGGGGCAATTTTTTCACAGAGGGTGGAGTGTGTCTGGAACAAGCTGCCAGAGGTCGTGGTGGAAGCGGGTACAATTTTATCTTTTAAAAAGCATTTAGATAGTTACATGGGAACAATGGGTGTAGAGGGACATGGGCCAAATGCGGGCAATTGGGATTAGCTTAGGAGTTTAAAACAAAAAGGACGGCATGGACAAGTTGGGCCGAAGGGCCTGTTTCCATGCTGTAAACCTCTATGACTATGGGAATAGATAAGATAGAAGCAGGGAAGTTGGTTCCACCGGTAGGTGAAACTAGAACTAGGGGGCATGGCCTGAAAATAAGGGGTGCAGATTTAGGACTGAGTTGAGGAGGAACTTCTTCACACAAAGCGTTGTGAATCTGTGGAATTCCCTGCCCGGTGAAGCAGTTGAGGCTGCCTTATTGAATGATTTTAAGGCAAGGATAGATAAATTTGGAGGCCATTTGGTCCATCCAGTCTGCACCGCCCACAATCCCACCCAGACCCTATCCCCGTGTTTACCCTGCTAATCCCCCTGACACCGAGGAGCAATTTAGCATGGCCAACGCACCTATCCTGCTCATCTCTGGAGAGTCGGAGGAAATCCCCGCAGACACGGGGAGAATGTGCAGACTCCCCACAGACAGTGAGCCAAGGCCGGCAAAGTCAGCGAGGTGAAAGTTGTGCAGTAGAAGCCCAGACAGGGCAAAAGGGAGGGGAGGGGATTTCCACGAGACACAAACATTGTGGGTTCCAGTTCTCTCTGTCTATAGAGTTTGGGATTTGGGGCTGCTGTGGCAATACACGTGTTGCACTGTGAATGTGCACGTATCCTCGTATTCAATCAACCTCTGTCAGTTTCCTTGCATTTGTTGATTTACAGCCGCACAAAGCAATTTAGTTTCATGTGCTGCAAATGCTCATACAGGGCCCAGACTGAAATAATGGAGAGAGATCTGGTGCTGTGTTTACTCAGACAAGCGCTTGATTGCAGTAATTTAGATGCTGCAGCAGTGTTTACACAGACAAGGCCCGGATTGTAATAACAGATCTTTCTGTGAAACATTGAATCATCCAATTGCTGCAGTGCAGGAGGAGGCCATTTGGTCCATCCAGTCTGTACCGCCCACAATCCCACCCAGACCCTCTCCCCGTGTTGACCCTGCTAATCCCCCCTGACACTGAGCAGCAACTGAGCCTGGCCAGTGCCCCCTGTGCTGCTGATGTTTGGAGAGTGTGAGGAAAGGGCCGCAGACACGGGGAGAATGTGCAGACTCCACACAGACAGTGAGCCAAGGCCGGGAATTGAAGCCGGCTCCCTGGCGCTGTGAGACCGCAGCACCAACCACTGAGCCACCGCGCCGCCCACAATGTAACTGACCGTCCCCCGCTCTGTTAATATGATACAAAGACGGGCTGTATTTACACAGGAAACCGACATTTTAATCCTCAAGCTGAATGTTGTTGGAGTTGAAACTTTTTCTGGGCCGTTAATTCCTCAAACCCGGAAATACCCGGACACGCAGTGAACAAACCGCAGTGCGCCTGCGCGCAGTCGGAAGCGGGCCGCACCCTCCCGGAGTGAAGTTCGCGCAAGCGCACTCGGGGCGGCAAGGGCTGGTTTCCGGCTCGCGGATTGGTCAGCTCCCGGTCACGTGCTGCGAGCGGGCAGTGACTTCAGACCCCCCCTCTCCAGCCGCGCGCAGAAACCGTTAACGGCCGCGCCACGTGACCGCGAGCCGCTCTCACTGAGTGGGCGGGACCTCACCGCACCCTCATTCCCCATTGGTGCGTTCTGCTGTCCGTCAAATGAACACAGCCAATAGGAAGCCGCTCCAGCAGAATGATTGACAGCCAGTGCGCGGGCGCACTCGGGCAGCTTGTGATGAAGCAGCGACTCGCTGCCACTGGGGACAATCCCAGTCAGCGAGAGTCGGCGCCGCTGAAGCGGAGACTTTTTCTCTTATTTAATTCCTTACCGTGACTCAAAGATTCGGTGTGAAGCCGCTGGGAAAGCCCCGCACACGCAGTGAGAAACGGCGCGGCGCCTGAACTCCGCACTCGAGACGGCGGCGGGCTGATTGTCCCGCTCGCCGATTGGCCAGATCCAGGTCACGTGCTGTGCGTCGGCAGTGACGTCAGAACGCCCCCTCCAGCCGCGCGCGGAAACCGTTTAACGGCCGCTTCCAGCTACGTCACTGAGGGGGCGGCACCTCATTGCGTCATCATTCAGATTTACATACAGCATGGAAACAGGCCCTTCAGCCCAACTTGTCCAGGCTGCCCCTGTTTTTAAACCTCTAAACTCGTCCCAATTGCCCACATTTGGCCCATATCCCTCTAGACCCATCTAACTAAATGCTTTTTGAAAGACAAAATTGTTCCCACCTCTACTACTCCCTCTGGCAGCTCGTTCCAGACACTCACCACCCTCTGTGAGAAATAATTGCCCCTCTCACCTTCGACCTCTGCCCTCTAAGGTTTAGACTCCCCGACCTTTGGGAAAAGACATGAACTGTCCAGCTGATCTGTGCACTCATTATTTTGTAGACCTCGATAAGATCACCCCTCAGCCTCCTACGCTCCAAAGGAAACAAGTCCCAGTCGATCCAACTCCTCCTTAGAACTCAATCCATCAAGTCCCGGGAGCATCCCAGTAAATCTTTTCTGTACTCATTCTAGTTTAATAATATCCTTTCTATAATAGGGTGACCAGAACTGTACACGGTATTCCAAGTGTGGCCTTACCAACGTCTTGTACAACTTCAACAAGACGTCCCAACTCCTGTATTCAATGTTCTGACCAATGAAACCAAGCATGCCGAATGCCTTCTTCACCACTCTGTCTACCTGTGACTCCACTTTCAAGGAGCCATGAACCCGTACCCGAGATCTCTTTGTTCTGTAACTCTCCCCAACACCCTACCATTAACTGAGTAAGTCCTGCCCTGAATCAATCTACCAAAATGCATCACCTCGCATTTGTCCAAATTAAACTCCATCTGCCATTCGTCAGCCCACTGGCCCAATTGATCAAGATCCCATTGCAACCCGAGATAACCTTCTTCACTGTCCACTGTGCAACCAATCTTGGTGTCATCTGCAAACTTACCAACCATGCCTCCTATATTCTCATCCAAATCATTAATATAAATGACAAATAACAGTGGACCCAGCACTGATCCCAGAGGACACCGCTGGTTACAGGCCTCCAGTTTGAAAAACAACCCTGGACAACCATTCACTGGCTTCTGTCATCAAGCCAATTTTGTATCCATTTAACTACCTCACCCTGGGGTCCATGATGGAGGTTGTGCAACAACCTGCCATGTGGTACCTTGTCAAAAGCCTCATTGATTCACTGCACAATCCATCACTGCACCCTCATTCTCCATTGGTGCATTCTGCTGTCCATCAGCTGAGCACAGCCAATAGGAAGCCGCTCCAGCAGAATGATTGACAGCCAGTGTGGGTGGAGTCGGGCAGATTGTGATGAAGCAGCGACTCGCTGTGGATTCGCTGCCATTGAGGACAATCCCAGCCAGCAAGAGGCAGCAAGGGCGGCACCTTCCGTCCCCAAGCGCAGCATTCGCACCATCCCACTTTCTCTTCCATTTGGGCAGCACCACAAACAGCTTCTTGTTGTTCTTCCATTGGCAGCACCCCCGGGTGCTCCCGTTCCAGCACCTTTCCTCTTAATGATGGGGGAATGAGGCTCTCATAGCCCAGAATAAACATCCAGCAACATCGACAACTCCCAGCTTCCGCACACTTATCACCGTAACTCCGGGTGCTTTCTACTCATCCTCCCTCTCTGGACAAGTTGCACTCCCTGCCTCATAACCGGATCATTCCGGGTGACTTTCTGCACCTGGTTAGCGGAACTTTATCTACTTGTCTGAAATATATTATCAAAGTACACCTGCAAACCGAGATACGGAGACCTCATAATTGATCCGAGCCCTCATAATTGACAAGGGACACATCAAATCGAGGGGAGGCGGGAGAGCAAATTGCTCAGGGAGGGAGCAAACAGAGTGAGCAAATTGTTCAGGGAAGGAGGAGAGAGGAAGAGAGAGAGCAAGTGGTTCAAGGAGGAGGGAGAGGAAGAGAGAGAGAGAGAGGGAGGGCGCAACTGGTTCAGGGAAGGAGGAGGGAGATATAGAGGGAGAGAGAGGAAGAGATAGAATGAGAATTCAGGGAAGTGGAGAGACATATACTCAGGATGGTGCGGCACGGTAGCACAGTGGTTACCACTGCTGCTTCACAGCTCCAGGGACCTGGGTTCGATTCCCGGCTTGGGGCACTGTCTGTGTGGAGTTTGCACATTCTCTTCGTGTCTGCGTGGGTTTCCTCTGGGTGCTCCAGTTTCCTCCCACAGTCCAAAGATGTGCGGGTTAGGTTGATTGGACATGCTAAAATTGACCCTTAGTGTCCTGAGATGCGTAGGTTAGAGGGATTAGCGGGTAAATGTGTAGGGATATGGGAGTCGGGCCTGGGTGGGATTGTGGTCGGCGCAGACTTGATGGGCCGAATGGCCTGTTTCTGCACTGTAGGGTTTCTATGATTGATGATCTGTTTTCAGACTGGAATCACCCAGATATACTCAGTATTGATGCTGTTTATTCAGACTAGAATCACCCAGATATACTCAGTGTTGATGGTCTGTATTCAGACTAGAATCTCCCAGATATTCTCAGTGTTATAATGCTGTTTATTCAGACTAGAATCTCCCAGATATTCTCAGTGTTATAATGCTGTTTATTCAGACTAGAATCTCCCAGATATTCTCAGTGTTATAATGCTGTTTATTCAGACTAGAATCTCCCAGATATTCTCAGTGTTATAATGCTGTTTATTCAGACTAGAATCTCCCAGATATTCTCAGTGTTGATGGTCTGTATTCAGACTAGAATCTCCCAGATATTCTCAGTATTGATGCTGTTTATTCAGACTAGAATCTCCCAGATATTCTCAGTATTGATGCTGTTTATTCAGACTAGAATCTCCCAGATATTCTCAGTGTTATAATGCTGTTTATTCAGACTAGAATCTCCCAGATATTCTCAGTGTTATAATGCTGTTTATTCAGACTAGAATCTCCCAGATATTCTCAGTATTTGATAGTCTGTATTCAGACCATCAATACTGAGTATATACTGGAATCACCCAGATTTTCAGTGCTGAGGCTGTTTCTTTTCAAACACTTTCTCACCGTTATTCAGTCACCATTTCCTCTCGCGCACGCTCAGACGGCATGCTGATGCATGCGTGTTGAGTGGTCCCGCGCCCTGTTTCCAGTTTGATTCAGCATAGGCGCATTGCCGGTCATGACTGTCCCTGCGCAGGCGAGAAGCCCAAGGGAGGAATTACGCTGCCCCCCTCCTCGTGTAGCCAGATGTCAATCAACTGTCCCTCGCCAATAGAGAGCTCAGCCTCATTGTGGTCACTGATTGATAGAAAGAAACCCAGTAAGTTTGATGTATTACTGTCGCATGTATGAGCACACAGTGAAAAGTATTGTTTCTTGCACAAGGTACAGACAAAGCATACCATTCATAGAGAAGGAAACGAGAGAGTTCAGAATGTGATGTGACAGTGATAGCTATTTTAGAGAAAGGGGAGGAGATGGAATAGTAGAGGGACAGACAGAGAGAGAGAGAGCAAATGGTTCAACAACAGAGAGCAACTGGTTCAGGGAGGTGAGGGAGAACAAAATGGTTCAGGGAGGGAGGAGAGAGAGAGAGAGCAAATGCTTCAGGTAGGGAGGAGAAAGAGCAAATGAAAATTCATCCAAGATGGTGCGACAGACTCCTTGCGAGCTGTGCGCAGCCTGCACTCTAATTCTACCTCTCACTCTATGGTTCTAAAACTCTATTCGAACTCTTTTAAACTCTCCAGACTTTTGAATGAACCTACATTGTATGAAGTTGATTTTTCTCTGCACCCTAACTCTGACTATAACACCCAACTCTCTACTTTCCTTCTCTGTGTATGGTATGCTTTGTCAGTATAGCACGCAAGAAATAATACTTCTCACTGTATACTAATACATGTGACAATAATCAATCAAATGGCTCAGGGAGGGAGGAGAGGGGGCAAATCGGGTGGCACAGTGGTTAGCACTACTGCCTCACTGCGCCAGGGACCCGGGTTCGATTCCTGGCTTGGGTGACTGTCCGTGAGGGGTCCACACTTTCTCCCATGTCTGTGTGGGTTTACTCGGGATGCTCCAGTTTCCTACCCTGGTCCGAAAGACATGATGGTCCAGTGCATTGGCCATGCTAAATTCTCCCTCAGTGTAGCCGCACAGGCACTGGAGTGTGGCAACTCAGGGATTTTCACAGTAACTTCATTGCAGTGTTAATGTAAGCCTACTTGTGACACTAATAAATCAACTTTAAACAGACGTGGGCCATTCAGAAGTGTTCTGGAATTCAACATGATCACAGCATTACGATCCCACTTGATATTAACATCTGATAAGTCACGTCCAAAGATGGAACACGGCTTCACATATTTGAATAACATTTTGGCGAATGGGCAAGAGCTGGAGGCCAAGGTCTCCGCTCGCCTGAATAGCTGGACAGGACTGCTCTGAGTGCGAGTTCTCATCATAAACCAGCTGATTGCCTCCATGCTGTGGTACCGGCTGGTCACTTCCACCCCTCCCCACCTTTGTCATAAACATCCAGAGAACACTCGTAGAGTTCTTCTGGGAGAAAAGACCGCACTGGGTCACTGCTGTGGTTCGGAGTCTCCTGCTGAGGGAGGGCGATCAGGCACTGGTGACCTTCCACCTTCAGACCCTGCAGGGGTACCTCCTCGTTGAATCCCCTCCTCAATGGTGTGCCCTGGCGATGTACGTCTTCCGCCAGGTGTGAAATTACTCTCCCTCCTTCTGAAAGTCTGGGTCATGGTCACCTCGAGGTACATCTCTCCCCTGTCTGGAGTAGCAGCTGTCGTTCGGAAGCCGCTGCTGTGGAATCTGCTCCTCCACCAATACCATTTCAGTTGGCTGGCAGAGAGGAAGGCTGTGACTGCTGTGTGACAGGGTCAGGGACGTGCTGGTGGTGGAGTGGACTGGATGACACCCCACGAGCTTGCTGAGGATGTGGTGGAGGACTTTCAGCTCATGGCCAATGGAATCTATGACCTGAGAACAGTCGTGCTCGGACACGACGTCACACGTGGTCTTGAGGAGGTACAGCTGCGTGATGGGATCCCGTCTAAACGTACCTGCTCGGGCGGAACTTCACATTGACCCGAAACCCAGACCTCACTTCCTGGATCTGGCACCCCATAGTTTGAGCTGCCTTGCAGTAATACCCTCCATGCCTTTTGCGTCAGCACAAAGGGTTTCCTGTCTGGGCTGCTGCTGCACACCTTCCACTACTGTATCCTCACCCATCACCCGCACACGCCTTGGTTCGCCTTGCTGCTGTCTGGCGGTGGAGGTTCCCACTGGAGGTCCCCCTCTGAAGGGATCCTCTTCCAATACATTGGGGACCTGGGGTGGAAGCTGGTGCACGCAGCGATACCACGCAACCGTAAGTTGTACCGATTCACTGGCTCACAAGAAACCTGCCCTTCTTGGGATCTTGTGGAGTCCGTGGGCCACGTCTACATTCAGTGTCTTCGGCTGCACTCCCTTTTGGTTCCCCCAAATAACTTTCATTGATGTTCTGTTTGCACTTCAGTCCCACGCTCCTGATCTACGGGCACCTGGTACGGAGGGGTAGGGGTGAGGAAGGCAGAGGACCTCCCTGTGAACCTGCTCCTGGGCCTGGCTAGATTGGCCATAATTAGGCCCAGGCAGACGGCAACCAAAATGATCGTCCCACACGACTGTCTTCCCCTCTACTGCAGCTCCATACGTGGCAGGGTGTCCCTGGAGAGGGAGCATGCTTAGTCCACAAGCACCATTGAGGCCCGGCAGGGGCTGGCGTCCATTATCGATCCCTTTAATCACGTGCTGATTTGATATTTTAAGTTTCCTTTACACTTTGCTTTATTTTGCTGAGGGCAGTTCCTGACTTTTTTAAGGGGCCACTGCTTTTATTTTGTCCCTCAGTTTATCTGATTTATTTGGTTTGCCAATAGGATGAGTTCACCTGTGGGCTTGTTGGAAGGAAATTGGGAGCACAAGCAATTCACACCAATGGTTTCTGTCCCTGGCTGTTACTCAGGGCCACCCAACTGATTTTACACTTTGATCTTCAAGAACTAAGGGTCATCTCTCACGACACTACTAATGCCCTCTCTGATATACACAAATTGCCCCACCACTGGCTCCCTGTTTTTTATCGTTGCTGCTTCCTCACTTCGCATCTCAATTTCTATCTTCCCTGCGTCTGTATCAGTGTGTCTCTCTCCAGCTCACTGTTCTTCCTCCTCTCCCTGACCCCCGTCTGTCTCAGTGTCGGTTCGCCCTGGTCTCTCTCTCCTTTCTGATTAACATATCTCATCGCCTCTGTCTATCTCCAGAATCTGCCTCACACGGACTGATCCCCTCGCCTGGCCCCCCCACCCAGCTGCTTTCTCTCCACCGGTTGGTGTCCACACCTCTGTCTCTGGTACTGAGATCAGTCAGATCGTTACCCTGGCAACACAGGAAATCGCTCAGCAAAAATAACTGAAAACGGAAATAACAAAACCACCATCACACACCCTGTTGGAGAGCAATCAAAGTAAAGGAGACAAAATGGTTACCCGGCACACAAAATGGACTCTGGGAAAAGACATTAAGAGGCACTGACTTTGGGCACAGACATTACATAAAGAGTTAAAACCTTTAGTGTTTAAATTACTGCAGGAAACAGGTCAGACCTTGAGGCACCTTAAACTCGAGATAAAAGCAGACCCAGAACAATGAGTTTGATGACGAGATCAGCCACTGATGAGGGACATAAATGCATAAATGTATATAACAAGATCAGCCATTGATGGAAGACATAACTGCATATATGTATCTACTCTATGTATAACCATGTGTTAACTGTCGATGTCCGTACCTGTCTACTCAACTTGTAACGATGTGCTAACGGCTAATGTCCACACTGTCTATTATCTAACAATGTATAAAAGATGCTCAGCTACCATTGTGTAGTTGAGAAGGTGAGTGCCTGTACTGTGGAGTGCCAGCGCTTCTCCCAAAGCTTTGTCTGAATAAAACTGTTTGTTGAACCTCCAAGTCTGACTCCGAAGTGGCGAATTTCCCATCACACACCCTCAGTTCAGTTCAGAGGAAGATTAACCCAGAACAGTCAACCAGTTCTGTTTAACAATGAAACTGCAATTCCAATATTGCGTGTTTTACGGACCAAAACGTGACGCTGTCGGGGGCTTGTGAAATTCAGGCGCGGTGTTTCACGAGACACAAACTGCTCCAACTTCATGGTACATCACACAGCCTTACACTGGATAATTGTGCTTGGTGCTCACACACTCCACATCTCACTCAGCATTTCCAACCTCACCTTATCATCTTTTTGTACTTGCTACAGGACCAGAGTAAATGGAACTTCCTCTTACCTTCCTCTCCAGAAAATATATGGAAGCTGTTTGAACGTGAAGGGTTCTCTCTGGCTGGCGCTCTCACAATACTGTGCTGGTTCACCTCTTATAGTTCTTCAGGCCACAATCCCTGCTGAATTGTAACTGTGGATATTCACAATTAATCCAGCGCTCCCCCGGAGATCTGATTATGCCAAGAGAGAGAAAGAGAGTCAAATAGAGCCAGTGTGAATCAAAATGACAATTTAGCCACATACCCGACATCAAAAGATGCTGAAGGGGAAGCAGGAGTGTTGGAAATGTTTCAATTACAGTATTACCATTCGACATATTAACGAAGTTCACAAACTATCTGATCTCATAGACTCCATCCTCCCCGGGTTACACACTGTCTGATCTCACTGACTCCATCCTCCCCGGGTTACACACTGTCTGATCTCACTGACTCCATCCTCCCCGGGTTACACACTGTCTGATCTCACTGACTCCATCCTCCCCGGGTTACACACTGTCTGATCTCACTGACTCCATCCTCCCCGGGATTAAACTAGAAAGGGTGCAGAAAAGATTTACAAGGATGCTGCCGGGACTTGATGGATTGAGTTATAAGGAGAAGCTGAATAGACTGGGACTTTTTTCTCTGGAGCGTAGGAGGCTGAAGGGTGACCTTATAGAGGTCTATAAAATAATGAGGGGAATAGACAAGGTAGATAGTCAATATCTTTTCCCAAGGGTAGGGGAGTCGAAAACTAGAGGGCATAGGTTGAAGGTGAGAGGGGAGAGATACAAAAGTGTCCAGAGGGGCAATTTTTTCACAGAGGGTGGTGTGTGTCTGGAACAAGCTGCCAGAGGTACAATTTTATCTTTTAAAAAGCATTTAGATAGTTACATGGGAACAATGGGTGTAGAGGGACATGGGCCAAATGCGGGCAATTGGGATTAGCTTAGGAGTTTAAAACAAAAAGGACGGCATGGACAAGTTGGGCCGAAGGGCCTGTTTCCATGCTGTAAACCTCTATGACTATGGGAATAGATAAGATAGAAGCAGGGAAGTTGGTTCCACCGGTAGGTGAAACTAGAACTAGGGGGCATGGCCTGAAAATAAGGGGTGCAGATTTAGGACTGAGTTGAGGAGGAACTTCTTCACACAAAGCGTTGTGAATCTGTGGAATTCCCTGCCCGGTGAAGCAGTTGAGGCTGCCTTATTGAATGATTTTAAGGCAAGGATAGATAAATTTGGAGGCCATTTGGTCCATCCAGTCTGCACCGCCCACAATCCCACCCAGACCCTATCCCCGTGTTTACCCTGCTAATCCCCCTGACACCGAGGAGCAATTTAGCATGGCCAACGCACCTATCCTGCTCATCTCTGGAGAGTCGGAGGAAATCCCCGCAGACACGGGGAGAATGTGCAGACTCCCCACAGACAGTGAGCCAAGGCCGGCAAAGTCAGCGAGGTGAAAGTTGTGCAGTAGAAGCCCAGACAGGGCAAAAGGGAGGGGAGGGGATTTCCATGAGACACAAACATTGTGGGTTCCAGTTCTCTCTGTCTATAGAGTTTGGGATTTGGGGCTGCTGTGGCAATACACGTGTTGCACTGTGAATGTGCACGTATCCTCGTATTCAATCAACCTCTGTCAGTTTCCTTGCATTTGTTGATTTACAGCCGCACAAAGCAATTTAGTTTCATGTGCTGCAAATGCTCAGACAGGGCCCAGACTGAAATAATGGAGAGAGATCTGGTGCTGTGTTTACTCAGACAAGCGCTTGATTGCAGTAATTTAGATGCTGCAGCAGTGTTTACACAGACAAGGCCTGGATTGTAATAACAGATCTTTCTCTGAAACATTGAATCATCCAATTGCTGCAGTGCAGGAGGAGGCCATTTGGTCCATCCAGTCTGTACCGCCCACAATCCCACCCAGACCCTCTCCCCGTGTTGACCCTGCTAATCCCCCCTGACACTGAGCAGCAACTGAGCCTGGCCAGTGCCCCCCCGTGCTGCTGATGTTTGGAGAGTGTGAGGAAAGGGCCGCAGACACGGGGAGAATGTGCAGACTCCACACAGACAGTGAGCCAAGGCCGGGAATTGAAGCCGGCTCCCTGGCGCTGTGAGACCGCAGCACCAACCACTGAGCCACCGCGCCGCCCACAATGTAACTGACCGTCCCCCGCTCTGTTAATATGATACAAAGACGGGCTGTATTTACACAGGAAACCGACATTTTAATCCTCAAGCTGAATGTTGTTGGAGTTGAAACTTTTTCTGGGCCGTTAATTCCTCAAACCCGGAAATACCCGGACACGCAGTGAACAAACCGCAGTGCGCCTGCGCGCAGTCGGAAGCGGGCCGCACCCTCCCGGAGTGCAGTTCGCGCAGGCGCACTCGGGGCAGCGAGGGCTGGATTCCGGCTCGCGGATTGGTCAGCTCCCGGTCACGTGCTGCGAGCGGGCAGTGACTTCAGACCCCCCCCTCTCCAGCCGCGCGCAGAAACCGTTAACGGCCGCGCCACGTGACCGCGAGCCGCTCTCACTGAGTGGGCGGGACCTCACCGCACCCTCATTCCCCATTGGTGCGTTCTGCTGTCCGTCAAATGAACACAGCCAATAGGAAGCCGCTCCAGCGGAATGATTGACAGCCAGTGCGCGGGCGCACTCGGGCAGCTTGTGATGAAGCAGCGACTCGCTGCCACTGGGGACAATCCCAGTCAGCGAGAGTCGGCGCCGCTGAAGTGGAGACTTTTTCTCTTATTTAATTCCTTACCGTGACTCAAAGATTCGGTGTGAAGCCGCTGGGAAAGCCCCGCACACGCAGTGAGAAACGGCGCGGCGCCTGAACTCCGCACTCGAGGCGGCGGCGGGCTGATTGTCCCGCTCGCCGATTGGCCAGATCCAGGTCACGTGCTGTGCGTCGGCAGTGACGTCAGAACGCCCCCTCCAGCCGCGCGCGGAAACCGTTTAACGGCCGCTTCCAGCCACGTCACTGAGGGGGCGGCACCTCATTGCGTCATCATTCAGATTTACATACAGCATGGAAACAGGCCCTTCAGCCCAACTTGTCCAGGCTGCCCCTGTTTTTAAACCCCTAAACTCGTCCCAATTGCCCACATTTGGCCCATATCCCTCTAGACCCATCTAACTAAATGCTTTTTGAAAGACAAAATTGTCCCCACCTCTACTACTCCCTCTGGCAGCTCGTTCCAGACACTCACCACCCTCTGTGTGAAATAATTGCCCCTCTCACCTTCGACCTCTGCCCTCTAAGGTTTAGACTCCCCGACCTTTGGGAAAAGACATGAACTATCCAGCTGATCTGTGCCCCTCATTATTTGATAGACCTCGATAAGATCACCCCTCAGCCTCCTACGGTCCAAAGGAAACAAGTCCCAGTCTATCCAACTCCTCCTTAGAACTCAATCCATCAAGTCTCGGTCGCATCCTAATAAATCTTTTCTGTACCTTTCTAGTTTAATAATATCCTTTCTATAATAGGGTGACCAGAACTGTACACAGTATTCCAAGTGGGGCCTTACCAATGTCTTGTACAACTTCAACAAGACGTCCCAACTCCTGTATTCAATGTTCTGACCGATGAAACCAGGCATGGGGAATGCATTCTTCACTCTGTCCACCTGTGACTCCACTTTCAAGGAGCCACGAACCCGTACCCGAGATCTCTTTGTTCTGTAACTCTCCCCAACGCCCCACCATTAACTGAGTAAGTCCTGCCCTGAATCAATCTACCAAAATGCATGACCTCGCATTTGTCCAAATTAAACTCCATCTGCCATTCGTCAGCCCACTGGCCCAATTGATCAAGATCCCATTGCAATCCGAGATAACCTTCTTCACTGTCCACTATGCCACCAATCTTGGTGTCATCTGCAAACTTACCAACCATGCCTCCTATATTCTCATCCAAATCATTAATATAAATGACAAATAACAGTGGACCCAGCACTGATCCCAGAGGACACCGCTGGTCACAGGCCTCCAGTTTGAAAAACAACCCTGGACAACCATCCACTGGCTTCTGTCATCAAGCCAATTTTGTATCCATTTAACTACCTCACCCTGGGGCCCATGATGTCGGTTGTGCAACAACCTGCCATGTGGTACCTTGTCAAAAGCCTCATTGATTCACTGCACAATCCATCACTGCACCCTCATTCTCCATTGGTGCATTCTGCTGTCCATCAGCTGAGCACAGCCAATAGGAAGCCGCTCCAGCAGAATGATTGACAGCCAGTGTGGGTGGAGTCGGGCAGATTGTGATGAAGCAGCGACTCGCTGTGGATTCGCTGTCATTGAGGACAATCCCAGCCAGCAAGAGGCAGCAAGGGCGGCACCTTCCGTCCCCAAGCGCAGCATTCGCACCATCCCACTTTCTCTTCCATTTGGGCAGCACCACAAACAGCTTCTTGTTGTTCTTCCATTGGCAGCACCCCCGGGTGCTCCCGTTCCAGCACCTTTCCTCTTAATGATGGGGGAATGAGGCTCTCATAGCCCAGAATAAACATCCAGCAACATCGACAACTCCCAGCTTCCGCACACTTATCACCGTAACTCCGGGTGCTTTCTACTCATCCTCCCTCTCTGGACAAGTTGCACTCCCTGCCTCATAACCGGATCATTCCGGGTGACTTTCTGCACCTGGTTAGCGGAACTTTATCTACTTGTCTGAAATATATTATCAAAGTACACCTGCAAATCGAGATACGGAGACCTCATAATTGATCCGAGCCCTCATAATTGACAAGGGACACATCAAATCGAGGGGAGGCGGGAGAGCAAATTGCTCAGGGAGGGAGCAAACAGAGTGAGCAAATTGTTCAGGGAAGGAGGAGAGAGGAAGAGAGAGAGCAAGTGGTTCAAGGAGGAGGGAGAGGAAGAGAGAGAGAGAGAGGGAGGGCGCAACTGGTTCAGGGAAGGAGGAGGGAGATATAGAGGGAGAGAGAGGAAGAGATAGAATGAGAATTCAGGGAAGTGGAGAGACATATACTCAGGATGGTGCGGCACGGTAGCACAGTGGTTACCACTGCTGCTTCACAGCTCCAGGGACCTGGGTTCGATTCCCGGCTTGGGGCACTGTCTGTGTGGAGTTTGCACATTCTCTTCGTGTCTGCGTGGGTTTCCTCTGGGTGCTCCAGTTTCCTCCCACAGTCCAAAGATGTGCGGGTTAGGTTGATTGGACATGCTAAAATTGACCCTTAGTGTCCTGAGATGCGTAGGTTAGAGGGATTAGCGGGTAAATGTGTAGGGATATGGGAGTCGGGCCTGGGTGGGATTGTGGTCGGCGCAGACTTGATGGGCCGAATGGCCTGTTTCTGCACTGTAGGGTTTCTATGATTGATGATCTGTTTTCAGACTGGAATCACCCAGATATACTCAGTATTGATGCTGTTTATTCAGACTAGAATCACCCAGATATACTCAGTGTTGATGGTCTGTATTCAGACTAGAATCTCCCAGATATTCTCAGTGTTATAATGCTGTTTATTCAGACTAGAATCTCCCAGATATTCTCAGTGTTATAATGCTGTTTATTCAGACTAGAATCTCCCAGATATTCTCAGTGTTATAATGCTGTTTATTCAGACTAGAATCTCCCAGATATTCTCAGTGTTATAATGCTGTTTATTCAGACTAGAATCTCCCAGATATTCTCAGTGTTGATGGTCTGTATTCAGACTAGAATCTCCCAGATATTCTCAGTATTGATGCTGTTTATTCAGACTAGAATCTCCCAGATATTCTCAGTATTGATGCTGTTTATTCAGACTAGAATCTCCCAGATATTCTCAGTGTTATAATGCTGTTTATTCAGACTAGAATCTCCCAGATATTCTCAGTGTTATAATGCTGTTTATTCAGACTAGAATCTCCCAGATATTCTCAGTATTTGATAGTCTGTATTCAGACCATCAATACTGAGTATATACTGGAATCACCCAGATTTTCAGTGCTGAGGCTGTTTCTTTTCAAACACTTTCTCACCGTTATTCAGTCACCATTTCCTCTCGCGCACGCTCAGACGGCATGCTGATGCATGCGTGTTGAGTGGTCCCGCGCCCTGTTTCCAGTTTGATTCAGCATAGGCGCATTGCCGGTCATGACTGTCCCTGCGCAGGCGAGAAGCCCAAGGGAGGAATTACGCTGCCCCCCTCCTCGTGTAGCCAGATGTCAATCAACTGTCCCTCGCCAATAGAGAGCTCAGCCTCATTGTGGTCACTGATTGATAGAAAGAAACCCAGTAAGTTTGATGTATTACTGTCGCATGTATGAGCACACAGTGAAAAGTATTGTTTCTTGCACAAGGTACAGACAAAGCATACCATTCATAGAGAAGGAAACGAGAGAGTTCAGAATGTGATGTGACAGTGATAGCTATTTTAGAGAAAGGGGAGGAGATGGAATAGTAGAGGGACAGACAGAGAGAGAGAGAGCAAATGGTTCAACAACAGAGAGCAACTGGTTCAGGGAGGTGAGGGAGAACAAAATGGTTCAGGGAGGGAGGAGAGAGAGAGAGAGCAAATGCTTCAGGTAGGGAGGAGAAAGAGCAAATGAAAATTCATCCAAGATGGTGCGACAGACTCCTTGCGAGCTGTGCGCAGCCTGCACTCTAATTCTACCTCTCACTCTATGGTTCTAAAACTCTATTCGAACTCTTTTAAACTCTCCAGACTTTTGAATGAACCTACATTGTATGAAGTTGATTTTTCTCTGCACCCTAACTCTGACTATAACACCCAACTCTCTACTTTCCTTCTCTGTGTATGGTATGCTTTGTCAGTATAGCACGCAAGAAATAATACTTCTCACTGTATACTAATACATGTGACAATAATCAATCAAATGGCTCAGGGAGGGAGGAGAGGGGGCAAATCGGGTGGCACAGTGGTTAGCACTACTGCCTCACTGCGCCAGGGACCCGGGTTCGATTCCTGGCTTGGGTGACTGTCCGTGAGGGGTCCACACTTTCTCCCATGTCTGTGTGGGTTTACTCGGGATGCTCCAGTTTCCTACCCTGGTCCGAAAGACATGATGGTCCAGTGCATTGGCCATGCTAAATTCTCCCTCAGTGTAGCCGCACAGGCACTGGAGTGTGGCAACTCAGGGATTTTCACAGTAACTTCATTGCAGTGTTAATGTAAGCCTACTTGTGACACTAATAAATCAACTTTAAACAGACGTGGGCCATTCAGAAGTGTTCTGGAATTCAACATGATCACAGCATTACGATCCCACTTGATATTAACATCTGATAAGTCACGTCCAAAGATGGAACACGGCTTCACATATTTGAATAACATTTTGGCGAATGGGCAAGAGCTGGAGGCCAAGGTCTCCGCTCGCCTGAATAGCTGGACAGGACTGCTCTGAGTGCGAGTTCTCATCATAAACCAGCTGATTGCCTCCATGCTGTGGTACCGGCTGGTCACTTCCACCCCTCCCCACCTTTGTCATAAACATCCAGAGAACACTCGTAGAGTTCTTCTGGGAGAAAAGACCGCACTGGGTCACTGCTGTGGTTCGGAGTCTCCTGCTGAGGGAGGGCGATCAGGCACTGGTGACCTTCCACCTTCAGACCCTGCAGGGGTACCTCCTCGTTGAATCCCCTCCTCAATGGTGTGCCCTGGCGATGTACGTCTTCCGCCAGGTGTGAAATTACTCTCCCTCCTTCTGAAAGTCTGGGTCATGGTCACCTCGAGGTACATCTCTCCCCTGTCTGGAGTAGCAGCTGTCGTTCGGAAGCCGCTGCTGTGGAATCTGCTCCTCCACCAATACCATTTCAGTTGGCTGGCAGAGAGGAAGGCTGTGACTGCTGTGTGACAGGGTCAGGGACGTGCTGGTGGTGGAGTGGACTGGATGACACCCCACGAGCTTGCTGAGGATGTGGTGGAGGACTTTCAGCTCATGGCCAATGGAATCTATGACCTGAGAACAGTCGTGCTCGGACACGACGTCACACGTGGTCTTGAGGAGGTACAGCTGCGTGATGGGATCCCGTCTAAACGTACCTGCTCGGGCGGAACTTCACATTGACCCGAAACCCAGACCTCACTTCCTGGATCTGGCACCCCATAGTTTGAGCTGCCTTGCAGTAATACCCTCCATGCCTTTTGCGTCAGCACAAAGGGTTTCCTGTCTGGGCTGCTGCTGCACACCTTCCACTACTGTATCCTCACCCATCACCCGCACACGCCTTGGTTCGCCTTGCTGCTGTCTGGCGGTGGAGGTTCCCACTGGAGGTCCCCCTCTGAAGGGATCCTCTTCCAATACATTGGGGACCTGGGGTGGAAGCTGGTGCACGCAGCGATACCACGCAACCGTAAGTTGTACCGATTCACTGGCTCACAAGAAACCTGCCCTTCTTGGGATCTTGTGGAGTCCGTGGGCCACGTCTACATTCAGTGTCTTCGGCTGCACTCCCTTTTGGTTCCCCCAAATAACTTTCATTGATGTTCTGTTTGCACTTCAGTCCCACGCTCCTGATCTACGGGCACCTGGTACGGAGGGGTAGGGGTGAGGAAGGCAGAGGACCTCCCTGTGAACCTGCTCCTGGGCCTGGCTAGATTGGCCATAATTAGGCCCAGGCAGACGGCAACCAAAATGATCGTCCCACACGACTGTCTTCCCCTCTACTGCAGCTCCATACGTGGCAGGGTGTCCCTGGAGAGGGAGCATGCTTAGTCCACAAGCACCATTGAGGCCCGGCAGGGGCTGGCGTCCATTATCGATCCCTTTAATCACGTGCTGATTTGATATTTTAAGTTTCCTTTACACTTTGCTTTATTTTGCTGAGGGCAGTTCCTGACTTTTTTAAGGGGCCACTGCTTTTATTTTGTCCCTCAGTTTATCTGATTTATTTGGTTTGCCAATAGGATGAGTTCACCTGTGGGCTTGTTGGAAGGAAATTGGGAGCACAAGCAATTCACACCAATGGTTTCTGTCCCTGGCTGTTACTCAGGGCCACCCAACTGATTTTACACTTTGATCTTCAAGAACTAAGGGTCATCTCTCACGACACTACTAATGCCCTCTCTGATATACACAAATTGCCCCACCACTGGCTCCCTGTTTTTTATCGTTGCTGCTTCCTCACTTCGCATCTCAATTTCTATCTTCCCTGCGTCTGTATCAGTGTGTCTCTCTCCAGCTCACTGTTCTTCCTCCTCTCCCTGACCCCCGTCTGTCTCAGTGTCGGTTCGCCCTGGTCTCTCTCTCCTTTCTGATTAACATATCTCATCGCCTCTGTCTATCTCCAGAATCTGCCTCACACGGACTGATCCCCTCGCCTGGCCCCCCCACCCAGCTGCTTTCTCTCCACCGGTTGGTGTCCACACCTCTGTCTCTGGTACTGAGATCAGTCAGATCGTTACCCTGGCAACACAGGAAATCGCTCAGCAAAAATAACTGAAAACGGAAATAACAAAACCACCATCACACACCCTGTTGGAGAGCAATCAAAGTAAAGGAGACAAAATGGTTACCCGGCACACAAAATGGACTCTGGGAAAAGACATTAAGAGGCACTGACTTTGGGCACAGACATTACATAAAGAGTTAAAACCTTTAGTGTTTAAATTACTGCAGGAAACAGGTCAGACCTTGAGGCACCTTAAACTCGAGATAAAAGCAGACCCAGAACAATGAGTTTGATGACGAGATCAGCCACTGATGAGGGACATAAATGCATAAATGTATATAACAAGATCAGCCATTGATGGAAGACATAACTGCATATATGTATCTACTCTATGTATAACCATGTGTTAACTGTCGATGTCCGTACCTGTCTACTCAACTTGTAACGATGTGCTAACGGCTAATGTCCACACTGTCTATTATCTAACAATGTATAAAAGATGCTCAGCTACCATTGTGTAGTTGAGAAGGTGAGTGCCTGTACTGTGGAGTGCCAGCGCTTCTCCCAAAGCTTTGTCTGAATAAAACTGTTTGTTGAACCTCCAAGTCTGACTCCGAAGTGGCGAATTTCCCATCCCACACCCTCAGTTCAGTTCAGAGGAAGATTAACCCAGAACAGTCAACCAGTTCTGTTTAACAATGAAACTGCAATTCCAATATTGCGTGTTTTACGGACCAAAACGTGACGCTGTCGGGGGCTTGTGAAATTCAGGCGCGGTGTTTCACGAGACACAAACTGCTCCAACTCCATGGTACATCACACAGCCTTACACTGGATAATTGTGCTTGGTGCTCACACACTCCACATCTCACTCAGCATTTCCAACCTCACTTTATCATCTTTTTGTACTTGCTACAGGACCAGAGTAAATGGAACTTCCTCTTACCTTCCTCTCCAGAAAATATATGGCAGCTGTTTGAATGTGAAGGGTTCTCTCTGGCTGGCGCTCTCACAATACTGTGCTGGTTCACCTCTTATAGTTCTTCAGGCCACAATCCCTGCTGAATTGTAACTGTGGATATTCACAATTAATCCAGCGCTCCCCCGGAGATCTGATTATGCCAAGAGAGAGAAAGAGTGTCAAATAGAGCCAGTGTGAATCAAAATGACAATTTAGCCACATACCCGACATCAAAAGATGCTGAAGGGGAAGCAGGAGTGTTGGAAATGTTTCAATTACAATATTATCATTCGATATATTAACCAAGTTCACAAACTATCTGATCTCATAGACTCCATCCTCCCCGGGTTACACACTGTCTGATCTCACTGACTCCATCCTCCCCGGGTTACACACTGTCTGATCTCACTGACTCCATCCTCCCCGGGTTACACACTGTCTGATCTCACTGACTCCATCCTCCCCGGGTTACACACTGTCTGATCTCACTGACTCCATCCTCCCCGGGTTACACACTGTCTGATCTCACTGACTCCATCCTCCCCGGGATTAAACTAGAAAGGGTGCAGAAAAGATTTACAAGGATGCTGCCGGGACTTGATGGATTGAGTTATAAGGAGAAGCTGAATAGACTGGGACTTTTTTCTCTGGAGCGTAGGAGGCTGAAGGGTGACCTTATAGAGGTCTATAAAATAATGAGGGGAATAGACAAGGTAGATAGTCAATATCTTTTCCCAAGGGTAGGGGAGTCGAAAACTAGAGGGCATAGGTTGAAGGTGAGAGGGGAGAGATACAAAAGTGTCCAGAGGGGCAATTTTTTCACAGAGGGTGGTGTGTGTCTGGAACAAGCTGCCAGAGGTCGTGGTGGAAGCGGGTACAATTTTATCTTTTAAAAAGCATTTAGATAGTTACATGGGAACAATGGGTGTAGAGGGACATGGGCCAAATGCGGGCAATTGGGATTAGCTTAGGAGTTTAAAACAAAAAGGACGGCATGGACAAGTTGGGCCGAAGGGCCTGTTTCCATGCTGTAAACCTCTATGACTATGGGAATAGATAAGATAGAAGCAGGGAAGTTGGTTCCACCGGTAGGTGAAACTAGAACTAGGGGGCATGGCCTGAAAATAAGGGGTGCAGATTTAGGACTGAGTTGAGGAGGAACTTCTTCACACAAAGCGTTGTGAATCTGTGGAATTCCCTGCCCGGTGAAGCAGTTGAGGCTGCCTTATTGAATGATTTTAAGGCAAGGATAGATAAATTTGGAGGCCATTTGGTCCATCCAGTCTGCACCGCCCACAATCCCACCCAGACCCTATCCCCGTGTTTACCCTGCTAATCCCCCTGACACCGAGGAGCAATTTAGCATGGCCAACGCACCTATCCTGCTCATCTCTGGAGAGTCGGAGGAAATCCCCGCAGACACGGGGAGAATGTGCAGACTCCCCACAGACAGTGAGCCAAGGCCGGCAAAGTCAGCGAGGTGAAAGTTGTGCAGTAGAAGCCCAGACAGGGCAAAAGGGAGGGGAGGGGATTTCCATGAGACACAAACATTGTGGGTTCCAGTTCTCTCTGTCTATAGAGTTTGGGATTTGGGGCTGCTGTGGCAATACACGTGTTGCACTGTGAATGTGCACATATCCTCGTATTCAATCAACCTCTGTCAGTTTCCTTGCATTTGTTGATTTACAGCCGCACAAAGCAATTTAGTTTCATGTGGTGCAAATGCTCAGACAGGGCCCAGACTGAAATAATGGAGAGAGATCTGGTGCTGTGTTTACTCAGACAAGCGCTTGATTGCAGTAATTTAGATGCTGCAGCAGTGTTTACACAGACACGGCCTGGATTGTAATAACAGATCTTTCTCTGAAACATTGAATCATCCAATTGCTGCAGTGCAGGAGGAGGCCATTTGGTCCATCCAGTCTGTACCGCCCACAATCCCACCCAGACCCTCTCCCCGTGTTGACCCTGCTAATCCCCCTGACACTGAGCAGCAACTGAGCCTGGCCAGTGCCCCCTGTGCTGCTGATGTTTGGAGAGTGTGAGGAAAGGGCCGCAGACACGGGGAGAATGTGCAGACTCCACACAGACAGTGAGCCAAGGCCGGGAATTGAAGCCGGCTCCCTGGCGCTGTGAGACCGCAGCACCAACCACTGAGCCACCGCGCCGCCCACAATGTAACTGACCGTCCCCCGCTCTGTTAATATGATACAAAGACGGGCTGTATTTACACAGGAAACCGACATTTTAATCCTCAAGCTGAATGTTGTTGGAGTTGAAACTTTTTCTGGGCCGTTAATTCCTCAAACCCGGAAATACCCGGACACGCAGTGAACAAACCGCAGTGCGCCTGCGCGCAGTCGGAAGCGGGCCGCACCCTCCCGGAGTGAAGTTCGCGCAAGCGCACTCAGGGCGGCGAGGGCTGGTTTCCGGCTCGCGGATTGGTCAGCTCCCGGTCACGTGCTGCGAGCGGGCAGTGACTTCAGACCCCCCCTCTCCAGCCGCGCGCAGAAACCGTTAACGGCCGCGCCACGTGACCGCGAGCCGCTCTCACTGAGTGGGCGGGACCTCACCGCACCCTCATTCCCCATTGGTGCGTTCTGCTGTCCGTCAAATGAACACAGCCAATAGGAAGCCGCTCCAGCAGAATGATTGGCAGCCAGTGCGGGGCGCACTCGGGCAGCTTGTGATGAAGCAGCGACTCGCTGCCACTGGGGACAATCCCAGTCAGCGAGAGTCGGCGCCGCTGAAGTGGAGACTTTTTCTCTTATTTAATTCCTTACCGTGACTCAAAGATTCGGTGTGAAGCCGCTGGGAAAGCCCCGCACACGCAGTGAGAAACGGCGCGGCGCCTGAACTCCGCACTCGAGGCGGCGGCGGGCAGATTGTCCCGCTCGCCGATTGGCCAGATCCAGGTCACGTGCTGTGCGTCGGCAGTGACGTCAGAACGCCCCCTCCAGCCGCGCGCGGAAACCGTTTAACGGCCGCTTCCAGCCACGTCACTGAGGGGGCGGCACCTCATTGCGTCATCATTCAGATTTACATACAGCATGGAAACAGGCCCTTCAGCCCAACTTGTCCAGGCTGCCCCTGTTTTTAAACCCCTAAACTCGTCCCAATTGCCCACATTTGGCCCATATCCCTCTAGACCCATCTAACTAAATGCTTTTTGAAAGACAAAATTGTTCCCACCTCTACTACTCCCTCTGGCAGCTCGTTCCAGACACTCACCACCCTCTGTGAGAAATAATTGCCCCTCTCACCTTCGACCTCTGCCCTCTAAGGTTTAGACTCCCCGACCTTTGGGAAAAGACATGAACTGTCCAGCTGATCTGTGCACTCATTATTTTGTAGACCTCGATAAGATCACCCCTCAGCCTCCTACGCTCCAAAGGAAACAAGTCCCAGTCTATCCAACTCCTCCTTAGAACTCAATCCATCAAGTCCCGGGAGCATCCCAGTAAATCTTTTCTGTACTCATTCTAGTTTAATAATATCCTTTCTATAATAGGGTGACCAGAACTGTACACGGTATTCCAAGTGTGGCCTTACCAACGTCTTGTACAACTTCAACAAGACGTCCCAACTCCTGTATTCAATGTTCTGACCAATGAAACCAAGCATGCCGAATGCCTTCTTCACCACTCTGTCCACCTGTGACTCCACTTTCAAGGAGCCATGAACCCGTACCCGAGATCTCTTTGTTCTGTAACTCTCCCCAACACCCTACCATTAACTGAGTAAGTCCTGCCCTGAATCAATCTACCAAAATGCATCACCTCGCATTTGTCCAAATTAAACTCCATCTGCCATTCGTCAGCCCACTGGCCCAATTGATCAAGATCCCATTGCAACCCGAGATAACCTTCTTCACTGTCCACTGTGCAACCAATCTTGGTGTCATCTGCAAACTTACCAACCATGCCTCCTATATTCTCATCCAAATCATTAATATAAATGACAAATAACAGTGGACCCAGCACTGATCCCAGAGGACACCGCTGGTTACAGGCCTCCAGTTTGAAAAACAACCCTGGACAACCATTCACTGGCTTCTGTCATCAAGCCAATTTTGTGTCCATTTAACTACCTCACCCTGGGTCCCATGATGTAGGTTGTGCAACAACCTGCCATGTGGTACCTTGTCAAAAGCCTCATTGATTCACTGCACAATCCATCACTGCACCCTCATTCTCCATTGGTGCATTCTGCTGTCCATCAGCTGAGCACAGCCAATAGGAAGCCGCTCCAGCAGAATGATTGACAGCCAGTGTGGGTGGAGTCGGGCAGATTGTGATGAAGCAGCGACTCGCTGTGGATTCGCTGTCATTGAGGACAATCCCAGCCAGCAAGAGGCAGCAAGGGCGGCACCTTCCGTCCCCAAGCGCAGCATTCGCACCATCCCACTTTCTCTTCCATTTGGGCAGCACCACAAACAGCTTCTTGTTGTCTCTTCCATTGGCAGCACCCCCGGGTGCTCTTGGTGCTCCCGTTCCAGCACCTTTCCTCTTAATGATGGGGGAATGAGGCTCTCATAGCCCAGAATAAACATCCAGCAACATCGACAACTCCCAGCTTCCACACACTTATCACCGTAACTCCGGGTGCTTTCTACTCATCCTCCCTCTCTGGACAAGTTGCACTCCCTGCCTCATAACCAGATCACTCCGGGTGACTTTCTGCACCTGGTTAGCGGAACTTTATCTACTTGTCTGAAATATATTATCAAAGTACACCTGCAAATCGAGATACGGAGACCTCATAATTGACAAGGGACACATCAAATCGAGGGGAGGCGGGAGAGCAAATTGCTCAGGGAGGGAGCAAACAGAGTGAGCAAATTGTTCAGGGAAGGAGGAGGGAGATATAGAGGGAGAGAGAGGAAGAGATAGAATGAGAATTCAGGGAAGTGGAGAGACATATACTCAGGATGGGGCGGCACGGTAGCACAGTGGTTAGCACTGCTGCTTCACAGCTCCAGGGACCTGGGTTCGATTCCCGGGTCACTGTCTGTGTGGAGTTTGCACATTCTCCTCATGTCTGTGTGGGTTTCCTCCGGGTGCTCCGGTTTCCTCCCACAGTCCAAAGATGTGCGGGTTAGGTTGATTGGCCATGCTAAAATTGACCCTTAGTGTCCTGAGATGCGTAGGTTAGAGGGATTAGTGGGTAAATGTGTAGGGATATGGGAGTAAGGCCTGGGTAGGAGTAAGGCCTGGGTGGGATTGTGGTCGGTGCAGACTTGATGGGCCGAATGGCCTGTTTCTGCACTGTAGGGTTTCTATGATTGATGATCTGTTTTCAGACTAGAATCTCCCAGATATACTCAGTATTAATGCTGTGTATTCAGACTAGAATCTCCCAGATATTCTCAGTGTTATAATGCTGTTTATTCAGACTAGAATCTCCCAGATATTCTCAGTGTTATAATGCTGTTTATTCAGACTAGAATCTCCCAGATATTCTCAGGATTGATAGTCTGTATTCAGACCATCAATACTGAGTATATACTGGAATCACCCAGATTTTCAGTGCTGAGGCTGTTTCTTTTCAAACACTTTCTCACCGTTATTCGGTCACCATTTCCTCTCGCGCACGCTCAGACGGCATGCTGATGCATGCGTGTTGAGTGGTCCCGCGCCCTGTTTCCAGTTTGATTCAGCATAGGCGCATTGCCGGTCATGACTGTCCCTGCGCAGGCGAGAAGCCCAAGGGAGGAATTACGCTGCCCCCCTCCTCGTGTAGCCAGATGTCAATCAACTGTCCCTCGCCAATAGAGAGCTCAGCCTCATTGTGGTCACTGATTGATAGAAAGAAACCCAGTAAGTTTGATGTATTACTGTCGCATGTATGAGCACACAGTGAAAAGTATTGTTTCTTGCACAAGGTACAGACAAAGCATACCATTCATAGAGAAGGAAACGAGAGAGTTCAGAATGTCATGTGACAGTGATAGCTATTTTAGAGAAAGGGGAGGAGATGGAATAGTAGAGGGACAGACAGAGAGAGAGAGAGCAAATGGTTCAACAACAGAGAGCAACTGGTTCAGGGAGGTGAGGGAGAACAAAATGGTTCAGGGAGGGAGGAGAGAGAGAGAGAGCAAATGCTTCAGGTAGGGAGGAGAGAGAGCAAATGAAAATTCATCCAAGATGGTGCGACAGACTCCTTGCGAGCTGTGCGCAGCCTGCACTCTAATTCTACCTCTCACTCTCACTCTATGGTTCTAAAACTCTATTCGAACTCTTTTAAACTCTCCAGACTTTTGAATGAACCTACATTGTATGAAGTTGATTTTTCTCTGCACCCTAACTCTGACTATAACACCCAACTCTCTACTTTCCTTCTCTGTGTATGGTATGCTTTGTCAGTATAGCACGCAAGAAATAATACTTCTCACTGTATACTAATACATGTGACAATAATCAATCAAATGGCTCAGGGAGGGAGGAGAGGGGGCAAATCGGGTGGCACAGTGGTTAGCACTACTGCCTCACTGCGCCAGGGACCCGGGTTCGATTCCTGGCTTGGGTGACTGTCCGTGAGGGGTCCACACTTTCTCCCATGTCTGTGTGGGTTTACTCGGGATGCTCCAGTTTCCTACCCTGGTCCGAAAGACATGATGGTCCAGTGCATTGGCCATGCTAAATTCTCCCTCAGTGTAGCCGCACAGGCACTGGAGTGTGGCAACTCAGGGATTTTCACAGTAACTTCATTGCAGTGTTAATGTAAGCCTACTTGTGACACTAATGAATCAACTTTAAACAGACGTGGGCCATTCAGAAGTGTTCTGGAATTTAACATGATCACAGCATTACGATCCCACTTGATATTAACATCTGATAAGTCACGTCCAAAGATGGAACACGGCTTCACATATTTGAATAACATTTTGGCGAATGGGCAAGAGCTGGAGGCCAAGGTCTCCGCTCGCCTGAATAGCTGGACAGGACTGCTCTGAGTGCGAGTTCTCATCATAAACCAGCTGATTGCCTCCATGCTGTGGTACCGGCTGGTCACTTCCACCCCTCCCCACCTTTGTCATAAACATCCAGAGAACACTCGTAGAGTTCTTCTGGGAGAAAAGACCGCACTGGGTCACTGCTGTGGTTCGGAGTCTCCTGCTGAGGGAGGGCGATCAGGCACTGGTGACCTTCCACCTTCAGACCCTGCAGGGGTACCTCCTCGTTGAATCCCCTCCTCAATGGTGTGCCCTGGCGATGTACGTCTTCCGCCAGGTGTGAAATTACTCTCCCTCCTTCTGAAAGTCTGGGTCATGGTCACCTCGAGGTACATCTCTCCCCTGTCTGGAGTAGCAGCTGTCGTTCGGAAGTCGCTGCTGTGGAATCTGCTCCTCCACCAATACCATTTCAGTTGGCTGGCAGAGAGGAAGGCTGTGACTGCTGTGTGACAGGGTAAAGGACGTGCTGGTGGTGGAGTGGACTGGATGACACCCCACGAGCTTGCTGAGTATGTGGTGGAGGACTTTCAGCTCATGGCCAATGGAATCTATGACCTGAGAACGGTCGTGCTCGGACACGACGTCACACGTGGTCTTGAGGAGGTACAACTGCGTGATGGGATCCCGTCTAAACGTACCTGCTCGGGCGGAACTTCACATTGACCCGAAACCCAGACCTCACTTCCTGGATCTGGCACCCCATAGTTTGAGCTGCCTTGCAGTAATACCCTCCATGCCTTTTGCCTCAGCACAAAGGGTTTCCTGTCTGGGCTGCTGCTGCACACCTTCCACTACTGTATCCTCACCCATCACCCGCACACGCCTTGGTTCGCCTTGCTGCTGTCTGGCGGCGGAGGTTCCCACTGGAGGTCCCCCTCTGAAGGGATCCTCTTCCAATACATTGGGGACCTGGGGTGGAAGCTGGTGCACGCAGCGATACCACGCAACCGTAAGTTGTACCGATTCACTGGCTCACAAGAAACCTGCCCTTCTTGGGATCTTGTGGAGTCCGTGGGCCACGTCTACATTCAATGTCTTCGGCTGCACTCCCTTTTGGTTCCCCCAAATAACTTTCATTGATGTTCTGTTTGCACTTCAGTCCCACGCTCCTGATCTACGGGCACCTGGTACGGAGGGGTAGGGGTGAGGAAGGCAGAGGACCTCCCTGTGAACCTGCTCCTGGGCCTGGCTAGATTGGCCATAATTAGGCCCAGGCAGACGGCAACCAAAATGATCGTCCCACACGACTGTCTTCCCCTCTACTGCAGCTCCATACGTGGCAGGGTGTCCCTGGAGAGGGAGCATGCTTAGTCCACAAGCACCATTGAGGCCCGGCAGGGGCTGGCGTCCATTATCGATCCCTTTAATCACGTGCTGATTTGATATTTTAAGTTTCCTTTACACTTTGCTTTATTTTGCTGAGGGCAGTTCCTGACTTTTTTAAGGGGCCACTGCTTTTATTTTGTCCCTCAGTTTATCTGATTTATTTGGTTTGCCAATAGGATGAGTTCACCGGTGGGCTTGTTGGAAGGAAATTGGGAGCACAAGCAATTCACACCAATGGTTTCTGTCCCTGGCTGTTACTCAGGGCCACCCAACTGATTTTACACTTTGATCTTCAAGAACTAAGGGTCATCTCTCACGACACTACTAATGCCCTCTCTGATATACACAAATTGCCCCACCACTGGCTCCCTGTTTTTTATCGTTGCTGCTTCCTCACTTCGCATCTCAATTTCTATCTTCCCTGCGTCTGTATCAGTGTGTCTCTCTCCAGCTCACTGTTCTTCCTCCTCTCCCTGACCCCCGTCTGTCTCAGTGTCGGTTCGCCCTGGTCTCTCTCTCCTTTCTGATTAACATATCTCATCGCCTCTGTCTATCTCCAGAATCTGCCTCACACGGACTGATCCCCTCGCCTGGCCCCCCCACCCAGCTGCTTTCTCTCCACCGGTTGGTGTCCACACCTCTGTCTCTGGTACTGAGATCAGTCAGATCGTTACCCTGGCAACACAGGAAATCGCTCAGCAAAAATAACTGAAAACGGAAATAACAAAACCACCATCACACACCCTGTTGGAGAGCAATCAAAGTAAAGGAGACAAAATGGTTACCCGGCACACAAAATGGACTCTGGGAAAAGACATTAAGAGGCACTGACTTTGGGCACAGACATTACATAAAGAGTTAAAACCTTTAGTGTTTAAATTACTGCAGGAAACAGGTCAGACCTTGAGGCACCTTAAACTCGAGATAAAAGCAGACCCAGAACAATGAGTTTGATGACGAGATCAGCCACTGATGAGGGACATAAATGCATAAATGTATATAACAAGATCAGCCATTGATGGAAGACATAACTGCATATATGTATCTACTCTATGTATAACCATGTGTTAACTGTCGATGTCCGTACCTGTCTACTCAACTTGTAACGATGTGCTAACGGCTAATGTCCACACTGTCTATTATCTAACAATGTATAAAAGATGCTCAGCTACCATTGTGTAGTTGAGAAGGTGAGTGCCTGTACTGTGGAGTGCCAGCGCTTCTCCCAAAGCTTTGTCTGAATAAAACTGTTTGTTGAACCTCCAAGTCTGACTCCGAAGTGGCGAATTTCCCATCACACACCCTCAGTTCAGTTCAGAGGAAGATTAACCCAGAACAGTCAACCAGTTCTGTTTAACAATGAAACTGCAATTCCAATATTGCGTGTTTTACGGACCAAAACGTGACGCTGTCGGGGGCTTGTGAAATTCAGGCGCGGTGTTTCACGAGACACAAACTGCTCCAACTTCATGGTACATCACACAGCCTTACACTGGATAATTGTGCTTGGTGCTCACACACTCCACATCTCACTCAGCATTTCCAACCTCACCTTATCATCTTTTTGTACTTGCTACAGGACCAGAGTAAATGGAACTTCCTCTTACCTTCCTCTCCAGAAAATATATGGAAGCTGTTTGAATGTGAAGGGTTCTCTCTGGCTGGCGCTCTCACAATACTGTGCTGGTTCACCTCTTATAGTTCTTCAGGCCACAATCCCTGCTGAATTGTAACTGTGGATATTCACAATTAATCCAGCGCTCCCCCGGAGATCTGATTATGCCAAGAGAGAGAAAGAGAGTCAAATAGAGCCAGTGTGAATCAAAATGACAATTTAGCCACATACCCGACATCAAAAGATGCTGAAGGGGAAGCAGGAGTGTTGGAAATGTTTCAATTACAGTATTACCATTCGACATATTAACGAAGTTCACAAACTATCTGATCTCATAGACTCCATCCTCCCCGGGTTACACACTGTCTGATCTCACTGACTCCATCCTCCCCGGGTTACACACTGTCTGATCTCACTGACTCCATCCTCCCCGGGTTACACACTGTCTGATCTCACTGACTCCATCCCCCCCGGATTACACACTGTCTGATCTCACTGACTCCATCCCCCCCGGATTACAAACTGAATGCTCTCTGAGCAACAATGGCTGCAGCTGTTGGGCAATGAGCACTAACACTCCAGTTACATTTATTATTGTAAACCAGCAACTGAGACACCAGATTCTGGCCCAATGGAGTTATTCAAGAAGATGCTCAGAATTTCACTAACTCAGGATGACAAGTGAAGTGAATCTATGGCAGGTCATCGTCAACTGTCCTTATCGAGGATGACATCTACTCAGGGTAAATGGAGTTAAGATGCAGATTAGGCAACATTTAATTAAATAGAGGAAGAGGCTCAAGGGGCGGAATAATTTCATCCTGTTACTGTATTTAAATGTTGGTTGAATAATGAAGTGTGAAACTTCTGGAGGATTTGCACCTCCCTTTTAATCAGTTGATCTTGGATTGTTTATTTCAGATGGTGCAACATTTTTATTCAGAGAATGATCAGATAATCGGGTTCAAAGGACAAACTTTAGAAACGATAGTTTAGCAAAAACACTTTCAATGTTCCATCCTGTGCCAGTTATAGAATCAGGCCCCTAAACTTACTGATAGTTTTATTCTGGGTTCAACCAAATCTCTGAACAAAAGATTTGCTATCGAGTGATTTTAAATATACAGATTTGGAAATTACTGATTTATAACCTGATCCAATATGCTGAGGATTCTAGATCGGATCCACGAGGTTAAATATCAATTTTGATGTTAAATTGATAAGAGTAAGACAGGTGAGAGCAGTGTGCACTCTAACACTGCTTCCAACTCTCCATCTCTGTTGGGTGAGGTCCACTGGTTCTCCTGCACCCACTTGGCAGGACAAGACAACAATTCAGGTTGTTGTTTTACTGTGTGTAAATTACAGACAGTGTGGGCCTCCAAATGAAAAGAGAGAATCGAGCCAAAGTTTTGAGTCAAGATGACCCTTCATCTGAACTTGTATTTTAGCTCATTCTTTAAGTTTCCTGACCTACTTGCTGTAATTGAATCAGAATTTGACCGTATTTAATTCCTAGAAATCAGGAACACAGAGGGACTAAGTGAGTTGGTAAAGCTACAGCATAAAAAAACTGGAAATCTATGAATAGGCAGTGTGAGGCCATCCACTTCAGTTCTGAGTATTTTCTCTGTGGGAAGTTGGATGAAAAAGTGATTACCATCTCCAGGTAAAAGAGATAAAAGCAAAGAGTTCAGGGAAGGAATTTCAGAGCTGCAGGTCAAAGGGAGTGGAGATACACAGGAGGCCAAACGTGGAGGAATGCTGAGATCTCAGAGGGGAAAAACCATAGACCTATGTGAACAGGAGGTTGAAAATTCTCGGTCTGGAAGAAGACACAGTGCTAAAGAGAAATGAGGCCTCAAAGGGATATGAAATGCAGGATGAGATAGTTCTCTTCAGATGACAAACGGAATAATTTTGGCTTATACACTGAGTTGAGAGGAATAAGCGGTGATTGCGCTGAAACATACAAGTATCTGAAAGGGCTGGGCAATGTAGACACTAAGTAATTGTTTTCCACTCGTTCGGAAATTGAAAACAGCAGTGCAGGATCTCAGGATAAGCCGTGGATTGTTTAGAATTGGGGTGAGGAGAAATGTTTTCACTCAGAGGGTTGTGAATCTTTGGAATTCTCTACCCCAGAGAAGGTGGATGATCCAGCACTGAAAATATTCAGGACTGAGATTTCTGATCTCTTATCGAGTGAAGGGATATGAGGAGCAGCTGGGAAAGTGGAGTTGGGGCAGATGAGCAGCCACGATTATATTCAATGCAGAGCAGGGGCAAGGGGCCATGCAGTCTACAACTGACACTATTTCTGATGTGTTTAAATTAAATCACCCCCATAAACTTCAAAAGGCGAGAGAAGGTTGTGTTTATCATTCACCAGTTCAGCCTCAGCTTCAGCACTGCACCCAATTTGAGGTCTCTGGAAAGAATGTAAAGCAGCATTTCTGGCACAGCTCCAAGAATCAGGATCTTTACCAAATGACTGCAAAGGTTCATGAAGGTGGCTCATCGCCACCTTCTTATCGACAATTAGGGATCAGCAACAAATGCCGGTGATGTCCCGATTCCATTGACAGAGAAGAAAAACTTCAGTTTTGTAGACCATGGAGAAACTGGCACTATTCTCCGAGAGCAAAGAATAAAGAGCGTCTGAACAGGGGAGTTCAAAATGAGGAGGCTTTGATAATGAGAAGTGTTTCCACTGACAAAAGGGTCAGAAGCAGATAAGGACAGATTTATGGCGTTCTGTAATTGGTAAAGGAGCCAGAAGGGAGATGAGCTATCTTTTAAACAGCAAGTTCTGATCTGGAAAGAACTATCTGAAAAAGTGAGGCCGCAAATAACCTCCCCTCCTGTTCTCCCTCCAACTGCTCTAACTGAGGATTTTAGGGTTTTGAATGGAATTATCAGTTGACAGAAATTTTACTCACTGGTGTGAGAGTCGCCGGGTCCGGATGGGATGTACCCCAGGTTACTGTGGGAGGCGAGGGAAGAGATTGCAGAGCCTCTGGCGACGATCTTTGCGTCGTCGATGGAGACGGGAGAGGTGCCGGAGGATTGGAGGATTGCGGATGTGGTTCCTATTTTCAAGAAGGGGAATAGGGATAGCCCAGGAAATTACTGACCGGTGAGTCTAACCTCAGTAGTTGGTAAGCTGAGGGACAAGATTTATGAGCATTTAGAGAGGTTTAGTATGCTCAAGAATACTCAGCATGGCTTTGTCAAAGGCAGATCGTGCCTTATGAGCCTGATGGAGTTCTTCGAAAATGTGACGAAACACATTGACGAAGGGAAGGCGGTAGATGTGGTTTATATGGATTTTAGCAAGACGTTCGATAAGGTCCCCCATGCAAGGCTTCTAGAAAAGGTGAGAGGGCATGGGATCCAAAGGGCTGCTGCCCTGTGGATCCAGAACTGGCTTGACCAAAGGAGGCAGAGTGTGTGCATGGATGGGTCTTTTTCTAAATGGAGGTCGGTCACCAGTGGTGTGCCCCAGGAACCTTGCTGTTTGTCACTTTCATAAATGACCTGGATGAGGAAGTGGAGGGATGAGTTGGTAAGTTTGCCGAAGGTTGGTGGGGTTGTGGATAGTCTGGAGGGATGTCAGAAGTTACAAAGGGACATAGATAGGATGCAAGACTGGGCGGAGAAGTGGCAGATGGGCTTCAACCCAGATAAATGCGTAGTGGTCCATTTTGGCAGGTCAAATGGGATGAAGGAGTACAATATAAAGGGAAATAGTCTTAGTACTGTAGAGGATCAGAAAGACCTTGGGGTCTGGGTCCATAGGACTCTAAAATCGGCCCCGCAGGTGGAGGAGATGGTTAAGAAGGCGTATGGTGTGCTGGCCTTTATCAATCGAGGGATTGAGTTTAGGAGTCCGGGGATAATGATGCAGCTATATAAGACCCTCGTCAGACCCCACTTGGAGTACTGTGCTCAGTTCTGGTTGCCTCATTACAGGAAGGATGTGGAAAAGATTGAAAGGGTGCAGAGGAGATTTACAAGGATGTTGCCTGGATTGAGTGGCATGCCTTATGAGGATAGGTTGAGGGAGCTCGGTCTTTTCTCCTTGGAGAGACGTAGGATGAGAGGAGACCTAATAGAGATATATAAGACGTTGAGAGGCACAGATCGTGTGGACTCTCAGAGGCTTTTTCCCAGGGTGGAAATGGCTGCTACGAGAGGACACAAGTTTAAGGTGCTGGGGTGTAGGTACAGGGGAAATGTTAGGGGGAAGTTTTTCACACAGAGGGTGGTGGGCGAGTGGAATCGGCTGCCATCAGTGGTGGTGGAGGCAAACTCTATAGGGTCTTTTAAGAGACTCCTGGATGAGTATATGGGACTTAATAGGATGGAGGGTTATAGGTAGGCCTAAAAGGTAGGGATATGTTCGGCACAACTTGTGGGGCTGAAGGGCCTGTTTTGTGCTGTAGTTTTTCTATGTTTCTATGAGAGCTCAGGACAAGGGGACAAATATCTTATTATCAGAGCCAGGATATTCAGGAGATAAATTTAGGAAACACTTGCTCACACAAAGGGTGGGGGAAGTGTGGAACTCTCTCCCACACATAGCTGCAGATATTAGCTGTTGAATATTCTCCCCGTGTCTCCATGGGTTTCCTCCGGGTGCTCTGGTTTCCTCCAACAGTCCAAAGATGTGCGGGTTAGGTGGATTGGCCGTGCTCAGTTGACCCTAGTGTCAGGGGGTTAACAGGGTAAATATGTGGGTGTTATTGGGGTAGGGCCTGGGTGGGATTGTGGTCGGTGCAGACTTGCTGAGCTGAATGTGCTCCTTCTGCACTGTGGGGATTCTGTGAACAATTTTCACTCTGAGATGGGGATATTTCTGCTGCCAGAAGGTGTGGATCTGAAGCCCAGGCGGCCGGATGGAGTTTGTCTCCCTGATCAACGGGCAGCTCAGGCTGCAGGGACTGAATGTCTGCCTCCTCCTCTTGCTGCTGCCGGAGCTCAGAGCTTGTGCAGCTCCTGGAGCTGGGGGAGGCCATTCGGCCGCTTCAATATGGGACAGCCCACCTTTCAGACAGTTTATCCCTTGTCTGATGTCGGTGAGCTTTGTGTTATTTTTATTGAAGGGTCATTAACAATGTGCAGATTCACACAGACTCTCTCCATGTTACTGGGTCACCAATGTTGCTGATCTTTCCCCTGAGCGGGGACACTCACAATAAGGAAACAGCCTCCTCACCCAGGCCCGGCCCGTTGCTAAGGGAACCTGGCTCAGTCACTGCGCAGGCCCGGCCTGTTGCTAAGGGAACGCGGCTCAGTCACTGCGCAGGCCCGGCCTGTTGCTAAGGGAACGCGGCTCAGTCACTGCGCAGGCCCGGCCCGTTGCTAAGGGAATGCAGTTCAATCACTGCGCAGGCCCGGCCCGTTGCTAAGGGAATGTGGCTCAGACACTGCGCAGGCCCAGCCCGTTGCTAAGGGAATGCAGTTCAATCATTGCACAGGCCCAGCCCGTTGCTAAGGGAACGCGGCTCAGTCACTGGGCAGGCCCGGCCCGTTGCTAAGGGAATGCGGCTCAATCACTGCGCAGGCCCAGCCCGTTGCTAAGGGAATGCAGTTCAATCACTGCGCAGGCGCAGCCCGTTGCTAAGGGAATGTGGCTCAGACACTGCGCAGGCCCAGCCCATTGCTAAGAGAATGCGGCTCAATCACTGCGCAGGCCCAGCCCGTTGCTAAGGGAATGCGGTTCAATCACTGCGCAGGCCCGGCCCGTTGCTAAGGGAATGTGGCTCAGACACTGCGCAGGCCCGGCCCGTTGCTAAGGGAACGCGGCTCAATCACTGCGCAGGCCCAGCCCGTTGCTAAGGGAATGTGGCTCAGACACTGCGCAGGCCCGGCCCGTTGCTAAGGGAATGTGGCTCAGACACTGCGCAGGCTCGAGCCCGTTGAGGTCAGCTCGGCAGGTCACGTGAGGAGCTGTCAATCAATTGCCTATTCAGCATCTTTGTTCAATCATTGACTGAATAAATTCTGTTAACCTGTTGCATCAAACTCACTGTCTGGTGTCTTTTCATCTTGTCCCAGGAACTTAGTTCATCTCAGTGAGTCTCACACAAGCAGCTGGAGGCACTTTGTGCTCTCATGGTTATCCTGTCCACCCAAATAGTCTGAAGATTTCAAAGGTTGGTGTGAGATTCTTGAATTTACCAATGTATGGGAATAACAATAAACATATGGAATTTTAACCATATCTCACCATTGACTTCAATCATGCACACGTACAAACGCATGTACGCACACACGGAGATGGCCCGGAACTTGCACATGTTCACGTGTGATTTCAAGAAGAAATTAGATATAACTTTTGGGGCTAAAGGGATCGCGGGATTAGGGAGGGGAAGGGGAGATCAGGATATTGAATTTGATGATTAGCCATGAGGAAGAGTTCATAGAGGGTATCTGCGATACCTTCCTTGAACAGTATGTAATGGAACCTACAAGGGAGCAAGCTATCCTAGATCTGGACCTGTGTAATGTGACGGGAATAATTAGTGATCTTACAGTTAGGGATCCTCTTGGAAGAAGCGATCACAGTATGGTTGAATTTAAAATACAGATAGAGCGTGAGAAGGTAAAATCCAAAAGCAATGTCTTGTGCTTAAACAAAGGAGACTGCAAAGGGATGAGGGAGGAGTTGGCTCAGGGAAACTGGGAGCAAAAACTTTATGGTGGGAAAATTGAGGAACAGTGGAGAACTTTCAAAGCGATCTTTCACGGTGCTCAGCAAAAGTATATACCAGTGATAAGGAAGGACTGTAGAAAAAGACATAATCAGCCATGGATATCGAAGGAAATAAAGGAGGGTATCAAATTGAAAGAAAATGCATACAAAGTGGCAAAGATTAGTGGGAACCTGGAGGATTGGGAAATCTTTAAAGGTCAGCAGAAAGCCACAAAAAAAGCTATAAAGAAAAATAAGATGGATTATGAGAGTAAACTCGCTCAGAATAAAAAAAACAGACAGCAAAAGTTTCTACAAATATATAAAATGAAAAAGAGTGGCTAAAGTAAACATTAGTCCTTTAGAGGATGAGACGGGGGATGTAATAACTGGATATGAGAAAATGGCTGAGGCATTGAACAGGTATTTTGCGTCAGTCTTCACAGTGGAAGACACAAATAACATGCCAAGAATTGATGAGTGGAAGGCTATGGCAGGTGAGAACCTCGAAACTATCATTATCATGAAAGAGGTAGTGTTGGGCAAGTTAATGAGGCTAAAGGTAGACAAGTCTCCTGGCCCTGATGGAATGCATCCCAGGGAACTAAAAGAGATGGTGGGGGAAATGCACTGGTGATAATTTACCAAAATTCGCTGGACTCTGGCATGGTTCCCGCAGATTGGAAAACAGCAAATGTGACGCCACTGTTTAAAAAAGGAGGTGGACAAAAGGCGGGTAACTATAGGCCGATTAGCTTAACTTCTGTAGTGGGGAAAATGCTTGAAGCTATCATCAAGGAAGAAATAGCGAGACATCTGGATATAAATTGTCCCATTGGTAAGATGCAGCATGGATTCATGAAGGGAAGGTCATGTTTGACTAATTTGGTGGAATTCTTTGAGAACATTACATGTGCAGTGGACAATGGGGAACCTGTGGATGTGATGTATCTGGATTTTCAAAAAGCATTTGGCAAGGTGCCGTACCAAAGACTGCTACACAAGATAAAGGTGCACAGTGTTACGGGTAATGTATTAGCATGGATAGAGGATTGGTTAACTAACAGAAAGCAAAGAGTGGGGGTAAATGGGTGTTTTTCTGGTTGGCGATCAGTGACTCGTAGTATGCCGCAGGGACCAGTGTTGGGACTGCAATTGTTTACGATTTACATTGATGATTTGGAGCTGGGGACCAAGTGTAGTGTGCCAAAATTCGCAGATGACACTAAGATGGGTGGCAGAGCAAAGTGCGCAGAGGACGCTGAAAGTCTGCAAAGGGATATAGATAGTTTGTGAGTGGACGAGAGTCTGGCAGATGGAGTACAGTGTTGGTAAATATGAGAGCATCCATTTTGGTTGGAATGACAGCAAAATGGACTATTATTTAAATAGTAAAAAATTGCAGCATGCTGCTGTGCAGAGGGACCTGGATGTTCTTGTGCAGGAATCTCAAGGAGTTGATTTGCAGGTGCAGCAGGTATTTAAGAAGGTAAATGGAATTTTGTCCTTCATTGCAAGAGGGATGGAGTTTAAAAACAGCGAGATGATGTTGCAGCTGTATCAGGTGCTGGTGAGGCCACACCTGGAGTACTGTGTAGTTTTGGTCTCCTTATTTGAGAAAGGATATACTGGCACTGGAGGGGGTGCAGAGGAGATTCACTAAGTTGATTCCGGAGTTGAGAGGGTTGGCTTATGAGCAGAGACTGAATAGACTGGGGCTATACTCATTGGAATTCAGAAGAATGAGGGGAGATCTTATAGAAACATATAAGATTATGAAGGGAATAGATAAGATAGAAGCAGGGAAGTTGTTTCCACTGGCAGTAAAACTAAAACTAGGGGGCATAGCCTCAAAATAAGGGGGAGCAGATTTAGGACTGAGTTGAGGAGGAACTTCTTCACACAAAGGGTTGTGAATCTGTGGAATTCCCTGCCCAGTGAAGCAGTTGAGGCTACCTCATTGAATGTTTTAAGGCAAGGATAGATACATTTTTGAACAGTAAAGGAATTAAGGGTTATGGTGAGCGGTCGGGTAAGTGGAGCTGAGTCCACGAAAAGATCAGCCTTGATCTTATTGAATGGCAGAGCAGGCTCGAGGGGCCAGATGGACTACTCCTGCTTCGAGTTCTTATGACCAAAATGAATGGTGGAGCAGGCTCGAAGGGCCGAATGGCCTCCTCCTGCTTCTCGTTTCTATGTTTCACACATAACCCCCATGCAGGCAAACACTTACACACTCACACACTCAATTTCTCTCACAAACACAGACACACACACTCGCACACACTCGCACATAGGCACACACCCCTCCCATGCACATATACACACACGCACACATACATGCAGAATACACACACACACATACACACACCCAAATACACCTATGCAGACCACCTCACACCCTGATACACACACACACATACTGATACATACACCAATATACGCACGCAGACACACACACACAGACACGCACACAAACAAATACAATCTCCCATTTCATTGTTTCATCAAACAAGGACAGGACAGTTCAGAAAATGCAGTTAGATACAGATGAAAACTCCCTTCATATCAGCCTCTCTTTCCCACTCTCCATCCAGCTGGAGTGGGCAAGAGAGAAACAGGGATAGAGATAGAGAGAGAGTAACAGAGAGAGGGGAGGAAAGGAATGGAGTGAGAGTCACAGAGAGGGAGAGGAAGTGATTGAGATAGTGTGTGTTCGGCAGAGTTCCTGCAATGCTGAGTACAATGGCCTTTGAAGGTACCACACAGAACACAACAAATAGGAGCAGAAGTAGGCCATTCTGCCCCTTGAGGCTGCTCCTCCCATTGATAAGATCATGGCTGATCTGACTGTGGCCTGAACTCTACTTTGCTGCCTGTCTCCCCATAATGCTCAACTCACTCTCTGGGGAAAGTGGTTAGCACTGCTGCTTCACAGCGCCAAGGACCTGGATTTGATTCCCAGCTTGGGTCACTGTCTGTGTGGAGTTTGCATGTTCTCCTCGTGTCTGCATGGGTTTCCTCCGGGTGCTCCGGTTTCCTCCCATATTCTGGTTCGGTGCATTGATCCGAACAGGCGCCAACTAGAGGAATTTCACAGTAACTTCATTGCAGTGTTAATGTAAGACTGACTTGTGACCAATAAATGAATTTTAACTTTGAATTCTAAACACTAACCACCCCCTGAGAGAACAAATTATTCCTCCTCATCTCCATCTTTAATGGGCGCTGTATGAATTTTAAACTGTGCCCTCCCTGATACTAGATTCCCCCATGTTGGCCCTGTTCTGTGATAATACAGATGTTTAAAGATTATTCAGTAGTTCTTTAAGGGTAGCAGACACAGGGAAAAAAGAAGTGACTCTGTACACAACAGATATATTTCAAGGGTATATATATGAGTGGGCAGTAATCTTCCCTCAGAATCAGACAGATTGTGGGTTCAGCTCAGAGCCTCAAATACTAGGCCCTCAGCATCGATCAGAGACTCCGAACACAGCATGATGGGAGAGGGGACAAAGGAAACTGGTGTTGAATTTGTGAGCCTTGCTTTGTGGGAAGCTTTAGTGCTTGGGGAGAATGTCAACTTCTGAATGGACCTACCATATATTAAGCTGATCTTTCTCTACACACTATCGGTAACTGCAACACTATATTCTGCACCCTTTCCTCTCCTTCTCCCCTGTGTACTCTATGTACGGTATGTTTTGTCTGTATAGCGCACAAGAAACAATACTTTTCACTGCATCCCAATACAAATCAATCAAATCAAATCAAATTAACACGGTGAAGTTTGGACCCTGTGGGGTGACAGTTGTCTGAATACAGATTCTATCTTATTGTAACATTCAGGTACCACGTGTACTGAGCTCACCAGCGTTCTGTCTGTATTGTGTGAATCCAGTCTTGAAATATCCACTAATATTGCTAATTCTGCCAAAACAGAAACAGAAAGAGTGTTTGAATTCTCCGTGATTAGTCCCCTTAATGATAAACAACATGGTGGATGAGAGGGATAGAGAGAGAGAGGAAGAGATACAGAGTAACAGAGAGGTAGGGAGAATGAGAGAGAGCAATGCAGAGAGTAACAGTTGTCTGAATACAGATTCTATCTTATTGTAACATTAAGCTACCACATGTACTGAGCTCACCAGCATTTGCAGAAGCCATTATATAAATACTGTTCTGTCTGTATTGTGTGAATCCAATCTTGAAATTTGCACTCATGTTGCTAATTCTGCCAAGACAGAAACAGAAAGAGTGTTTGAATTCTCTGTGATTAGACTCCTTAACGGTAAACAACATAGTGGATGAGAGGGATAGAGAGGGAGAGGGATAGAGAGGGAGAGGAAGAGAGAGAGGGAGCAATGCAGAGAGTAACAGTTAGACAGTGAGGAATAGAGATTAATTCAGATGGATAGTGAGTGTCAGGGGAGTCCGAGACGCTACATAAACAAGGTAAAGATTTGAAAATGGAGGAGTGTTTCTTACCCACTTTTAAAAGATAATCCACACTCACACCAGTCACATTTCACACTCTCTGCTCAGTCCTGTGTTGGGGGGTGTTGAGTGTGGGATCAGTGTTTGCTTTTCTCAAACCGCACTGATATTCCCAACAAGGGCAAGAGGTTTCAGTGTTTGAAAATGTAAACATTTAAAAGCAAAACTAGACTGGATTTGGTTAAATCTCATGGGATCCAGGATGAGGTGGCCAAATGGATACAAAATTGGTTGATGACAGAAGACAGAAGGTGGTTGTGGAGGGTTGTTCTCTTTTCAAACTGGAGGCCTGTGACCAGCTGGGTGCCTCAGGGATCGGTGCTGGGTCCCCTGCTATTTGTAATTTATATTAATAATTTAGATGAGAATTTAGGAGGCATGGTTAGTAATTTTGCAGATGACACCAGGATTTGTGGCATAGTGGACAGTGAAGAAGGTTATCTCGGATTGCAACGGGATCTTGATCATTTGATCGAGTGGGCTGATGAATGGTGGATGGAGTTTAATTTAGATAAACGCAAGATGATGCACTTTGGTAGATCGAACCAGCGCACTACTTAGTTAGTGGTAGGGCATTGGTGAGAGTTATAGAACAGAGATCTAGGGGTACAGATTCATAGCTCCTTGAAAGTGGAGTCACAGGTGGACAGAGTAGTGAAGAAGGCATTCCACATGCTTGGTTTCATTGGTCAGAATGCTGAATGGGATTTGGGACATCATGTTGAAGTTGTACAAGACATTGGTAAGGCCACACTTGGAATACTGTGTACTGTTCTGGTCACCCTATTATACCAAGGATATTATTAAACTAGGAAGTGTGCAGAAAAGAACTACTGGGATACTGCAGGGTCTTGATGGTTTGAGTTATAAGCAGAGGTGCAAAGACTGGGACATTTTCTCCTGGAGCATAGGACGCTTCGGGGTGGTCGAACAGTGGCCTCGCTGGATTCACTCTGTCCTTTCAGATTCAGTCTCACAGGCCTGGCTGTGTTCACTGTGTCCTTTCAGATTCAGTGTCACAAGCCTGGCTGGGATCACTCTATCCTTAGAGATTCAGTGTCACAGGCATTGCTGGGTTCTGTCTGTCGCTTGAGATACAGTCCCACAGGCCTGGCTGGATTCACTCTGTCCTTTAGGATTCAGTGTCACAGGCCTGGCTGGATTCACTCTGTCCTTTCGGATTCAGTGTCACAGGCCTGGCTGGGTTCACTGTGTGCTTTGAGATACAGTCCCACAGGCCTGGCTGGGTTCACTCTGTCCTTTAGGATTCAGTGTCACAGGCCTGGCTGGTTCAGTGCCAGGTTCACAGGACTGCCCGTGTCAATTAGTAGTTCCCTCTAGCTCGATTTGAAGTCCCAACTATCTCAATTTGGAGTGCCCCCTATCTCGATTGCGAGTGACCCTCTAACGATTAGGAGTGTCCCATCTTGATTTGGAGTGTCCCGATCTGCAATAAGGGAGCCTTCTATCTCGATTAGGAATGCCCCCCTGTTTAGATTTGGACCAGTGACTATTTCAGTGAGGAGTGCCCCCCGTCATTTCTGAGTGTCCCCGGTCAATTAGGAATGCTGCCTACCTCGATTAGGTCTGTCCCTCCCTCGATTAGGAGTGTCCCGTATCTCGAATAATGGAGCCTTCTATATCAGTTCGGGGTGCCTCCGATTTAGATTTGGAGCAGCGATTAATTCAATTAGCAGTCCCCCCTCCATCGCCGTTAGCAGTGCCCCCCGCCCCATCGCCGTTGGCAGTCGTCCCCCCCCCCCCACCCCCCCCCCCCCGCCACCGTTCGCAGTGCCCCCCTGTCTCGATTGGGAGCACGCCGTATCTCGAATAAGAGAGACTTCTATCCCGATTAGGTGTGCTCCCATTTAGATTTAGAGCAGTGACAGTATCAATTCTGAGTGCCCGCATATCAGCTCGCAGTGCACCTGTCAATGAGGAGTGCCCAGGTGAATTATAAGTGCCCCCAATTTCGGTTTGGAGTGCCCCCATCTTGATTACATGCGCCCTTATCTCGATTAGAGGGCCATGGACCAAATCCTGAGTGGAATGACAGGAATCCAGACTTACCTGGATGAGATCTTGGTCATGGATTCGACTATTTTCCCAGTACTTGCAGAATACCTTAGAGGTTGCAGGAGCACGACCTGCAAATCAAGAGAGAAATATGAGTTCTTCAAGGACTCCATTGAATGCCTGGGTCATGAAATGGATGCACAAAACCTAAAATGGAGGTCATCATGAAGGCCCAAGACCAGACAATGTGTCCCAATTCAGGTTGTTTTTGGGTCTAATCAATTACTATGACAACAAGCTCAATCCGGATCTGGCGACAGCATTGAAACTGATGCTCCAGTTGCTGGTGAAAGGAGAGCCGTGGAAGTGAAAAAAAGGAGGCCTCCCTGGCGGTAAAGCAGGCTTTGAAGAGATTGGAAATGCGAGTTCAATTTGAAAAAGTTACCGCTGCAGCTTACATGCGAAGCCTCGCCCAATGGGATTGAGGCTGTCCTGTCTAACGTTATGTCAAACGGAGAGGAAGATCCATAGTATTCGCTTCTAGATCATTGACGAAAGCTGAGGAAAAGTTTGCTCGGGTGGAAAAAGAAGGCTGAGGCATCGTCTTTGCATCAAGAAACTAAAAGCTCTGCCATGATGATGTTGTGACTGAGCTCGAAGGGCAGAATTACTGACTCCCATTCATAATTCCTATATTTTATCTTCCATCCTTGGACCATTCACTGGGATACCGTCCATGGCAGCAGTTTGATTGCAGAGGTGGGTGTTGGTGCTGTCAGTGAGAAACACGGCAATGCGGATGCTCTGTCAAGGCTGCCTTTGCCTGGAGATAAAGATGTTCCCGCTGGAATGTGCAGATAATGCATTTCACACAAGAAGATAAAGTTCCGGTAACCGCTAACCAGTTACGGAAAGTCACCCGGAATGATCCGGTTATGAGGCAGGGAGTGCAACTTGTCCAGAGAGGGAGGATGAGTAGAAAGCACCCGGAGTTACGGTGATAAGTGTGTGGAAGCTGGGAGTTGGCGGTGTTGCTGGATGTTTATTCTGGGCTATGAGAGCCTCATTCCCCCATCATTAAGAGGAAAGGTGCTGGAACGGGAGCACCAAGAGCACCCGGGGGTGCTGCCAATGGAAGAGACAACAAGAAGCTGTTTGTGGTGCTGCCCAAATGGAAGAGAAAGTGGGATGGTGCGAATGCTGCGCTTGGGGACGGAAGGTGCCGCCCTTGCTGCCTCTTGCTGGCTGGGATTGTCCTCAATGGCAGCGAATCCACAGCGAGTCGCTGCTTCATCACAATCTGCCCGACTCCACCCACACTGGCTGTCAATCATTCTGCTGGAGCGGCTTCCTATTGGCTGTGTTCAGCTGATGGACAGCAGAATGCACCAATGGAGAATGAGGGTGCAGTGATGGATTGTGCAGTGAATCAATGAGGCTTTTGACAAGGTACCACATGGCAGGTTGTTGCACAACCTCCATCATGGGACCCAGGGTGAGGTAGTTAAATGGATACAAAATTGGCTTGATGACAGAAGCCAGTGGATGGTTGTTTTTCAAACTGGAGGCCTGTGACCAGCGGTGTCCTCTGGGATCAGTGCTGGGTCCACTGTTATTTGTCATTTATATTAATGGTTTGGATGAGAATATAGGAGGCATGGTTGGTAAGTTTGCAGATGACACCAAGATTGGTGGCACAGTGGACAGTGAAGAAGGTTATCTCGGATTGCAACGGGATCTTGATCAATTGGGCCAGTGGGCTGACGAATGGCAGATGGAGTTTAATTTGGACAAATGCGAGGTGATGCATTTTGGTAGATTGATCCAGGGCAGGACTTACTCAGTTAATGGTAGGGTGTTGGGGAGAGTTACAGAACAAAGAGATCTCGGGTACGGGTTCATGGCTCCTTGAAAGTGGAGTCACAGGTGGACAGAGTGAAGAATGCATTCCCCATGCCTGGTTTCATCGGTCAGAACATTGAATACAGGAGTTGGGACGTCTTGTTGAAGTTGTACAAGACATTGGTAAGGCCCCACTTGGAATACTGTGTACAGTTCTGGTCACCCTATTATAGAAAGGATATTATTAAACTAGAAAGGTACAGAAAAGATTTATTAGGATGCGACCGGGACTTGATGGATTGAGTTCTAAGGAGGAGTTGGATAGACTGGGACTTGTTTCCTTTGGACCGTAGGAGGCTGAGGGGTGATCTTATCGAGGTCTATCAAATAATGAGGGGCACAGATCAGCTGGATAGTTCATGTCTTTTCCCAAAGGTCGGGGAGTCTAAACCTTAGAGGGCAGAGGTCGAAGGTGAGAGGGGCAATTATTTCACACAGAGGGTGGTGAGTGTCTGGAACGAGCTGCCAGAGGGAGTAGTAGAGGTGGGGACAATTTTGTCTTTCAAAAAGCATTTAGTTAGATGGGTCTAGAGGGATATGGGCCAAATGTGGGCAATTGGGACGAGTTTAGGGGTTTAAAAACAGGGGCAGCCTGGACAAGTTGGGCTGAAGGGCCTGTTTCCCTGCTGTATGTAAATCTGAATGATGACGCAATGAGGTGCCGCCCCCTCAGTGACGTGCCTGGAAGCGGCCGTTAAACGGTTTCCGCGCGCGGCTGGAGGGGGCGTTCTGACGTCACTGCCGACGCACAGCACGTGACCTGGATCTGGCCAATCGGCGAGCGGGACAATCAGCCGCCGCCGCCTCGAGTGCGGAGTTCAGGCGCCGCGCCGTTTCTCACTGCGTGTGCGGGGCTTTCCCAGCGGCTTCACACCGAATCTTTGAATAACGGTAAGGAATTAAATAAGAGAAAAAGTCTCCGCTTCAGCGGCGCCGACTGTCGCTGACTGGGATTGTCCCCAGTGGCAGCGAGTCGCTGCTTCATCACAAGCTGCCCGAGTGCGCCCCGCACTGGCTGTCAATCATTCTGCTGGAGCGGCTTCCTATTGGCTGTGTTCATTTGACGGACAGCAGAACGCACCAATGGGGAATGAGGGTGCGGTGAGGTCCCGCCCACTCAGTGAGAGCGGCTCGCGGTCACGTGGCGCGGCCGTTAACGGTTTCTGCGCGCGGCTGGAGAGGGGGGGTCTGAAGTCACTGCCCGCTCGCAGCACGTGACCGGGAGCTGACCAATCCGCGAGCCGGAAACCAGCCCTCGCCGCCCCGAGTGCGCCTGCGCGAACTTCACTCCGGGAGGGTGCGGCCCGCTTCCGACTGCGCGCAGGCGCACTGCCGTTTGTTCACTGCGTGTCCGGGTATTTCCGGGTTTGAGGAATTAACGGCCCAGAAAAAGTTTCAACTCCAACAACATTCAGCTTGAGGATTAAAATGTCGGTTTCCTGTGTAAATACAGCCCGTCTTTGTATCATATTAACAGAGCGGGGGACGGTCAGTTACATTGTGGGCGGCGCGGTGGCTCAGTGGTTGGTGCTGCGGTCTCACAGCGCCAGGGAGCCGGCTTCAATTCCCGGCCTTGGCTCACTGTCTGTGTGGAGTCTGCACATTCTCCCCGTGTCTGCGGCCCTTTCCTCACACTCTCCAAACATCAGCAGCACAGGGGGCACTGGCCAGGCTCAGTTGCTGCTCAGTGTCAGGGGGGATTAGCAGGGTCAACACGGGGAGAGGGTCTGGGTGGGATTGTGGGCGGTACAGACTGGATGGACCGAATGGCCTCCTCCTGCACTGCAGCAATTGGATGATTCAATGTTTCACAGAAAGATCTGTTATTACAATCCGGGCCGTGTCTGTGTAAACACTGCTGCAGCATCTAAATTACTGCAATCAAGCGCTTGTCTGAGTAAACACAGCACCAGATCTCTCTCCATTATTTCAGTCTGGGCCCTGTCTGAGCATTTGCAGCACATGAAACTAAATTGCTTTGTGCGGCTGTAAATCAACAAATGCAAGGAAACTGACAGAGGTTGATTGAATACGAGGATATGTGCACATTCACAGTGCAACACGTGTATTGCCACAGCAGCCCCAAATCCCAAACTCTATAGACAGAGAGAACTGGAACCCACAATGTTTGTGTCTCATGGAAATCCCCTCCCCTCCCTTTTGCCCTGTCTGGGCTTCTACTGCACAACTTTCACCTCGCTGACTTTGCCGGCCTTGGCTCACTGTCTGTGGGGAGTCTGCACATTCTCCCCGTGTCTGCGGGGATTTCCTCCGACTCTCCAGAGATGAGCAGGATAGGTGCGTTGGCCATGCTAAATTGCTCCTCGGTGTCAGGGGGATTAGCAGGGTAAACACGGAGATAGGGTCTGGGTGGGATTGTGGGCGGTGCAGACTGGATGGACCAAATGGCCTCCAAATTTATCTATCCTTGCCTTAAAATCATTCAATAAGGCAGCCTCAATTCCTTCACCGGGCAGGGAATTCCACAGATTCACAACGCTTTGTGTGAAGAAGTTCCTCCTCAACTCAGTCCTAAATCTGCACCCCTTATTTTCAGGCCATGCCCCCTAGTTCTAGTTTCACCTACCGGTGGAACCAACTTCCCTGCTTCTATCTTATCTATTCCCATAGTCATAGAGGTTTACAGCATGGAAACAGGCCCTTCAGCCCAACTTGTCCATGCCGTCCTTTTTGTTTTAAACTCCTAAGCTAATCCCAATTGCCCGCATTTGGCCCATGTCCCTCTACACCCATTGTTCCCATGTAACTATCTAAATGCTTTTTAAAAGATAAAATTGTACCCGCTTCCACCACGACCTCTGGCAGCTTGTTCCAGACACACTCCACCCTCTGTGAAAAAATTGCCCCTCTGGACACTTTTGTATCTCTCCCCTCTCACCTTCAACCTCTGCCCTCTAGTTTTCGACTCCCCTACCCTTGGGAAAAGATATTGACTATCTACCTTGTCTATTCCCCATATTATTTTATAGACCTCTATAAGGTCACCCTTCAGCCTCCTACGCTCCAGAGAAAAAAGTCCCAGTCTATTCAGCTTCTCCTTATAACTCAATCCATCAAGTCCCGGCAGCATCCTTGTAAATCTTTTCTGCACCCTTTCTAGTTTAATCCCGGGGAGGATGGAGTCAGTGAGATCAGACAGTGTGTAACCCGGGGAGGATGGAGTCAGTGAGATCAGACAGTGTGTAACCCGGGGAGGATGGAGTCAGTGAGATCAGACAGTGTGTAACCCGGGGAGGATGGAGTCAGTGAGATCAGACAGTGTGTAACCCGGGGAGGATGGAGTCAGTGAGATCAGACAGTGTGTAACCCGGGGAGGATGGAGTCAGTGAGATCAGACAGTGTGTAACCCGGGGAGGATGGAGTCAGTGAGATCAGACAGTGTGTAACCCGGGGAGGATGGAGTCTATGAGATCAGATAGTTTGTGAACTTCGTTAATATGTCGAATGGTAATACTGTAATTGAAACATTTCCAACACTCCTGCTTCCCCTTCAGCATCTTTTGATGTCGGGTATGTGGCTAAATTGTCATTTTGATTCACACTGGCTCTATTTGACTCTCTTTCTCTCTCTTGGCATAATCAGATCTCCGGGGGAGCGCTGGATTAATTGTGAATATCCACAGTTACAATTCAGCAGGGATTGTGGCCTGAAGAACTATAAGAGGTGAACCAGCACAGTATTGTGAGAGCGCCAGCCAGAGAGAACCCTTCACATTCAAACAGCTTCCATATATTTTCTGGAGAGGAAGGTAAGAGGAAGTTCCATTTACTCTGGTCCTGTAGCAAGTACAAAAAGATGATAAGGTGAGGTTGGAAATGCTGAGTGAGATGTGGAGTGTGTGAGCACCAAGCACAATTATCCAGTGTAAGGCTGTGTGATGTACCATGGAGTTGGAGCAGTTTGTGTCTCGTGAAACACCGCGCCTGAATTTCACAAGCCCCCGACAGCGTCACGTTTTGGTCCGTAAAACACGCAATATTGGAATTGCAGTTTCATTGTTAAACAGAACTGGTTGACTGTTCTGGGTTAATCTTCCTCTGAACTGAACTGAGGGTGTGTGATGGGAAATTCGCCACTTCGGAGTCAGACTTGGAGGTTCAACAAACAGTTTTATTCAGACAAAGCTTTGGGAGAAGCGCTGGCACTCCACAGTACAGGCACTCACCTTCTCAACTACACAATGGTAGTTGAGCATCTTTTATACATTGTTAGATAATAGACAGTGTGGACATTAGCCGTTAGCACATCGTTACAAGTTGAGTAGACAGGTACGGACATCGACAGTTAACACATGGTTATACATAGAGTAGATACATATATGCAGTTATGTCTTCCATCAATGGCTGATCTTGTTATATACATTTATGCATTTATGTCCCTCATCAGTGGCTGATCTCGTCATCAAACTCATTGTTCTGGGTCTGCTTTTATCTCGAGTTTAAGGTGCCTCAAGGTCTGACCTGTTTCCTGCAGTAATTTAAACACTAAAGGTTTTAACTCTTTATGTAATGTCTGTGCCCAAAGTCAGTGCCTCTTAATGTCTTTTCCCAGAGTCCATTTTGTGTGCCGGGTAACCATTTTGTCTCCTTTACTTTGATTGCTCTCCAACAGGGTGTGTGATGGTGGTTTTGTTATTTCCGTTTTCAGTTATTTTTGCTGAGCGATTTCCTGTGTTGCCAGGGTAACGATCTGACTGATCTCAGTACCAGAGACAGAGGTGTGGACACCAACCGGTGGAGAGAAAGCAGCTGGGTGGGGGGGCCAGGCGAGGGGATCAGTCCGTGTGAGGCAGATTCTGGAGATAGACAGAGGCGATGAGATATGTTAATCAGAAAGGAGAGAGAGACCAGGGCGAACCGACACTGAGACAGACGGGGGTCAGGGAGAGGAGGAAGAACAGTGAGCTGGAGAGAGACACACTGATACAGACGCAGGGAAGATAGAAATTGAGATGCGAAGTGAGGAAGCAGCAACGATAAAAAACAGGGAGCCAGTGGTGGGGCAATTTGTGTATATCAGAGAGGGCATTAGTAGTGTCGTGAGAGATGACCCTTAGTTCTTGAAGATCAAAGTGTAAAATCAGTTGGGTGGCCCTGAGTAACAGCCAGGGACAGAAACCATTGGTGTGAATTGCTTGTGCTCCCAATTTCCTTCCAACAAGCCCACAGGTGAACTCATCCTATTGGCAAACCAAATAAATCAGATAAACTGAGGGACAAAATAAAAGCAGTGGCCCCTTAAAAAAGTCAGGAACTGCCCTCAGCAAAATAAAGCAAAGTGTAAAGGAAACTTAAAATATCAAATCAGCACGTGATTAAAGGGATCGATAATGGACGCCAGCCCCTGCCGGGCCTCAATGGTGCTTGTGGACTAAGCATGCTCCCTCTCCAGGGACACCCTGCCACGTATGGAGCTGCAGTAGAGGGGAAGACAGTCGTGTGGGACGATCATTTTGGTTGCCGTCTGCCTGGGCCTAATTATGGCCAATCTAGCCAGGCCCAGGAGCAGGTTCACAGGGAGGTCCTCTGCCTTCCTCACCCCTACCCCTCCGTACCAGGTGCCCGTAGATCAGGAGCGTGGGACTGAAGTGCAAACAGAACATCAATGAAAGTTATTTGCGGGAACCAAAAGGGAGTGCAGCCGAAGACACTGAATGTAGACGTGGCCCACGGACTCCACAAGATCCCAAGAAGGGCAGGTTTCTTGTGAGCCAGTGAATCGGTACAACTTACGGTTGCGTGGTATCGCTGCGTGCACCAGCTTCCACCCCAGGTCCCCAATGTATTGGAAGAGGATCCCTTCAGAGGGGGACCTCCAGTGGGAACCTCCACCGCCAGACAGCAGCAAGGCGAACCAAGGCGTGTGCGGGTGATGGGTGAGGATACAGTAGTGGAAGGTGTGCAGCAGCAGCCCAGACAGGAAACCCTTTGTGCTGAGGCAAAAGGCATGGAGGGTATTACTGCAAGGCAGCTCAAACTATGGGGTGCCAGATCCAGGAAGTGAGGTCTGGGTTTCGGGTCAATGTGAAGTTCCGCCCGAGCAGGTACGTTTAGACGGGATCCCATCACGCAGTTGTACCTCCTCAAGACCACGTGTGACGTCGTGTCCGAGCACGACTGTTCTCAGGTCATAGATTCCATTGGCCATGAGCTGAAAGTCCTCCACCACATACTCAGCAAGCTCGTGGGGTGTCATCCAGTCCACTCCACCACCAGCACGTCCCTGACCCTGTCACACAGCAGTCACAGCCTTCCTCTCTGCCAGCCAACTGAAATGGTGTTGGTGGAGGAGCAGATTCCACAGCAGCGACTTCCGAACGACAGCTGCTACTCCAGACAGGGGAGAGATGTACCTCGAGGTGACCATGACCCAGACTTTCAGAAGGAGGGAGAGTAATTTCACACCTGGCGGAAGACGTACATCGCCAGGGCACACCATTGAGGAGGGGATTCAACGAGGAGGTATCCCTGCAGGGTCTGAAGGTGGAAGGTCACCAGTGCCTGATCGCCCTCCCTCAGCAGGAGACTCCGAACCACAGCAGTGACCCAGTGCGGTCTTTTCTCCCAGAAGAACTCTACGAGTGTTCTCTGGATGTTTATGACAAAGGTGGGGAGGGGTGGAAGTGACCAGCCGGTACCACAGCATGGAGGCAATCAGCTGGTTTATGATGAGAACTCGCACTCAGAGCAGTCCTGTCCAGCTATTCAGGCGAGCGGAGACCTTGGCCTCCAGCTCTTGCCCATTCGCCAAAATGTTATTCAAATATGTGAAGCCGTGTTCCATCTTTGGACGTGACTTATCAGGTGTTAATATCAAGTGGGATCGTAATGCTGTGATCATGTTAAATTCCAGAACACTTCTGAATGGCCCACGTCTGTTTAAAGTTGATTTATTAGTGTCACAAGTAGGCTTACATTAACACTGCAATGAAGTTACTGTGAGAATCCCTGAGTTGCCACACTCCAGTGCCTGTGCGGCTTCACTGAGGGAGAATTTAGCATGGCCAATGCACTGGACCATCATGTCTTTCGGACCAGGGTAGGAAACTGGAGCATCCCGAGTAAACCCACACAGACATGGGAGAAAGTGTGGACCCCTCACGGACAGTCACCCAAGCCAGGAATCGAACCCGGGTCCCTGGCGCAGTGAGGCAGTAGTGCTAACCACTGTGCCACCCGATTTGCCCCCTCTCCTCCCTCCCTGAGCCATTTGATTGATTATTGTCACATGTATTAGTATACAGTGAGAAGTATTATTTCTTGCGTGCTATACTGACAAAGCATACCATACACAGAGAAGGAAAGTAGAGAGTTGGGTGTTATAGTCAGAGTTAGGGTGCAGAGAAAAATCAACTCGATACAATGTAGGTTCATTCAAAAGTCTGGAGAGTTTAAAAGAGTTCGAATAGAGTTTTAGAACCATAGAGTGAGAGTGTAGGCTGTGCACAGCTCGCAAGGAGTCTGTCGCACCATCTTGGATGAATTTTCATTTGCTCTTTCTCCTCCCTACCTGAAGCATTTGCTCTCTCTCTCTCTCCTCCCTCCCTGAACCATTTTGTTCTCCCTCACCTCCCTGAACCAGTTGCTCTCTGTTGTTGAACCATTTGCTCTCTCTCTCTCTGTCTGTCCCTCTACTATTCCATCTCCTCCCCTTTCTCTAAAATAGCTATCACTGTCACATGACATTCTGAACTCTCTCGTTTCCTTCTCTATGAATGGTATGCTTTGTCTGTACCTTGTGCAAGAAACAATACTTTTCACTGTGTGCTCATACATGCGACAGTAATACATCAAACTTACTGGGTTTCTTTCTATCAATCAGTGACCACAATGAGGCTGAGCTCTCTATTGGCGAGGGACAGTTGATTGACATCTGGCTACACGAGGAGGGGGGCAGCGTAATTCCTCCCTTGGGCTTCTCGCCTGCGCAGGGACAGTCATGACCGGCAATGCGCCTATGCTGAATCAAACTGGAAACAGGGCGCGGGACCACTCAACACGCATGCATCAGCATGCCGTCTGAGCGTGCGCGAGAGGAAATGGTGACTGAATAACGGTGAGAAAGTGTTTGAAAAGAAACAGCCTCAGCACTGAAAATCTGGGTGATTCCAGTATATACTCAGTATTGATGGTCTGAATACAGACTATCAAATACTGAGAATATCTGGGAGATTCTAGTCTGAATAAACAGCATTATAACACTGAGAATATCTGGGAGATTCTAGTCTGAATAAACAGCATCAATACTGAGAATATCTGGGAGATTCTAGTCTGAATAAACAGCATCAATACTGAGAATATCTGGGAGATTCTAGTCTGAATAAACAGCATCAATACTGAGAATATCTGGGAGATTCTAGTCTGAATACAGACCATCAACACTGAGAATATCTGGGAGATTCTAGTCTGAATACAGACCATCAACACTGAGAATATCTGGGAGATTCTAGTCTGAATAAACAGCATTATAACACTGAGAATATCTGGGAGATTCTAGTCTGAATAAACAGCATTATAACACTGAGAATATCTGGGAGATTCTAGTCTGAATAAACAGCATTATAACACTGAGAATATCTGGGAGATTCTAGTCTGAATAAACAGCATTATAACACTGAGAATATCTGGGAGATTCTAGTCTGAATACAGACCATCAACACTGAGTATATCTGGGTGATTCTAGTCTGAATAAACAGCATCAATACTGAGTATATCTGGGTGATTCCAGTCTGAAAACAGATCATCAATCATAGAAACCCTACAGTGCAGAAACAGGCCATTCGGCCCATCAAGTCTGCGCCGACCACAATCCCACCCAGGCCCGACTCCCATATCCCTACACATTTACCCGCTAATCCCTCTAACCTACGCATCTCAGGACACTAAGGGTCAATTTTAGCATGTCCAATCAACCTAACCCGCACATCTTTGGACTGTGGGAGGAAACCGGAGCACCCGGAGGAAACCCACGCAGACACGAAGAGAATGTGCAAACTCCACACAGACAGTGCCCCAAGCCGGGAATCGAACCCAGGTCCCTGGAGCTGTGAAGCAGCAGTGGTAACCACTGTGCTACCGTGCCGCACCATCCTGAGTATATGTCTCTCCACTTCCCTGAATTCTCATTCTATCTCTTCCTCTCTCTCCCTCTATATCTCCCTCCTCCTTCCCTGAACCAGTTGCGCCCTCCCTCTCTCTCTCTCTCTTCCTCTCCCTCGACCTTGAACCACTTGCTCTCTCTCTTCCTCTCTCCTCCTTCCCTGAACAATTTGCTCACTCTGTTTGCTCCCTCCCTGAGCAATTTGCTCTCCCGCCTCCCCTCGATTTGATGTGTCCCTTGTCAATTATGAGGGCTCGGATCAATTATGAGGTCTCCGTATCTCGGTTTGCAGGTGTACTTTGATAATATATTTCAGACAAGTAGATAAAGTTCCGCTAACCAGGTGCAGAAAGTCACCCGGAATGATCCGGTTATGAGGCAGGGAGTGCAACTTGTCCAGAGAGGGAGGATGAGTAGAAAGCACCCGGAGTTACGGTGATAAGTGTGTGGAAGCTGGGAGTTGTCGGTGTTGCTGGATGTTTATTCTGGGCTATGAGAGCCTCATTCCCCCATCATTAAGAGGAAAGGTGCTGGAACGGGAGCACCCGGGGGTGCTGCCAATGGAAGAACAAGAAGAAGCTGTTTGTGGTGCTGTCCAAATGGAAGAGAAAGTGGGATGGTGCGAATGCTGCGCTTGGGGACGGAAGGTGCCGCCCTTGCTGCCTCTTGCTGGCTGGGATTGTCCCCAATGGCAGCGAATCCACAGCGAGTCGCTGCTTCATCACAATCTGCCCGACTCCACCCACACTGGCTGTCAATCATTCTGCTGGAGCGGCTTCCTATTGGCTGTGTTCAGCTGATGGACAGCAGAATGCACCAATGGAGAATGAGGGTGCAGTGATGGATTGTGCAGTGAATCAATGAGGCTTTTGACAAGGTACCACATGGCAGGTTGTTGCACAACCTACATCATGGGACCCAGGGTGAGGTAGTTAAATGGACACAAAATTGGCTTGATGACAGAAGCCAGTGGATGGTTGTCCAGGGTTGTTTTTCAAACTGGAGGCCTGTGACCAGCGGTGTCCTCTGGGATCAGTGCTGGGTCCACAGTTATTTGTCATTTATATTAATGGTTTGGATGAGAATATAGGAGGCATGGTTGGTAAGTTTGCAGATGACACCAAGATTGGTGGCACAGTGGACAGTGAAGAAGGTTATCTCGGATTGCAATGGGATCTTGATCAATTGGGCCAGTGGGCTGACGAATGGCAGATGGAGTTTAATTTGGACAAATGCGAGGTGATGCATTTAGGTAGATTGATTCAGGGCAGGACTTACTCAGTTAATGGTAGGGTGTTGGGGAGAGTTACAGAACAAAGAGATCTCGGGTACAGGTTCATGGCTCCTTGAAAGTGGAGTCACAGGTGGACAGAGTGGTGAAGAATGCATTCCCCATGCCTGGTTTCATTGGTCAGAACATTGAATACAGGAGTTGGGACGTCTTGTTGAAGTTGTACAAGACATTGGTAAGGCCACACTTGCAATACTGTGTACAGTTCTGGTCACCCTATTATAGAAAGGATATTATTAAACTAGAAAGGTACAGAAAAGATTTATTAGGATGCTACCGGGACTTGATGGATTGAGTTCTAAGGAGGAGTTGGATAGACTGGGACTTGTTTCCTTTGGACCGTAGGAGGCTGAGGGGTGACCTTATCGAGGTCTATCAAATAATGAGGGGCACAGATCAGCTGGATAGTTCATGTCTTTTCCCAAAGGTCGGGGAGTCTAAACCTTAGAGGGCAGAGGTTGAAGGTGAGAGGGGCAATTATTTCACACAGAGGGTGGTGAGTGTCTGGAACGAGCTGCCAGAGGGAGTAGTAGAGGTGGGAACAATTTTGTCTTTCAAAAAGCATTTAGTTAGATGGGTCTAGAGGGATACGGGCCAAATGTGGGCAATTGGGACGAGTTTAGGGGTTTAAAAACAGGGGCAGCCTGGACAAGTTGGGCTGAAGGGCCTGTTTCCCTGCTGTATGTAAATCTGAATGATGACGCAATGAGGTGCCGCCCCCTCAGTGACGTGCCTGGAAGCGGCCGTTAAACGGTTTCCGCGCGCGGCTGGAGGGGGCGTTCTGACGTCACTGCCGACGCACAGCACGTGACCTGGATCTGGCCAATCGGCGAGCGGACAATCAGCCGCCGCCGCCTCGAGTGCGGAGTTCAGGCGCCGCGCCGTTTCTCACTGCGTGTGCGGGGCTTTCCCAGCGGCTTCACACCGAATCTTTGAATAACGGTAAGGAATTAAATAAGAGAAAAAGTCTCCGCTTCAGCGGCGCCGACTCTCGCTGACTGGGATTGTCCCCAGTGGCAGCGAGTCGCTGCTTCATCACAAGCTGCCCGAGTGCGCCCCGCACTGGCTGTCAATCATTCTGCTGGAGCGGCTTCCTATTGGCTGTGTTCATTTGACGGACAGCAGAACGCACCAATGGGGAATGAGGGTGCGGTGAGGTCCCGCCCACTCAGTGAGAGCGGCTCGCGGTCACGTGGCGCGGCCGTTAACGGTTTCTGCGCGCGGCTGGAGAGGGGGGTCTGAAGTCACTGCCCGCTCGCAGCACGTGACCGGGAGCTGACCAATCCGCGAGCCGGAAACCAGCCCTCGCCGCCCCGAGTGCGCTTGCGCGAACTTCACTCCGGGAGGGTGCGGCCCGCTTCCGACTGCGCGCAGGCGCACTGCCGTTTGTTCACTGCGTGTCCGGGTATTTCCGGGTTTGAGGAATTAACGGCCCAGAAAAAGTTTCAACTCCAACAACATTCAGCTTGAGGATTAAAATGGCGGTTTCCTGTGTAAATACAGCCCGTCTTTGTATCATATTAACAGAGCGGGGGACGGTCAGTTAGATTGTGGGCGGCGCGGTGGCTCAGTGGTTGGTGCTGCGGTCTCACAGCGCCAGGGAGCCGGCTTCAATTCCCGGCCTTGGCTCACTGTCTGTGTGGAGTCTGCACATTCTCCCCGTGTCTGCGGCCCTTTCCTCACACTCTCCAAACATCAGCAGCACAGGGGGCACTGGCCAGGCTCAGTTGCTGCTCAGTGTCAGGGGGGATTAGCAGGGTCAACACGGGGAGAGGGTCTGGGTGGGATTGTGGGCGGTACAGACTGGATGGACCGAATGGCCTCCTCCTGCACTGCAGCAATTGGATGATTCAATGTTTCAGAGAAAGATCTGTTATTACAATCCGGGCCGTGTCTGTGTAAACACTGTGCTGCAGCATCTAAATTACTGCAATCAAGCGCTTGTCTGAGTAAACACAGCACCAGATCTCTCTCCATTATTTCAGTCTGGGCCCTGTCTGAGCATTTGCAGCACATGGAACTAAATTGCTTTGTGCGGCTGTAAATCAACAAATGCAAGGAAACTGACAGAGGTTGATTGAATACGAGGATATGTGCACATTCACAGTGCAACACGTGTATTGCCACAGCAGCCCCAAATCCCAAACTCTATAGACAGAGAGAACTGGAACCCACAATGTTTGTGTCTCATGGAAATCCCCTCCCCTCCCTTTTGCCCTGTCTGGGCTTCTACTGCACAACTTTCACCTCGCTGACTTTGCCGGCCTTGGCTCACTGTCTGTGGGGAGTCTGCACATTCTCCCCGTGTCTGCGGGGATTTCCTCCGACTCTCCAGAGATGAGCAGGATAGGTGCGTTGGCCATGCGAAATTGCTCCTCGGTGTCAGGGGGATTAGCAGGGTAAACACGGGGATAGGGTCTGGGTGGGATTGTGGGCGGTGCAGACTGGATGGACCAAATGGCCTCCAAATTTATCTATCCTTGCCTTAAAATCATTCAATAAGGCAGCCTCAACTGCTTCACCGGGCAGGGAATTCCACAGATTCACAACGCTTTGTGTGAAGAAGTTCCTCCTCAACTCAGTCCTAAATCTGCACCCCTTATTTTCAGGCCATGCCCCCTAGTTCTAGTTTCACCTACCGGTGGAACCAACTTCCCTGCTTCTATCTTATCTATTCCCATAGTCATAGAGGTTTACAGCATGGAAACAGGCCCTTCGGCCCAACTTGTCCATGCCGTCCTTTTTGTTTTAAACTCCTAAGCTAATCCCAATTGCCCGCATTTGGCCCATGTCCCTCTACACCCATTGTTCCCATGTAACTATCTAAATGCTTTTTAAAAGATAAAATTGTACCCGCTTCCACCACGACCTCTGGCAGCTTGTTCCAGACACACACCACCCTCTGTGAAAAAATTGCCCCTCTGGACACTTTTGTATCTCTCCCCTCTCACCTTCAACCTATGCCCTCTGGTTTTCGACTCCCCTACCCTTGGGAAAAGATATTGACTATCTACCTTGTCTATTCCCCTCATTATTTTATAGACCTCTATAAGGTCACCCTTCAGCCTCCTACGCTCCAGAGAAAAAAGTCCCAGTCTATTCAGCTTCTCCTTATAACTCAATCCATCAAGTCCCGGCAGCATCCTTGTAAATCTTTTCTGCACCCTTTCTAGTTTAATCCCGGGGAGGATGGAGTCAGTGAGATCAGACAGTGTGTAACCCGGGGAGGATGGAGTCAGTGAGATCAGACAGTGTGTAACCCGGGGAGGATGGAGTCAGTGAGATCAGACGGTGTGTAACCCGGGGAGGATGGAGTCAGTGAGATCAGACAGTGTGTAACCCGGGGAGGATGGAGTCAGTGAGATCAGACAGCGTGTAACCCGGGGAGGATGGAGTCAGTGAGATCAGACAGTGTGTAACCCGGGGAGGATGGAGTCAGTGAGATCAGACAGTGTGTAACCCGGGGAGGATGGAGTCAGTGAGATCAGATAGTTTGTGAACTTGGTTAATATATCGAATGATAATATTGTAATTGAAACATTTCCAACACTCCTGCTTCCCCTTCAGCATCTTTTGATGTCGGGTATGTGGCTAAATTGTCATTTTGATTCACACTGGCTCTATTTGACTCTCTTTCTCTTTTGGCATATTCAGATCTCCGGGGGAGCGCTGGATTAATTGTGAAAATCCACAGTTGCAATTCAGCAGGGATTGTGTCCTGAAGAACTATAAGAGGTGAACCAGCACAGTATTGTGAGAGCGCCAGCCAGAGAGAACCCTTCACATTCAAACAGCTTCCATATATTTTCTGGAGAGGAAGGTAAGAGGAAGTTCCATTTACTCTGGTCCTGTAGCAAGTACAAAAAGATGATAAGGTGAGGTTGGAAATGCTGAGTGAGATATGGAGTGTGTGAGCACCAAGCACAATTATCCAGTGTAAGGCTGTGTGATGTACCATGGAGTTGGAGCAGTTTGTGTCTCGTGAAACACCGCGCCTGAATTTCACAAGCCCCCGACAGTGTCACGTTTTGGTCCGTAAAACACGCAATATTGGAATTGCAGTTTCATTGTTAAACAGAACTGGTTGACTGTTCTGGGTTAATCTTCCTCTGAACTGAACTGAGGGTGTGTGATGGGAAATTCGCCACTTTGGAGTCAGACTTGGAGGTTCAACAAACAGTTTTATTCAGACAAAGCTTTGGGAGAAGCGCTGGCACTCCGCAGTACAGGCACTCACCTTCTCAACTACACAATGGTAGTTGAGCATCTTTTATACATTGTTAGATAATAGACAGTGTGGACATTAGCCGTTAGCACATCGTTACAAGTTGAGTAGACGGGTACGGACATCGACAGTTAACACATGGTTATACATAGAGTAGATACATATATCTACTCTATGTATAACCGATTAATGAAGGCGTACTAGCCTTCATTAATCGAGGGATTGAGTTTAGGAGTCGGGAGATAATGCTGCAGCTTTATAGGACCCTGGTTAGACCCCACTTGGAGTACTGCGCGCAGTTCTGGTCACCTCATTACAGGAAAGATGTTGAAGCCATTGAAAGGGTGCAGAGGAGATTTACAAGGATGTTGCCTGGATTGGGGGGCATGCCTTATGAGGATAGGTTGAGGGAGCTTGGTCTCTTCTCCCTGGAGAGACGAAGGATGAGAGGTGACCTGATAGAGGTTTACAAGATGTTGAGAGGTCTGGATAGGGTAGACTCTCAGAGGCTATTTCCAAGGGCTGAGATGGTTGCTACGAGAGGACACAGGTTTAAGGTGCTGGGGGGTAGGTACAGAGGAGATGTCAGGGGTAAGTTTTTCACTCAGAGGGTGGTGGGTGAGTGGAATCGGCTGACGTCGGTGGTGGTGGAGGCAAACTCGTTGGGGTCTTTTAAGAGACTTCTGGATGAGTACATGGGATTTAATGGGATTGAGGGCTATAGATAGGCCTAGAGGTAGGGATATGATCGGCGCAACTTGTGGGCCGAAGGGCCTGTTTGTGCTGTGGCTTTCTATGTTCTATATGCAGTTATGTCTTCTATCAATGGCTGATCTTGTTATATACATTTATACATTTATGTCCCTCATCAGTGGCTGATCTCGTCATCAAACTCATTGTTCTGGGTCTGCTTTTATCTCGAGTTTAAGGTGCCTCAAGGTCTGACCTGTTTCCTGCCGTAATTTAAACACTAAAGGTTTTAACTCTTTATGTAATGTCTGTGCCCAAAGTCAGTGCCTCTTAATGTCTTTTCCCAGAGTCCATTTTGTGTGCCGGGTAACCATTTTGTCTCCTTTACTTTGATTGCTCTCCAACAGGGTGTGTGATGGTGGTTTTGTTATTTCCGTTTTCAGTTATTTTTGCTGAGCGATTTCCTGTGTTGCCAGGGTAACGATCTGACTGATCTCAGTACCAGAGACAGAGGTGTGGACACCAACCGGTGGAGAGAAAGCAGCTGGGTGGGGGGCCAGGCGAGGGGATCAGTCCGTGTGAGGCAGATTCTGGAGATAGACAGAGGCGATGAGATATGTTAATCAGAAAGGAGAGAGAGTTGTGGCGCACCACCATTGGTCTTCTGGATATCTTTTGCATTGCAGCCATTTCGAGGCACTGATAAATTTCTGGGGTCCTCTTGAAAGTCAGTGTGGCTTCACCCAATAACTGATGCTGGCTCGGTGTGGGCGAGGCCGGGTCATTGGGGTGGATGAGGAATAAATCCGGATCTGTTCAGATGACCAGATGTGTATTACAGAGCCTCGCTAGAAGGATATTGTAAATTTAGTGTTAAATTGAAGAGACCCATAAGGGGGAATGAATGTGTGCTTTGGGATATTGTTTTCACAAAGTCAGACACACTGGAAATCTGAGTTGTTGCATGAGATTAAGAGTGAAACGGGTAACTGCATTTTACATTGCTGGTTTTAAACCTTGGTTGTAAATTATTGCTGTTGATTAACTTCCAATTCTAATTTGAAGAAATTAAATGTCTGAATCACTTTTCCATTTCCATATTGGAGAAAGGAGGGGACATCAGCTGAGTTTGATTAGGGATGATGTGGAGATGCCGGCGTTGGACTGGGGTAAACACAGTAAGAAGTTTAACAACACCAGGTTAAAGTCCAACAGGTTTACTTGGTAGCAAAAGCCACACAAGCTTTAACCTGGTGTTGGATTTTAACCTGGTGTTGTTAAACTTCTTACTTTGATTAGGGATACAGGTATAGGGACACAGACACTGACACACCCACACGAGTGGAGAATATGGAGCACCTTTAACGTGGCAAAACATCCCAAAACACTCAACAAGAGAAAAATTCAGTGGGAAAACAAATACATAAAACATTCGAAGGGGTCGCTGGGCAGGTGACTAATTTTTGTCAGATTGTTAATCATTTTAAGGTGAATCTGAGAAGGGGGAAAAGTAAAGCAGCCGAGAGGCTTCGGGAGGGAATTCTGGAGTTCAGGACTTGGCCTGGATTGTGGACAAATTATCCTCAAGATACACAACTTGTCAGATTGGGCACGGTAGAGATGTTGCTGGCTTCTGGGGCTGCTGTAGGCTGCATGAATAGGAAGAGAGGGGCCATGGAGAGATTGAAAAGCTAGTTTGAGCATTTTAAAATTGAGCTGTTGTCAGGCTGTGAGACAGTGAGAGTTGGTGAACACAGGTGAATGAACTGGGACGTGGTGTGAGTTAGTCAGGATTCAGGAAGCAGAGTTTCAGAGCAGTGAGAATGTGGAGCTGGATATCAGCAGCTTGCATGTTGAACCTGCTGCCAGGTTACCGAGGGGCAGCATGTTGATGAGGAATAGAAGAGGGCCAATGATGGAGATAATGATGTGGGAGTGGCAAGAGAAAGCAATGTCACTGATTCTCTGGATGGAAAGTAACATAAGAATTGAACCAGGGGCCTTTGATGCATTTCCACTCAGCTGCACGACAAGAGGCAGGAGTTGGAGAAAGATAACATGGTCAAGGATGCTAAAGGCTGCAGTCGGGTGAATGAAGATACTGCATTGACTTTTGTCAGAGTCGGATAGGATAGTATTTGTGATTTCAACAGCAGCGGCAGGGTGCAAACTTGGCTGCAAGGTGCCCCTGCAAAAATGTCATGGATTTGGGAGGTAACAGCATTTTCAATAACTTTGGAGAGAAAAGTGGAAACGGGGCAGAGGATTGAAAGGGAAAAGGATTTTTCAACGGACGTGATGATGGCAACTGGTACTTTGTGAAACAACTGTTACTAATATCACGGTAACATATATGAGACTGTAATATTCTGAAATATATCTTGCGTATTAGTAAAGATCTCAACGCCCTGCTTCTGATTTTAATATTTACACCTGATCCTGACATTGATGTTATCCTCATTACAGAGTCTCAGAATCAGGCAAGGCCTGTCAATATCATGGCTGAAGGTTCAAACAGGGGAGAATATCCAACAGCTTCATCAAAAATGAGAATGGACACAGGTAGGATCACAAAAATACAAATATAATTTCTATCCTGTCTGCAGCTCAAACAGGGACTGAGTGGAAAGTGGGAGAGAGTGGCCATCTAGAGCAGGTTTATCCAAGGTTCGGCCCGAGGGGGCTGCGTGTGACTCACAAAGCTCCTCTACGTGGTTCCAGAGAAAGTTTCCAAATTGTTGTTAAGAAGCTGAGTTTCAATTCAGGATTCTGCTTGGAGCTGATTCTCCAATCAGAGGTAATTTCTCTCTCCCATTGCTGCTGATTTGTCCACTATTGACTGTGATTGGGAGAAACAAACCACGATTGGTGGCACAGTGAACAGCGTGCTGAAGGCTTGTGTGAGAAAGAAGCAAAGGCATCTCTGGGTGGGGCAAACTGCAGTGGGACTGGATCTCCCCAACATTCGCTGCGAATAGACTGACCAGTGAGTGGGAGTGAGGCATTGATTGGTGGGGTGGGGAAGGTGGGAGTGAGGCACTGAGTGGAGGGGTGTGGGGGAGTGAGAGACTGAGGGGGTGTGTAGGGGGTGTGAGTGCACTCTGTGCACTGTTTCAGAGCACATTTCCACTCCGTCTGACAAAGGAGCAGCGCTCCGAAAGCTTATGGTATTTGCTACCAAACATACCTGTTGGACTTTAACCTGGTGTTGTGAGACTTCTTCCTTTGGGCAAGCCAGTTTTGGATCCACAGGGCAGCAGCCCCTTGGATCCCGTACCCTCTCACTTTTTCTAGAAGGCTTGCATGGGGGACCTTATCGAACGCCTTGCTAAAATCCATATAAACCACATCTACCACTTTCCCTTCGTCAATGTGTTTAGTCACATTTTTGAAGAACTCCACCAGGCTCGGAAGGAATGATCTGCCTTTGACAAAGCCATGCTGAGTATTCTTGAGCATACTAAACCTCTCTAAATGCTCATAAGTCTTGTCCCTCAGGATCTTCTCCATCAGCTTACCAACCACTGAGGTTAGACTCACCGGTCGGTAATTTCCTGGGCTATCCCTCGTCCCCTTCTTGAAAATAGGAACCACATCCGCAATACTCAAATCCTCCGGCACCTCTCCCGTCTCCATCGACAATGCAAAGATCATTGCCAGAGGCTCTGCAATCTCTTCCCTCGCCTCCCACAGTAACCTGGGGTACATCCCATCCGGACCCGGCGACTTATCTATCTTGATGCCATTCAAAGATTCCAGCACAACCTCTTTGTTAAAGTCCACATACTCAATCATTTCAGTCCACCGCACGCCCGCAGTACATCCACCCAGGTCCTTCTCCTCTGTGAAAACCGAGGCAAAATACTCATTCAGCACCTCTGCCATTTCTACTGGTTCCATACAGACTTTCCCGCCTTCACCTTTTATCAGCCCTATTCCTTCACGTCTCATCCTTTTACTCTTCACATATTTATAGAACGCCTTAGGGTTTTCCTTAATCCTACCTGCCAAGGCCTTCTCGTGACCCCTTCTGGCTCTCCTAATTTCCTTCTTTAGTCCCTTCCTACAAGCCGTATACTCATCAAGATCTGGAGATTGTTTTTGACCAGGGTAATCAAACATCCAGATTTTCTGCACTGTCCTATTTTTGAGCCCTGTATCTCTGGGTTGTCTCCTGCCAGGATGCTCTTTGTCCTGTAATTTTGTGTTTCCAATTCTGCACATGCGCTGTGTGTATTCGCACAGGCACAGCCTTTCTGGCTCTGACCCATCAAGAAGCAACCTGCCCCAGCAATTACAGGTTTGGTAGCCGCTCCCCTGCCCATTCCAATGCCAGAGGTATTTCCTTACCTCAGGGTTGGTCACCGTGACTTTGACTTGAAACTGAACTGGATTAGCCATGTAAATATAGGAGCAGTCAGATGTGGAGCATTCTTTGGAGAGTAAGTCATCTCCTGTCTCACCAAAGTCTACAATGTACAAGGCACAACTGGAAAATTTGCAATTTGTTTACTGTGGCTCCATGAACACTCGAAGCTCAACATCACCAGGATAAAGTGACTCAATTGATTGACACCACCCATCCATCACCTCATTCTCTTTGCCACCGATGCAAGTGATAGCAATATGCATCATTTACAGGGTGCATTTCATCCCCTCACCAAGGCTCCTTCAACAACACTTTCCAAGCCCGAGACCTCTGCCACCCTAGAAGGACAAGGGCAGCAGATACATGGGGATACCATCATCTGGAAGTTGCCCTTTAATCCACACACCATTCTTACTTGGAACAATATTGCTGCTGCTTCACTTTTCCTGTATAGAAGTCTTGATATTCCCTTCCCAGCAGTACTGTGTATATAGACAGCATGTAAATTGCAGCAGTTCAAGACGGTGTCTCACCAGCTTTCCAAAAACAATTAAGGATACACAACAATTTCGAGCCTTGCCTGGAACCCTCACACCCAGTGAGCAATTTAAAAAATGTTGATTTTATATTTGAAATTGATGGACTCTTGTTAACCAAGGGTGGGTATGGATTTGGGGCAAAGATGATTGTTGTCAGGTCAAATATGCTTTCACTGAATGTTTCTGTGTTCCCAGAAGATGTTTGATAATGTGGCTCACAGGAGGCTTTAGTTGCTCTCTGTAAAGGGAAGTGTAACAACATGAATAGGAATTCATTGACAGAAATGTGTTTATTTTTCTCCATTTGTGTTTACAGATCCAAACTCCACAATTCCTCAGTTCCTGACAAAGTGTGATGATTATCAACTGTTCAAATTGACAAAATTCTACCGGGACAGACTAGAACAGGCGATGGAAGGAGGAGTGGATGGAGTCAGCTTAACGTTAACGTACGAGAGGATTTTCACTGGACAAGAGCATGGGGTAAGAGGGAGGGACCCAGGATAGAACAAAAAACAGTACAGCACAGGAATAGACCCTTCGGCCCTCAAAGCCTGCGCAGACCATGATGCCTGCCTAAACTAAAACCATATGCACTTACAGAGTCCGTATCCTTCCATTCCCATCCTATTCATGTTTTCATCCAGATGCCCTTTAAATGCCGCTTTCGTACCTGCTTCCATCACCGCCCCACCCCCTGGGCAGCACATACCAGACATTCACCACCCTCTGCGTTTAAAAAAAAAAACTTCCCTCGCACATCTCCTCTGAACATTTCCCCACACACCTTAAAACTATGTCCCCTAGTACTTGACTTTTCGACCTGAGGAAAGAGCATCTGACTATGCACTCTGTCCATGCCACTCATAATCTTGTAAACTTCGATCAGGTCGCTTCTCAACCTCTGTCGTTCCAATGAGAGCAAACCGGGTTCAGAGCTAATACCCTCCAGACCAGGCAACATCCTGGTAAACCTCTTCTCTACCCTCTCCAAAACATCCACATCCTTCTGGTAGTGTGGTGATCAGAATTGTACACAATATTCTAAATGAGGCCTAACTGAGGTTCTGTACAGCTGCAGCATGACCTGTCAATTTCTAAACTCAATGCTCTGACTGATGAAGACAAGCATGCCGTTTGCCTTCTTGACTACGTTGCCACTTTCAGTGATTGGTGGACATGAACGCCCAGATCTCTCTCCCTCTCAATACTCCTAAGGATTCTACCATTTGCTATATAATTCCGACCTGCTGGATCTTCCAAAATGAATTACCTCACATTTGTCCGGAATAAACTCCATCTGCCATTTCTCCACCCAAGTCTCCAAACGGTCTAGATTCATAGAATGAGTTACAGAATCCCTACAATACAGGAGGAGGCTATTCGGCCTATCGAGTCTGTACCGACCACAATGCCACCCAGGCACTATTCCCGTAACCCTATACGTTTACTTTGCTAATCCCCCTGACACGAGGGTCAATTTTAACATGGCCAATCAACCTAACCCGCACATGTTTGGACTGTGGGAGGAAACCGGAGCACCCGATGGAAACCCACGCAGATCTAAGGAGGAAGTGAAAACTGCATCCAGACAGTGACCCAGGCCGTAATCATAGAATCATAGAGACGCTACAGTGCAGAAAGAGGCCATCTGGCCCATCGAGTCTGCACCGACCACAATCCCATCCAGGCCCTACCCCCATATCCCGACATATTATCCCGCTAATCCCTCTAACGTACGCACCTCAGGACACGAAGGACAATTTTAGCATGGCCAATCAACCTAACTCGCACATATTTGGACTGTGGGAGGAAACCAGAGCACCCGGAGGAAACCCATGCAGACACGAGGAGAATGTGCAAACTCCACACAGACAGTGACCCAACCCGGGAATCGAACCCAGGTCCCTGCAGCAGTGAAGCAGCAGTGCTAACCACTGTGCCACCGTGCCGCCCGGGAATCGAACCCGGGTCCCTGCAGCAGTGAAGCAGCAGTGCTAACCACTGTGCTACCGTGCCACCCGGGAATCGAACCCAGGATCCTGCAGCAGGGAAGCAGCAGTGCTAACCACTGTGCTACCGTGCCACCCGGGAATCGAACCCAGGTCCCTGCAGCAGTGAAGCAGCAGTGCTAACCACTGTGCTACCGTGCCACCCGGGAATCGAACCCAGGTCCCTGCAGCAGTGAAGCAGCAGTGCTAACCACTGTGCTACCGTGCCACCCGGGAATCGAACCCAGGTCCCTGCAGCAGTGAAGCAGCAGTGCTAACCACTGTGCTACCGTGCCGCCCGGGAATCGAACCCAGGTCCCTGCAGCAGTGAAGCAGCAGTGCTAACCACTGTGCTACCGTGCCGCCCGGGAATCGAACCTGGGTCCCTGCAGCAGTGAAGCAGCAGTGCTAACCACTGTGCTACCGTGCCACCCGGGAATCGAACCTGGGTCCCTGCAGCAGTGAAGCAGCAGTGCTAACCACTGTGCTACCGTGCCGCCCGGGAATCGAACCCAGGTCCCTGCAGCAGTGAAGCAGCAGTGCCAACCACTGTGCTACCGTGCCACCCGGGAATCGAACCTGGGTCCCTGCAGCAGTGAAGCAGCAGTGCTAACCACTGTGCTACCGTGCCACCCGGGAATCGAACCCAGGTCCCTGCAGCAGTGAAGCAGCAGTGCTAACCACTGTGCTACCGTGCCGCCCGGGAATCGAACCCAGGTCCCTGCAGCAGTGAAGCAGCAGTGCTAACCACTGTGCTACCGTGCCACCCGGGAATCGAACCCAGGTCCCTGGCGCTGTGAAACAGCAGTGCTAACCACTGTGCTACCGTGCCACCCGGGAATCGAACCCAGGTCCCTGCAGCAGTGAAGCAGCAGTGCTAACCCACTGTGCTACCGTGCCACCCGGGAATCGAACCTGGGTCCCTGCAGCAGTGAAGCAGCAGTGCTAACCACTGTGCTACCGTGCCACCCGGGAATCGAACCCAGGTCCCTGCAGCAGTGAAGCAGCAGTGCTAACCACTGTGCTACCGTGCCACCCGGGAATCGAACCCAGGTCCCTGCAGCAGTGAAGCAGCAGTGCTAACCCACTGTGCTACCGTGCCACCCGGGAATCGAACCTGGGTCCCTGCAGCAGTGAAGCAGCAGTGCTAACCCACTGTGCTACCGTGCCACCCGGGAATCGAACCTGGGTCCCTGCAGCAGGGAAGCAGCAGTGCTAACCACTGTGCTACCGTGCCACCCGGGAATCGAACCTGGGTCCCTGCAGCAGTGAAGCAGCAGTGCTAACCACTGTGCTACCGTGCCACCCGGGAATCGAACCCAGGTCCCTGCAGCAGTGAAGCAGCAGTGCTAACCACTGTGCTACCGTGCCACCTGGGAATCGAACCCAGGTCCCTGCAGCAGTGAAGCAGCAGTGCTAACCACTGTGCTACCGTGCCACCCGGGAATCGAACCTGGGTCCCTGCAGCAGTGAAGCAGCAGTGCTAACCACTGTGCTACCGTGCCACCCGGGAATCGAACCCAGGTCCCTGCAGCAGTGAAGCAGCAGTGCTAACCACTGTGCTACCGTGCCACCCGGGAATCGAACCCAGGTCCCTGCAGCAGTGAAGCAGCAGTGCTAACCACTGTGCTACCGTGCCACCCGGGAATCGAACCTGGGTCCCAGCAGCAGGGAAGCAGCAGTGCCAACCACTGTGCTACCGTGCCACCCGGGAATCGAACCCGGGTCCCTGCAGCAGTGAAGCAGCAGTGCCAACCACTGTGCTACCGTGCCACCCGGGAATCGAACCTGGGTCCCTGCAGCAGTGAAGCAGCAGTGCCAACCACTGTGCTACCGTGCCACCCGGGAATCGAACCTGGGTCCCTGCAGCAGTGAAGCAGCAGTGCCAACCACTGTGCTACCGTGCCACCCGGGAATCGAACCTGGGTCCCTGCAGCAGTGAAGCAGCAGCAATATTCTATATTCAATGAGTTAATGAATTTGAAACTTTCCTTTGTAAACTCCAGTCTGAAATTCTCCATTGCTCTGACTCTGCACAGCCACTTCTTCAACGTGTTTATCTCTCAACTATCTAACTCATCAATCCTCCCTACTGAGCTTTTATGACAGAAATAATTTGACAAATAACATTCTGTTTCTGACACTTGAGTGAATGAGTAGAAATGATTAAATGATTAGATTTTTCAGCATTATTATTGCTTCATTCTCCTGACGTAAATCAGCAGTCGGTGTTTGGATTAGTCAAATGTTAATTCATCAGCCAATTTTCATTTCAGGTTTTCCATTCTTCTATTTAACTAACGTAACAATCAGAATCATCCTGCCCTTGCCACCTGAGTTCTGACTCGCCACTGTTTTATTTACATACCGAGAGCAGGAGTCGGCTGTTCCGCTCCGCTGTTTAACAACATTGTGGCCGATTTGATAGTGAGCTCAAATCTGCATCTTGCCGATCCCTTATAAACTATCACCCCGCCTTGCTTACCAAGAGTCCTTTTAACTCCATCTTAGAATTGGTCCATGGCCTTTTCAGAAAGAGAGTTCCAAAGACGTATGACCTTTTCCTGGGGGAAAAAATGCCTCATCACCTCAGGATTTCCGAGTAAATCACAGTGACGCAGCAGGAATTGAGAGAATAAAATGGATCATATTGTCAATCAATAACCAACCAGATGTCATGTTGGACTCTGAAGGACAGACAACTAATTATATTAAAATACTGCAGATTCTCAGTGATTCCTCACTCTCCTGGAAATATATTTTTGATTCTACTTTAGTTTATTCTAATTTCTTTATCGTTAATGGCTGGAATGAGATGTGAAGTGAATTTTCAGTCCATGTTTATTATGGATCAGGACCCGGCCCAGTGACGGATTTCTGAGCTGAAAGCAACTGGGAAATCCCATCACTGAGCAGATCCTTTCCTTCTCATTCTCAGTGTTTATCTTTCACTCTGCGTCTCATTATTCTTCATCACTATTCTTCATAGAAAGTCACTGAGCTCGTGGATAAGGGAAACCGGGCGGACAGTTCCAAACTTCTGCTCAATCTGGTGATGGAAAAAGGATCTCGGGCTCGAAGGGTGATGTGGGAATCCTTTGTGAGAATGCGTCACGGAGTCCCAAAACTGGATAAAATACTGAAAGAAATACAGGAGCTCGGTACGGTAAAATCACACAGCGATTTTAATTTCCCATTTAAACACTGCCGGTGTTACTGATTTGATTTCATGAATTTATTTAAACAGGTTCTGATGCATTCGATGACATGAACATGACACAAGGTTTATCTGAATTGCCCAGTCACCTGGAAGGTAAGGGATGAAATGGAGATGGTAAATCATTTCACTTCTGAGAATCAGAATGATTAATTACAGCCTTTGTTTAAGAGGTTGTCAAAAACCTGAGAATCAGAAAGTCAAAGGCTGGGGTAACAGGGTTGAACATGATTGGGGTTTTGTCATTGATCCTCAACTATGCAGAGATTCAAATTGCAATTCATAGAATTTTTCTTGCCTTCTGTTAATACGTTGCCATGGCATCTTTTCACTTAATCAGCTGCTGATTTCTATTATTTCTGATGTCTTATACACTTTACAGAATCTTGCTACACTATGAATCTTATACAAACCTTATGTGTGAATGGTCTTGGATGGCAATAAAGAGTAGAGCCTTGAGCCAGAAGTTAAGGCTTGTCTACACTGGGGCAGCACGGTGGCAAAGTGGTTAGCACTGCTGCCTCAGAGTGCCAGCGACCTGGGTTCAATCCCGGCCTCAGGTGAATGTCTGTGTGGAGTTTACACGTTCTCCCCGTGTCTGTGTGGAACACCTCTGGGTGCTCCGGTTTTCTCTCTCAATCCGAAGATGCACAGGTTAGGTGGATTGGCCATAGTAAATGTGTGGGGTTACGGGGATAGGGAGGGAGGGATACGGAGGCATTGGTAAGATGCTGAATTGAAGAGTTGGTGCAGACTTGAATGGGCTCCGTCTGCACTGATGGGATTCTATGGATCTATGGAAATCATTCTAAACAAACACAAACTAAAATACTGAGCAGGAAAATCCCAGAAGGTCCATCAAACAAAGATAACAAGGGTTCAAGCATCATGGCGAAAGACATCTTCCACTGGTGCCTCCCAGTCCAAATCCTGCCACTAACAATGACCGCACAATCTTCTTGTAGCAGCAAAAATAGAAATGCCCAGAGTTGATATGGAAAAATGCTGTGTTTAATATTCCCCTCTAATCCCTCAGCTGATTGTTTCCAATCGTGCAGATCACGTTGAACCATTGTTCCTCATATGCACTTCTCTTCCACATGATGCAGTCTCTGTGCCAGACAGGATTCGTCTGGCTCCCTCTTTAGAGTCAGCACAGCTACTCGAAACATCTTACAGAGGCTCATAGTTCTCTGGAGATAACGAAACGCTGAACATCCACTCTATTCCTGCATTTACATAGTTCAAACATGTGTTATCAGGTCTCACACAATTTGATGACTGGAATCATCGATCAGAAGTGATTCTACACTCATTCCGATATTGATTAGACCTCTTTCAATTAGAGTTTGTATCTGTACTTCTTCAAAGTAAATAAACCATGTAGCTGAGCTTCGCAAAGTTGTTAACCATTTTTGTAGCTTTCGTCTGTGACTTTTCCACTCTACGTTGAGTGTGAGGTGATTCACTTTGGAAGGAGTAACAGGATTACAGAGTACTGGGCTAATGGTAAGATACTTGGTAGTGTGGATGAGCAGAGAGATGTGCACACTCTCCAGGTGTGATGTGAGCAGGAAAGTGTGCAGGCAAAATCATGTCATAGAAACATAGAAAGTAGGAGCAGGGGTAGACCATTCGGCCCTGCGAACCTGCTTTACCGTTCATTATGATCATGGTTGAACATTCAACTCATTAGCCTGATCCCATCTTCCCTGCAAATTGTTTGATCCCTTTAGCTCCTGGAGGTATAGATAAGTCTTTCTTGAAAACATACAATGTTTCAGCTTCAAGGTTTTTTGTAGTAGTCAATTTCATAGACTCATGACTCTTTGCATTTCTCTGCATTTCAGTCCGAAATAGTCCACCCTGTATCCTCAGACTGTGATCCTCATTCTGGAAATCCCCGCCATCGGGTACATACTACCTACGTCTATCCTGTCTAGTCCTATTAGAATTTAGGTTGCTACGAAATCCCTCCCTTATTCTTCCGAACTCCAGTGAATATAATCCTAACTGACTCAATCTTTCCTCATACCAGGAATCAACCTGGTATACCTTCTCTGCACCCCGGCGGGGGCGGTGCCAGGTCGGCGGGGGCAGGGCCGGGTCAGCGGGGGTGGGGAACTCCCAGGAATCAGCCTGGTATACCTTCTCTGCACCCCCTTTATAGCAAGAACAACCTTCCTCAGATAAGGAGTCCAAAACTGCATGTAATATCCAGGTGTAATCTCACCGAGTCCCTGTAGTTGCAACAAGACATCACTGCTCCTGTGCTCGAATCCTCTTGGTATGAAGCCCAACACACCACTTGCCTTTTTACTGCCTTCTGCACCAGCATGTTTACCTTCAGTGACTGGTGTGCGATGACACCCAGGTCTCGCTGCACATCTCCCTTAATCTATAGCCATTCAGATAGTAATCTGCCTTCCAGTTTTTGCTACCAAAGTGGCTAAGTTCACATTTGTCCACATGATACCACACCTACCTTGCATTTCCCCACTTAATCAGCTTCTCCATATGACATGGAAGCATCTCTGCATCCTTCACACAGCTCACCCACCTGCCCAGTTTTGTGTAGTCTGCACATTTGGAGATATTACATTTAGTTCCCTCATCTAAATCATTAATATATATCATGAATAAGTGATGTTGTAGTAATTGGTATCAGCCTTTTAATTGATCACAACTTTATCTTTCAAGTAACTAGACCAAGTCACAGAGTTCTCTTAAACAGCTGTTTTAATCATCTATGTAGTGAAGACTCTGGAAAGTCACGGGTCACAGTCTGTAACTCGCCAGAATACAGAATTCCTAAATACAGAAGCAATTATAGCCTCAAATTCAATTCTAGGTAATTAGCATATACCAATCACATTTTAGGAGTTACCTCAATCCACTCAGTTATTGATTAAGCTCACATCATTCAGAGATTAAAACCAATCACAGTCCCCTTAAACTACTGGTTTTGGTGCTTATCTGTGAAAACGTTTAGAAGAACTTTTTTTTCATAGCAGCTTGTGTGACATTCACCCTTTCAGTGGTGTCCCAGCACCGATCCGTGCGGTATCCCACTAGTCACAGTCTGCTATTTGGAAAAAGACCCAGTTATTGCTACTCTGTTTCCTCCCTGCCAGCTTATTTCCTGTCCATCTCAATACACTGCTCCCAAATCAATGTGTTGAATTTTACAGGCTCATCTCTTACCTGGGACCGTGTCAAAAGCCTTCTGAAAGTCCAAATAAATCACAACCATTTACTCACCTTCGTCACCTCTGCTAGTTGCTTCCTGGAAAAAATTCAAGTAGATTTGCCCGAGCAAGACTTCCACTTCATATATCCATGCTGACTGTCCAATCCTGCCACTCTTTTCAAGTGCTATTAATGAACTATAGCACTTTCCCCACTACCAATAGAATGTTCCAGAAAACTATTCCGTGTACACTCCAGGAACTCCTACTCTACGTTATTGTATCTGATTTCACTTGGCCAGTCTATATGCAGATTAAAATCACCCACAATTACTGATGTTCCTTTATCACATACATCACTAATTTCCTTTTAAATACCATCCCCAACCTCACCACTACAGTTTGTGGGTCTATCTACAATCCCCATTAAAGTTTTCATAAGTTCATAAGATATAGGAGCAGAGTTAGGCCATTCTGCCCATCCAGTACGCTCTAACGTTCGATCATGCTCCTTATCCTCATTTTCATGCCTTCTTCCCATAATCCTTCACTCCCTTACCAATTAAAGATCTGTCTAACTCCTTAAATGTACTCACTGTCCCAGCATCCACCGCACTTTGGGGCAGCGAATTCCACAGATTCACAACCCTTTGGGAGAAGGAGTTTCTCCTCAACTTTGTTTTCAATTTGCTGCCCCTGATCCTAAGACTATTACTTCTCATCCTAGAATGCCCCACCAGCGGAAGCATCCACTCCATGTCTACTTTATCAATACCTTTCATCATCTTGAACAGCTCCAATTTGATCTCCCCTCAATCTTATAAATTCCAGAGAGTATAGCTGAATCTATTTTAAATCTCTCTTCATAGAACAAACCCCTCATTACTGGAATCAATCTCGTGAACCTCCTCTGAACTGCCTCCAATGCCACGACATCTTTCCTCAAATACGGGGACCAAAACTGTGCATAATACTCCAGGTGCGGCCTCACCAATGCCTTGTATAATTGCAACAACTTCCTTACCTTCATATTCTATTTCATTCACTTTCTTTATTCTCTGCTGTACCTGCATGCTAGTTTTCTGTGACTCAGATCCCTCAGCACCGGAACACCCCGAAGTCTCTCCCCATTTAAATACTAAGTCGCCTTCCTATTTTTGAGACCAAAGTGCATGACCTCACACTTTTCCACGTTAAACTTTTGCAACCTCTGAGCCTTTTCAGCACGACCCATGCGGATTACACATCATCAGAGCTAATATCCAACCTCATTATTTACCCAATTTCCTCTTTAACCAGCAAACCAGCTCTATCATCTTTTCCTTTTTGACTCTCCTTCCTAGATAGTGAACACCACTGGATGTCCCATCGCTTGTCACCCTGCAGTCATTCCCGACGACATCACACCTGTTTGCATCTATTTGCACGATTAATTCATCCACTTTATTTCAAATTTTCTGTGCGTTAAAGCACAAAGTCTTTTTGTCAATTGTCCCATTCCCACTGTGTGTTCATTGTGGCACTGTTTGATTTTGGCCCTTGATTTATCTGCCTATCACTTTTCTTATTCCCCTTACTGTCTTTTTTTAACTGTCCATGAAAAAGGTTTGACTCTAGAACGTGGGAGGCAACGTATCATCCAGGAATTTTGTCTGTGACCACAGAAGGGCCTGTCTATTTCTCTTACAATTGAATCCCCGATAACGATTGCATTCCCATACTTTTTTCTCCTCCTCTATGCAGCAGGGCCAACCCTGGTGCAACAGATTTGTCTGTTGCTGCTTTCCCCTGAGAGGTCATTTCCAAAGCGGTATACCTGATTTGTAGGGGAATGGCTACAGGAGATTCCTGCACTGCCTGCCTAGTCCTCCTGATCTGCCTGGTCGTCACCCATTCCCTTCCTGCCTGTTGAGACTTACCTTGCGGTGTCACCACCTGTCCATAAGTGTAATCCTCAATACTTGTGGATGCTCCATAGTGTCCCAGCCGACCTCCAGCTCTAAAACATGGGCTTCCAGCAGCTGGAGACACTTGCTGCACACGTGTGCTTCCTACATGGAACACGAGGAGCACACCACAGCTTTGAGATCTCCTGCCATGACCTAGCCCTTTACCTTTTGAAAGATATCAAAAATTAAATAATATCAATTACTCTACATCGCTTCTTCCCGGTTCCTTGTTCCTGCATAATGGCAGGGACAAACGAGAAACCACAAAATAAAGACTTTAAAAACCATAAGTGATAAAACCAATAAAAACTTACCCGATCATACTTACCCAATCGGCTGCTTCCCCTGGCCCCGCACCATTTTTGAATCCTGATGTCAACACAGCATCTCCAAACTCCAAGCTAGTGTTCAAATTTCTCACTGCACTCTTTGCTCTATATTTAATCTTCTCTTGATGCTGCAGACTGTCTGTCCCAGTGACCCAGTGTCTTCCTCGCGCACTCTCCTCGAGGTGCTGCTGACTGTCTGTCCCAGTGTCCTACTCTCTCCCTCTTCTTTAGGTGCTGCTGACTGTCCCAGTATTCCAGTGTTCTCCCCCCTCACTCTTCTCTGGGTGCTGTTGAATGTCTGTGCCAGTGTCGTCCTCTACCGCTCTCCTCTAGGTTCTGTTGTCTGTCTCAGTATCCCAGTGTTCTCTTCTCACACTCTCTCCCCTAAGGGCAATTGAATGTCTGTCCCGGTGTCCTCTGCTCTCACTCTCCTATAGCTACTGCTTCTTTATCTAATATCGATTGGTTCTGTGAATGTAACCCAATGTCGTGTTACCTTTAGCTACAGATTCTCAACATTGATCACAGACCTCCAGTGATATGTGTACGCTGGCACTGAGATCTTTTTCTGTCTCTGTGTCTCAATATCTTTCACACAAAGAATCCGTCTGTTCAATATTAGCTCGACCACTATGTATGAGATACATCTATCTTAATACGTTGTTTTGTGAATCTGTGGAATTGGCGACCCTGAGGTGCTGGGGCAGTGAGTAAATTTAAGGAGGAGTGAGACATATTTTTAATTGGTAATGGGGAGAAGGCTGGAAAATTGAGATAAGGAGCATTTCAGCCATGATCGAATGACAAAGCAGACTAGATAGGCCGAATGGCCAATTTCTGCTCCTATATGTTATTAACTTATGAACAATGTGTGCCCACTGCTATCACAGATCTAAACTTTTCTTTATCTCACTGCCTTCTACCATGTAAACCATTGTATTGTCGGCATCTGCAAACTTACTGTAGACATCACGTTAATGCTGCAAGCCCCGAGTTCATATGTTAAACCTTGCTCAGCTCTTGAATATCAGACTGTGAGGAGTAGAGAGTCCCGGGCTAACATTTTTAATAAAACTATGGATGTGGAAATCTGTAAAAACAATAAAAAAGTGTGATAGACTTAGTTTTGGCAGTACCTGGAGAAAGAACGATAGTTAACATTTTGAGTCCAATGTGACTGAGTTCTGAGGGAGCGCCATATGGAATCAAAATGATAATTACTGTCTCCATGGACGCTGATCTTATCCAACATTTTCTGTTCAGATCATTTGTGACATGTCTTCAAGCCAAACTACATCTAGTCCACTAAGTTTTAGTTGCAATATTGAAGACGATTCTTGAAGCAGAGTTTCACATTTCCACTGATATAACAACATTCTTTGGTGAGGAAACCTATCAACAGCTTTCTAAAAGTCGAGGGTGACAATGTCCACCGTATTTCCATCATTTATGATTCTACTCACTTCCTCAAACTCCAGCAAGTTGGACTTCTTCAGTTCTTCTGTGAATTTATAATGGTTTCTTCCCTTTCCCAGTGATCATAAAGAAAACTTTATATTATCCCTTGCAATGTCCACTTGGTAACGGACGTCTGGCTGGTCGACTTGCAGTTCCCAAGCTCTGATTTTCCCCACGTTAGGGCTAAATGTGGAAGTTTATTGTGAATTTCTAATGTTTCATAAAGAATAGCTCTTAATATCCCTTCCAGTATCTTCCCAATAACAGTGGTCAGGCTGAGAGGCCTGTACTTCCGGGGCTCTGATTTGTTCCATTTTGAACTGTAGGGAAAATGGTAAAGAAATGAGGGACATTGGGGGCAATTCTCCCAAAAAGGTTCTATGTGCTGAATTGGCGGGAAACTGGTATAAATGACGATTGTTTTTTCAGTGGGAGTTGAAACTCTAATCTCCCACAGTCTGTGCAATGCAGAGGTCACAAGCGTGAATCTCATTAAAGGTTTGGGGGGTGGGGTCTATTCACACCAGAGGCTGACAGTTCCTGACCTCTGCGCATGCGCAGTGGCCCCGAGCTGTCAGCCTGCAGTTTGCTGGCCAGCCACGGGACCCTGTAGTGCTGCCCCTTGGGTCCACCGCCCCTAACGGCCCCCCCCAACTTCCCAGGCCAGCCCCGACCCTCTCCCGTCCCGGAGCACCGCGATCTTCTCCGGATCTCTCTCTCTCTCTCTCTCTCTTACCCCCCCCCCACCCCCCACCAATGGGAGGCAGACACCCTAATCCCGCCCAGCAGATGCCCCCCACCACCAAAGAAAGCAGACACCCTGCCCACGGAGGCCACCTAGGCCCTGCCCCCTTGGCACTGCCCCATGCCTGGTTCTTAGTGCCAAGGTGCCCCATGGGCATGGGCACTTTGCCCATTAGGCAGTGCCGGGAGCACAGTCTGGCCCTGCCACAGTGCCCATACCCAGGGGGGAACAACCTGAAGCCACCCAACCCCCTGAGGGGCCCCAATTGCACCCCTCCCTTCACTCCAGCGGGGCCTCCTGTTAGTTCCCTGAAACTGGGGAGCGAATCTGAACGGTGCCGGAGTGAAATTGCACTGACGGGAGTGGGAGATGCTTGCGGGTCCGGAGGCTTCAGTCCCAGGCCCGCTAATAACTTTAAAATAAGGTTAAAATAGATTAAAATCTCGTACCTGCTGTTCCCACTGGTTTTCAGCGTGGTCCCCACCGTGCTGGATATCCGGCACTCGGAGATGCGTGCGCGTCGGGAATGCATGCTTGAATCCCACAAATCGGCCCACAAGCGATTGTCCCGGCCCGCCGTGCTAAAGATTTAGAGCGTTGGGATGGGAGAATCGCCCCCAATAATCTTTACCATATCACAGAACAGATTGAGAGGTCAGACAACCTTTGATAAAAATGATGATACTACAGGTGTTCACACAATTGAACATTAATCTGAAGAATGTCTCTGAGGAAAAGGGAGTATTTAGGCTTAATACAAAATTATTGGTTAGTTTCCGAATGGTCTTTAAAGAGAGCACATTATTCTACTGAAAGGATAATCCCTTAATTCAGGGGTTTCCTTCAAACCCAATGTAAGAACGAAGATAAATACATTTTCCATTTCCCAAAACGAGGTGATAGGAAACAAGAAACATAATTAACCATGAATTATAATTATTGTTAAACAGTTCAAATGAACTGTGAATGTTTCCTGGTTTCATATTACACTTAGTAAAGTAGCTCCTTGTTCTTTTTCTTGTTGCCATCATGGCAGAATGGTTATCAAAACACAGTTAATGTATCTACATGTACAACTGCTGAAACAAAGGGGTGGGTATTCTTTGAGTTCTCTGTCTGAAGGCAGGTTTGAACCACGGCTGAATGATCTCCGGCACGGATAAGGCAAGGAGTGAGGTCCCGAATTTGCCCCAGAGGCAACGGAGATCGGACCCCGTGCTGCTGACGCAATATGGCCCACAATCTGACCAACTGAGCCAACCGGCTCCCCAGTAACATGGGTGACCAGGCAACAGCCTGATAGAATAGGAGAACTTTCCATGTTCAAAACTGTTGGTATTCCAATGCTCACACAGTATGAAAGGGAACCTGTTGAAGGAGGGATGCAGTCACAGTGAGACTCCTGAACAATTACAATCTCTCCATCTCCCATTCATATCCAATATCCCATTTACCATTTCTGCAGCAGATTGGGAACACCGACTCGTTCACAGACTAATGGACCCGAAAATCGTCTGTCATGTAACCATGATCCTTGCAGACTCCCAGTGAGGTGTCTGTATTAAGGGCAGGTTGGAAAGCATTAACCATCAGAGTGAAAACATCACCTTTATAAAATGGACAAGTTATGGAAATATTAGAGTTAAGTCACGATCTGAAACTTTAATTGAAAATTGGTGCTTGTGAAGCGAGGTTTCCAGTAACTTAATTTCAATTCCAGCACAAACCTTGACTGACACTGTAAAGTAAGTCTAACAATTCAGCAAAGATAGTGTTTTAATGCAACTAACATTTCTCTCTGTTCTGATTGAAGATCTACAACAGAAACACAAGGAGACACTCCGGGTACAAGCTGGAACACTGAGAGTGAACACTATCCTCATAAAGGAGAAGGTTAAGATTTTCCAGCTGGTTGATCGATACGCTGAGCTAACGGTTATTTCTACTGTTCGAGATCGGACACTTGTCGAACATGAACTGCTGGCAAGAGGCCGAGACCATGAAGAATGGAGAGAGAAACATCTCCGGAAAAAACTGGAAAAAATCCGAACTGATCAATTGTTCCAGAGCAGCTTTTCCCAGACGGGAGGTTTGCTGCAAAAAATTAGGAGATTATTCCACCAATCCCATTCAAGATCCAGTTCTGGGAGTTCAGCAGCAGTGAGTGGAGTCCCGGGAGTTGGAAAAACAACAATGGTGCAAAAGATTGTTTATGACTGGGCCACTGGGAAAATATACCCACACTTTCAATTTGTTTTCAGTTTTAAATTCCGGGATTTGAACACTATTAACTGCAGAATAAACCTGAGGAATCTGATACTGTTTTTCTATCCTTACTTTGGGAATATTGTGGGAGAGCTCTGGAAGAACCCAGAGGGATTGCTGTTTATATTCGATGGTTTGGATGAATTCAAGGACAGTATTGATTTTGCTGACAATCGGAGAAATACAGAACCTCAGTCCATGTGCACAGATCCTGAATTCCGCTGTAAAGTGTCTGACATTGTGTACAGTTTAATACAGCACAAGCTGCTCCCAGGATGTTCAGTGTTAGTGACCAGCCGCCCCACTGCATTACAGTTATTGGAAAAGGCTGACATCAGCGTCTGGGCTGAAATCCTGGGATTTGTTGGTGATGAACGGAAGGAATATTTCAACAAGTTTTTTGAAGATCAGACGGTGGCAGCAGCTGTTTTCAAACACGTGGAGGAGAACGAGATCCTGTACACCATGTGTTACAACCCTTCCTACTGCTGGATCCTGGGTCTGTCACTGGGTCCCTTCTTTACACAAAGAGACAGGAAACGGCAGCAAGTTCCCAAGACCATCACCCAACTATATTCCTACTATATTTACAACATTCTGAAAAACCATGGCCGAGAGATTGAAAACCCCCGTGATGTGTTACTGAAGCTTGGTGAGATGGCCTACACAGGAGTCTCCAAGAAGAAGATTGTGTTTAGAAATGAAGATTTGATCAAGTACAATCTACAACCTTCCCAGTTCCTGTCTGGGTTCCTGATGGAGCTTTTAGAGAGAGATGATTCTGCCCAGAGTGTGGTTTACACATTCCCACACCTCACCATCCAAGAGTTTGCAGCTGCACTCACACAATTCCTGACTCCAGATCCCGGGGAGATCGGGAAACTCCTCAGTGAAGCCCACAGTGAGGAAGATGGGCGATTTGAGATATTTCTCCGTTTTGTTGCTGGTCTCTCCTCCCCACAGTCAGCTCGACCCCTGGTGGAGTTTCTGGGTCCGTTTCTTCATCAAACAACCTGCCGAGTGATTGACTGGGTGAAGGAGAAGGTTGAAGGGCAGATTGGAGACTCACAGACTGAAACTGGGAAGAGGAAGCTCCTGAACACATTCCACTACCTGTTTGAGTCTCAGAATAAAGCACTGGCTCGGAACACAGTGGGATCTGTGGAAAAACTTTCATTTAGCAGATTGCGACTGACCCCGATTGACTGTGCGGTCCTGTCTCATGTCATTGGAGTCTGTGATACAATAAAACACCTCGATCTGGAGCGATGCTACATTCAGTGTGAAGGGCTCCAGCGGCTGGGACCCGTTCTGCACAAATGTCAGGAATTGAGGTAACTGTTTGGTCTCAGAGCGGATATTTTCATTGCTGAGAAGCCATTTCCTTTGTTCCAAATAAAACAGAGACATGTTCAGTTGAGGAAGTCAAGAGGGAAACAATGTCCAATGGTCACAGAGAAAGCGCGGGAGAATGGCACAATGGCATAAAGCTCATTTGAGAGCAGATGCAGACATGATGGGCCGATTGGCCTCCTTCTGAACCTGTAATAAATTTTTAATTCTCTGATAAAACTACAGCGGTTCAAGAAGGCAGATTCTCGTGGGCAAATAGGCATCGGCAATAAATGTTGGCAAAACCAGCGATGATCACGTTCCTTGAGTGAATAAAAGCATTATTGGGATAAATTTTAAATAATTAGAGGTGTAAAGGCCTCGTTACAAATTTAGAAAAAGGATATTTCACTCTCCCAACAGAAACCATCTGATTATGTATGATGCTGGAAGGAAATTTGTTTCTCTTGTGTTCGGTACAGCTTACAGTTTGTGGCTAATTATTGTCAGGATTATTTTCCTGCACGCTGCCTCTGTTATGTATTATAGTTGGTGTGTGTTTTATCGGGACAGTGTCCTTTTATAAGTCATGTGATAACTGGTAACATCAGTCAGGGTCGCAGTGGAGGTTCAGTCTTGTATTAAACCTCACAGTGTGCAGTTATGAAAAGAAACCTCCCTTAGGTTACAGCAGCCCACGCTGTTTCTGTTCCATGGTTCTGATTGCAGCCTCATAAAACCTGAATCACTCGCTGTGTTTAAAAAAAATAGCTTTATTCACACTGTATTTGCATCTTTTGCAAATCACTTTAAATCTTGTTGTTGATCCTTGTCCGAGCAGCAACATTTCGATTTGCTCCCTGTTCTCTCCAGCACCATCACTATTTTGAACATTTCTATCAAATGTCCTCTCAGCTTTCTTCCTTCCAAGGTGAACGACTTCTCCTATCGATCCTCGTGTCTGAAGTTTCACATCCCTGTAGCCAATCTTTTAAACATGTTCAGCGCTCTCTCCAATGTTTTCTAAGCCTTCCTAAAGTATGACGCACTGAACTGAGATCTAACTGATGTCTTTTGCAGGTTCAGCACAGCCTCCTTGCTCTTGTACTCTATGCCCCTATTGACAATGTTATGATCCCAGCTGATTTCTGGACAGTCAGGTCGAAGAGTAGAAACCCGGCTCAGTAAATCATAACTTTTATTTATTGTTTTATTATTTAGAAATGTAGATGAACAGAATAACAAGGTCGTCGATTAACTTTTAACAAAAGAATAAAACCTTTGTTAAAAAAATAACTGCAATGCACCACCCCATCTAACTTCACAGATGTCTGCAGATCTGTAAGGATGACACGAGTTACAAAATAGATCTTATGTTTTAATGTTCCCAGTAAGTACACAGTTAATGTAAACCAACAATCCACCTGTGGTTCAGATACACCACTCTCTGAAACTCAGTGACAGATGCCACCCAAAGTAACTTCAGTGGATTCTTCTTCAAATCCCCCCAAATGTTTGTAACAATGTGAGAAAACCCGTCTCACTGGGACTGATGCTTCCGCTCCAGAAGCTCCACTCGAGAAACAAAAGCAGCTTTTGGAATCTTTTCAATGCTTTCTGTCAGGTGCCTTCACCAAGGATCCCTGTCCAATATTTCAATGTTTCCTTTCATTATTCCTCCATACTCAGCCATGCCAACAGACACCAGCGCCTCATAGTCTGTATGAAGGTGTCACCAACTTTAGGAATATATCAGATATCTGGATTCTCGTGAGCAAACTTTACAATGTCTGCACCTCGCAGCTCTGTCTTTAACTGGGAGCCTCTCTCTGCTCCTCTCTTTAACTTCAGGGAGCAGTCGCTTGTTCAGATTCAGGTTTTTTTTGTCTCTTTGACTTCTGTCTTCCTGGCACTCCTCTTTTCCTCCTTGGTTTCTGACGGTGATTTATCTTGTGGGTCCTGCTTTCTGAGTCCCTGCATTGCCCTGCCTCTCCTGGCAGCCTCTGTGAACTCCATCTCGCTTCTTGGGTTAACTGGTTGCAACTGAAACTCAGTGTTTCTATCATTCATTGTGGACTTCTGAATATAAGCAATCATTTTTTTAACCTCTATAACTCTGACATTGTCGTAAACCTTAAATTAAAATGCAGGGACACAAAAAACCCGCAGGCAGGCAGCTTTGTCTAACACGAAGTGAAATTAAAGTTTTGGCTCTTTCTTAACACACAAGCACAGAAACACAAATTCAACTTAAACTCATGAATTATTATCTGATGCCTACAAACATAAACTATTTCACAGCAGTAAAGCCCAAGATGCTGTATTCTTTATTAACTGCTCCCTCCACTTGCTCTGCTAACGGCAATGATCAATGTACATATACGTCCAGTCCCTCTGATCCTGCAATCCATTAACAATTCCACCGATTATTTTATATTCCTTCCTCATGTGCATGTTTCCTGAAAGTATGACCTCACCCGTCTCTGCATTGAACTTAATCTGCCACCTATCTGTACACTCCACTATTGTCCGTTTTTCAGTCCCAAGCTCCCCTCCTCACAGTATCCGATGCCTCAAAGGTTTCTGTGATCAACAAACTTTGAAATTTTCCTCTATACTGCAAATACCTAGATCATTCATATATATCAGGGAAAAGCAAGGATCCCAATACTGACCTCTCGGGTTCTCCACTACCGACATCCTCCAGCCTGAAAAATATCCATTATTCATTGTTCATCCAATTTTGTATCCACGTTGCGACTTTCCCAGTTATTTTATGAGCTTATGCCACAAGTCTGTTGTGTCACTGCATCAGATGATTTTTGAATCTCCATGTCCACCACATCAACAGCAGAACCATCATTGAACCTTTCTGTTGCTTCCTCCAATTAACAGCAATATAAAGCTAGTCGCCAATGGCATTTCTTTTTACCAACCAATGAATTTAGTTTCCTCTGTGTCGCTATTAGATTCACCATTTCCCTTTTGAACTCAGCATGGGCCGGCTCAGAGTAGCTGAATGATCAACTGACCCTCGGACCCTCAGCTAAGTTTAACACTACTGCTCCAGGCTGGAGCTGCAGACTTGACTAAATTGGATTGACCCAGTCTTTTCGGTTGTGGTTACTGCCTCCTGGCCCTCTCTTCATCCACTCCAACAAACTGAGATAGCTGGGAATTAAACCCGTATCAACTGCTTGGAAAGCAACTGTGCTCATTATTATATCACTGTCATTGCATTTAGTGACTCCTGTGGTGTAGGTGCTCCCACAGAGCTGTGAGAAAGAGAGTTCCAGGATTTTGACCCAGTTACTGTGAAGGAACGGTGCTATATTTCCAAGTCAGGATGGTGTGTATCTTGGAAGGAAACTTCCAGGTGGTGATGTTTCCATTCATCAGCTGCCCTTGTCCTTAGGGATAGAAACCACAAGTTTGGAAGGTGCTGTGTAACGAGCCATTGGGAGTTGTTGCACTGCATCTTGTAGATGGTACACACTGCTCGCTCTGTACCTCTGTGGTGTGATGGAATGAATGTTGAACGTGGAGCACTAGTCAACAAGCAGAGTTATCCTGGATGGTGGCGAGCTTCCTGAATCTTGAGCTGCACTCATGCAGACAAGTGGATGGTATTTAATTAAATTCCTGACATGTGTCTTGTCGATGGTGGAAATGTATTTGGAAGTCAGGAGGTGAGTTACTTTGCGCAGAGTTCCTGGCCTTTAATCTTCTCTAAAATCCACAGTAATGATATGTCAAGTCTGTTTCTGGCCAATGGTAGCATCGAAGGTGCTGATAGTCAGGATTCAGGTGATGATAATCCCATTGAATGTAAAGGGAGATGATTGTATTCATTCTTGGTGGAGATGGTCATCGCCTGGCACTTGTCAGCCTTCCTTGAATATTGTTCAAGCCTTGCTAAATATGGACAGGTCCTGCATCACTGTCTTGCGGAGTCGAGAATGGTGCTGAACGTTGTACAGACATCAGCAAACATCTCCACTTCTGACTTTATGATGGATGAAATTTAATTGATGAAGTAGCTGAAGATGGTTGGGACGAGGGCACTTTCCTGAGAACTTCCTGCTGTCATTTCCTGGAGTTGAGATGACCCTCTCTTCACACACTCCAACAAACTGAGATATCTGGGAATTAAACCTGTATCAACTGCTTGGAAAGCAACTATGCTCAGAATTATATCACTGGAATTGCATTTAGTGACTCCTGTGGTGTAGGTGCACCCACAGTGCTGTGAGAAAGAGAGTTCCAGGATTTTGACCCAGTCACTGTGAAGGAACGGTGATATATTTCCAAGTCAGGATGGTGTGTATCTTGGAAGGGAACTTCCAGGTGGTGATGTTTCCTTTCATCTGCTGCCCTTGTCCTTCCAGGGATAGAAATCACAGACTGGGCAGTGCTGTGTAACGAGCCATGGTGAGTTGTTGCACTGCATCATGCAGATGGTCCAACAACCATAACTAACTTCCTTTGTGCTGGTGTTGCTCCAACCGGCAGATAGGTTTTTTTCTCTCATTTCCATTGACTTCAGTTTTTCTCTGGCTCCTTTTTGCTACATGTGGTCATATTCTGCCATGATGTCAAGGGCAGACACTCTCATCTCACATCCTGAGTTCAGCTCTGCTGTCCGTGTTTACATCAAGGCTGTAATGAGGTAGGGGACTGAGTGACCCTGAGTAAGCACAAGCTCAGAGTCAGCGAGCAGGTCATTGCTAATTAAATGCTGCTTGATAGTCTCGATGACGCCTTCCTCTGTTGGTGATTGAGAGGAGACTGATGGGGTGGTAAATGGACAGATTGGATTTGTTCTTTCCTTTTTGTTTACGGTCATATCTGGGCAATTTCCCACTATTTTAGGTAAACATCAGTGTTGTAGCTCTACTGGAACAGCTTGGCGAGGAACAGAGCAGCTTCTGGAGCAGTAATCTTCAGTACAGTTACTGGAATATTGTCAAGATCTGTGGTCTTTGCAGTATCCATTATCTTTAGCTATTTCTTGACATCACGTGGAGTGAATCGAATTCGCTGATAAATATCTGTGATGCTGGGGACCTCTGAACGGTTTAGCCACTGAAGTTGGTTACTAATATTTGAGCCATATCTTTTGCACTGATGTATTAGTCGTCTCCGTCATGAGGATGGGATATTTGTGGAGCCTCCTCCTGTTGTTTCATCATCCACTACCATTCACAGCTAAATGTGGCAGGACTGCAGAGCTTACATCTGAGCCGAGGAAACCAGAATTTCCTGAATGAGGAAACCTGCTGCTGGAAAATCTCCAGTCAAACTGTCAGTGATATGAAACCGGGTTTGCGGATAACCCTTTCCCTGGGCGGCACAGTGGTTCGCACTGCTGCTTCACAGCTCCAGGGTCCCGGGTTCGATTCCCGGCTCGGGTCACTGTCTGTGCGGAGTTTGCACATTCTCCTCGTGTCTGCGTGGGTTTGCTCCGGGTGCTCCGGTTTCCTCCCACGGTCCAAAGATGTGCGGGTTAGGTTGATTGGCCAGTTTAAAAATTGCCCCTTAGAGTCCTGAGATGCGTAGATTAGAGGGATTAGCAGGTAAATATGTGGGGGTAGGGCCTGGGTGGGATTGTGGTCGGTGCAGACTCGATGGGCTGAATGGCCTCCTTCTGCACTGTAGGGTTTCTATGATTCTATGATTCAATGTGAGGATCGACTGGAAGTAAGAACTCATGGTAATTCCCGGAGATAGAACACGAGCCAGACCTGCAGAAAATGTAGGTCCTGTTTACTGTGGAATGTAGCGGGAGACACCCCTCCCCTATAAACTAATCAAACAGAAATATTTCAACTTTCTAATGGGAGAATATTCTTTCCTTGTTGTATAAAATTTAGGGGATGGACCTTAAAGCAACAGTTAGCACAGTTTCACACTTTAACTCGCCCTGAGATATTATACAGATGATACAATGTCAATAGTTAAGAAGCACGGGGAATCCCGAGCGATCCACTCTCACAGCTTTATCATTTAACCCTCAGTAAAATGTACAATTCTCAGAAAATCCTGGATTTATGTAACAGCAGAAATGATTTGAATTTTTGGAATCTTAGCAGGGTCAGTGAGATTCAGGAGGGTAATTCTGATGATCAGGAAATGAGACCAGAATGTGGGACATGTTTAAACGTTACTTGCTTGTTCACAGGATGTGGGCATCACCTCCTCTAGGGGCCATTAGCAGTGGGAAATAAATGCTGGTCGAGCCAGCGACACCCATATCCCATGGACAATTAAACAAAATATACATTTTGAGAGGTGTAAAAGAGTTAATTGTTCATCATTTTTCAATGCTGACGATTGCCTTTTCCATTCAACAGAAAGGGCTTGATATTATTTGATTTAATATTGTCACACCTATTAGTGCCAAAGCATACCGTACATAGGGAAGGAAAGGAGAGTCCAGAATGCAGTGTTCCCATCACAGCTGGGGTGCAGAGAAAGATCAACTTGGATGAGATATAATATTGTAACTTGAATCAGGTCACCACTCGTGCTAAGTTTCTGACACAAAAATAGATCCAGCTATTTTTTCTGCTGAACATTAATCTGAATTTAATGTGTTTCTCACTTTCTCCATTTAGTCTGCATCTCAATAACGTGGGAGATTCAGGAGTGAAACTACTGTCTGCGGCTCTGAGGAATCCAGAATGTAAAATACAGAAACTGGAGTAAGTATCAGACTGTGAGAGATTCTGTTAATAATCAGTGGATGGTCTGACACTGTAAATTATTATCAGTATCAGTAATAGTGTCATTAATAACCATTCCACATCATTCCTGTCAGTATTCGTGTTAAACACCACGGATTTACTCTGATTCCTGAAATCTTTCTCTGATCTCCAGTTTGGAGAGTAACAGCCTCAGATATTCTCACCTCTGCTCTCAGTACAAACCAGTCAGTGACGTGTCTGAACCTGAGTTACAATAAACTGCGAGATTCAGGAGTGAAAGATTTAACTAATCATTTATAATTATTCTCAAATCCATTCATGAGAATAAAAAAGATGGACAAAACAATTAAATGTTTATAGAATTCCCAGATATGGCTGGTCGCAAGTTCAATTCAGTATAATTTGTCATTCAAATTGTAGATGTTTATGTCTGTCGGCTTCTCAGTTTGATTAAACATAGAAAACTGCTGTATATCGGTAAGGCAGATTACAAACTACATTGAATTCTGATGAGTTTTATCCCGAGGGATCCACTTTCAAATTTACGTTAAACGGAGCTTAAGGAGCATCTGAAAAGAGAATGCAGAGATGGAGATGGGGAGGGTTATGAAGAGAATTCCAGAGCTCACAGCCCAGCAGTTCAAGGCACAGCTCAGCTGGCAATGGCAATAATCACAGTGCAGAATAGTCTGAATGATGTCCCTATTAATAATGGACATTGTTTTTAAGAACACAAATAATGATACTAAATATACCATTGCTATCAGTATTCGTGTTATTAAAAACACTACCCGCTATTAGTAGACACAAAATAAGCTTGGGAGCAAAGTTGGAGACCATGAAATAAAAGAGGCAAAGGCAGCCTGGATATGAAGTTATCTGAGTGACAGGAAACAGGCAGGAGAGGTGAACTGTACCTTTTCATTTATCGGAAGCTGACAGTGGCTTTCCCCAGCAACCAGTACTGTGTTACTACGACTAATTTTCTTTACATGTACGACCAAATGAGACTTGGGTTTATCTAAAGATGAGATGTGAAGCTCCAGCACACGGCCACCAGACCACAGAGCGGACGCAGCATATGATAGACCGAGCTCAATCACACCAAAACCAATGGATCAGATCAGAGATCTGCTGTCTTGCCATATCCAGTCATAACTAGTGTTAGACATGCCACAAAATGTTGCACATGCCGGTTACATTAGGCGACAAGGTGGCACAGTGGTCAGCACTGCTGCCTCACAGCGCCAGGGACCAGGGTTCAATTCCGGCCTTGGGTGACTTTATGTGTAGAGTTTGCACGTTCTCCCAGTGTCTGTGTGGGTTTCCTCTGGGTGCTCCAATTTTCTCCCACAGTCCAAAGATGTGCAGGTTCGGTTGATTGGCTATGCTAAGTTGTCCCTTGGTATCTCCGGGTGTGTAGGTTACGGGGATTAGTGGGCCATATATGTGGAGTTACAGAGATAGGGCCTGGATATGATATTCTTTCAAAGAATTGGTGAAGACTCGATGGGCCAAAGGGCCTCCTTCTACACTGTGGGAATTCTATGATTCTATAAACATGCACAAGAATTCCATCATTACTGATGAGGGAACCCAGAGCATCAGTGCCATCTTCAGCCAGAAGTGCTGAGTAGAATGATTAATCTCGGCCTCCTCCTGAGGTCCCCAACATGACAGATGACCATTTGATTCACTGCATGTGAGGTAAAGAAATGACTGAACGCGCTGCGTGCTGCAAACTCTGTCAGCCTGGCTGTACCCCAGCAATGGTACTGAAGAATTGTGCTCCATAACTAGCCATTCCCCTGGCCAAGCTGTTCCAGTACAGCTACAACACTGGATCTACCGGACAATGTGGAACAAAGCAGGGCAAATCCAATCTGATGAATTGCTGCTCCATCAGTCTGCTCTTGAACGTCAGAAAAGTGTCATCCTTCCAGTGCCTCATGAACATCACTGCAGGAGTTCCTGAGGGTGATGTCCAAATCCCAACCACCTTCAATTGCTTTATCAATGTCCTGCCTTCCATTATAATGTCAGAAGTGAGGATGCTCACTAATGATTGCACAATGCTCAGTACTGTTCACAATTCCTCAGAGACTGAAGCAGTCCATGTCCATAAACAGCAAGACCTGAACAAAACAGAAAATGCTGGAAAGGCTCAGCATGTCTGACAGCTTCTGTGGAGAGAGAACAGCTAACCCTTCGAATCTGGATGACTCTTCGACAGAGCTAGCGTCTTGAGCTCTGAAGAACTTTCAGGCTTAACCTGATAAATGGCAAGTAATGTTTCACTGCACAAATGCCAGGCAAGGACCATCTCCAACAGACGGGAATCTAACCATATTCCCTTTACATTGAATGGCAGCACCATCGCTGAATCCTCGACCATCAACATCCTGAGTGGTGGGGGCGCACTGGGACCATTGAACAGACACTGAACTGTAAACACTATGGCTCCAAGGGTAGATCACAGTCTGGGAATTCGGAGATGAGGAACTCGCCTCCTGTCTCCCAAACTTTTCCCACCATCTCCGAGGCACAAGTCAGCAGTGTGATGGAATCCGCTCATCTTGCTGGATTGTCTGCAGCTTCAAAAACACTGAAGAAGCTCATCCATGGAAAAGGAGTCCACTGGATCAGCTGGCCATTCACCAAACTAAACATTGGCTGTCTCTACCACTGACGCACAGTGGCAGTATTTTACCACATACAAGGTGGTATGGAGCAGCTCACCAAGGTTCCTGAGCCAGCATCATCCAAACAGGCACTATCCATCACCGAGATGGCCAAGGATATCAGAAGGATGGGACACCAACCAGCTTCAGATTTCTTTCCAAACCACACACCATTCTGACTTGGAATATATTACTTTTCCATCACTGATGCGGGATCGTAATCCCGGATGTCCCTTCCTAGCGGTTTTGTACCAGATGCTCTGCAGAATTTAAGAAGATGGCTCACCACCTCCTTCTCAAGGGCAATTGGGGATGGGCTGCAAGTGTTTGCATTGCCAGTGATACCATCATCCCTTGAAAGAATTAATAAAGACAAGTGCTACCCACTGTAGAGGTGGGTAATTGTGCCTGTGTGTAACCCAAACACAGTCACGGAAGAGAGAAAAAACAGCTGCGACAGGACAAATAGTGTGACCATTGCACAGGCCAGAGGAATTCTAAAGATAGATCTGGTGGAACTATTTAATATACTCAGCGAGGGTCTCAAATGTCCAGGTGTTGTGCTGTGTTCCATACAACCTGGATCTAGAGTGGAGAAGCTTTGAAGAAAGTGTGATGCAATACAATGTTGACCAGATGCTTCATGATGAGGAACCCCATGGACCACAGGCCAGGGACATGGGATATGTGTCAGGGAGGATGGATATTCAGTAATGCAGACATGTTTTCCAAGAACCTTAACTCACACAGCCATTCAGTGTAATAAATCTTCACCATCTCCAGCACTGTTGCTGTTTCTGTGAATGTTTTATAATTTCCCTGGAGCCGACACGACATGAAACAAAGGTATTGGAATTGTATTGACCTGATTCAGTGCTGTATTTCCCATCTCACATTCCCAGTGAACTGTTAAAGACCCAGTAATATGGTGAAGGAGTTTTTTAGTGGTGCTCCATCTCTGAATTTACTCAAAATACAGACATAACAAAGTGACCAGTAATAACAAAGTATAATCCTGTGAAACCCAAGGAAGCAACCCCACCATGACAACCACCGCCATCCCCGCACTTTCCGCTGAGCTGCAGGCAGCATCTTACCTCTCTCCTCTCCTCTGGGAATTTCGATGACCGTGGCCTTTGTCCTCGGATTTCCTGAGTCCTGGAAGGATCCGGCCAACTGCGGGTCCTCTGCACAGATGCTGGAGTTGTCTCTGTCATCATAGCTTCGTGAGGTGCTTGTGTCACAGTCGGAGCAGAAGGGGACCCACTGCCCACACCAGGGGCATCCTGAGAGGAGCTCCCAAATGCTGCAGGCAGCCGCTCCTCTATCCATTCAGGGCAAACTGGACCCTCCCTGCTCAGCTGGGGAGGTCCTGACAGTTACTCCAGGCACATTTTCCCATCCCTCCCACAGCCCGTGTTCCACAGAGCTCATGGAGGTGGTGAGAACATGCAGGTTCATGTGTATTTCCTGTGGGTGAGAGGCTGGATGTGACTCTCCATGAAGGTCACCAATCTCTCTGTGGAGGATGCTATTTGTGCTCAGACCTGAGACATGGTAACACTGCTGGCCTGGATTGACTCCTCCATCCTTTGTGTGTGGATACACACAGCCTTTGGAAACTCCACCAAATGTTAAAGTATCCTACGCTGCAGCTCCAGTATCTGCTGCATTGTTAAAGACTCCAGTCACATTTCATCTTCCTGAAGCTGACAATGACCTGTCCTCTCGAGAGTGTGAGTGAACTCAGCTATTGCTGCCTCCATTAGCTGCTCGGGTTTGTCTGTGCTGCCCTGTGCTGCCAGATTGTAACCCCTTTGCTAATCGTGAGAGACATTATCTGCTCTGGCGGACGTTAGAGAGGATAATGTGACAATCCATCCTCTGACCCCTCCCCATCTTCAGAGCTGCACGCCCGTCTCCCTCTCACCGCAGCTGTTGATTTGTGAGAGAGTGAAGAATGTTAGAGGGTAATACACATTCCAACATGTCCTGCAGACTGTTCCTAACCCAGAGCTCCATGTGACCAATGGAAGACACACAAGCACCAGGTTTTGGACTCAGCAGCAGAGCCTCTCCTGTGCCCATCCATTCACTCACTCACTCTCTCTGGATCCACAACCCATCTCACCATCAGCGATTGCCCACCCAGCCTCCAGGTCTCCCAGCTCCAGCACTGCATCTTCCATTGGCATAAGGATGACACAATCCAGACACTGTCACTCTTGGCTCCTTCTCTGACGCTCTGTGCCCTCTTCTACAAGAACATAAATTTCCCTTGTTACTCACCCATCAAAGACACACACAAACCTGACGCTAATTTAGACTGCCCATCATGGGACCACCAGGATGGTCACTCAGTGTCGGCAGTGCAGCAGTCATCTCTGACTGACTCTTTACTCAGAGAGCGGTTGGGGTGTGGAATGGACTGCCTGCTGTCATAGTGAAGTCGGACACATTAGGAACTTTCAAGCAGTTATTGGATAGGCAGATGGAGCACACTAGAATGATAGGGAGTGGGATAGCTTGATCTTGGTTTTGGACAAAGCTCGGCACAACATCGTGGGCCGAAGGGACTATGCTGTACTGTTCTATGTCCTATGTTCCATGTAACCCTTCACAGAGAGGCTGACATGTTCCTGAAGATTGATGCTTTGCTGTCTGGACATTGCCAGTGTCTGGGTGGAGATGGTCTTTCCACAATTTCTCTTTCATCCTTATTCACATATCAGCCTGTAGGCTTAACGCTCACCTTGTCAGAACATATCAGATTATTCATCTTTTGCCTCATTGTAGCCACTGCTCAGACCCTTGGCAGTGTCTATCCAGACTTGCTTGGGTTGATGTGACAGGTCTCCTTCTCCAGTCCTGAGGGAACAGAACCTTCCTCCAAACCGAAATAGCCTTGAGAATTTCCAGGGTAGTGTCAGCGAATTGCCTTTAATCTGCCTTCTGCCATTTCAGCCCTTTGTTCATTAACCAGGGCTCCCTCACTGCTCCCTTCTGAGCCTTTAAAAGTGCTGCTGGCTGCCTTTAAATCTGGTGCCAGCATTGCCTGAATTGTGCTGTCCCCTGCAGCCAGTGGTTAAGCTCTGCAATGCGCAGGGATTTGGGGGAAGGTGGGAGAATGCCACTTAGTGAATTGCTCATTCGGAGAGTCAGTGCAGACACGATGGGCCGAGTGGCATCCTTCTGCTCTCTAACAATACTGTGATTCTGCCTGTGCTGCCTGAGTGGACGGATTTCCCGAACCTGTCAGACATTTACTGTGCCCGTTCTGGCTCTGTGTGGAGTGGGTTAGTTCAGTTGGTTCGGTGTCTCCAGCGTGATGTAGAATGACGCTGTTGTTGAGGGTTTGGTCCCCGTACTGGCTGTGGGGTTAATGGAATCCCAACTCTTCCCATATCCCCACGTTTACTAAGTTGTATCCCTGAAGCGACATGTACCAAATTGTGTCTCTTTCTATTGGAGAGATTTCATTGGGGACTGTGGCTACTAACACTGTCCACACGGCAACATCACCAACTTCCAGTTGAAATATCGATAATATTTTCAACCACTGTCTCCACAGAATTCTTACGGAGCACAATGAGGCCTTTTGGCCCATCGTGTCTGCACCAGCTCACCAAATTGACATTCGAAATTCGTGTCATTCTCCAGCCTTTTTGTCGTATCCATTCTCGTAGCTCATTGCCTATCTTCAAAAAATCATCTAATTCCTTTTTGACTGCTTCGATGCAGCCGACCTCCACCACACTTCCCGGCTGTGAATTCCAGACCCGAACCACTGGCAGTGTGAGAAAGGTTTCTGTCGCATCATCTTCAACCCCACCACACACTCCATTCCTGAGCCCCAGTTAGAATACTCACTGTCTCCATCTCCTGGTGTCCCTGTCTAACTGCACTCAGTTACCCCCCTCACTGTCTCCATCTCCTGGTTTCCCTGTCTAACTGCACTCAGTTACCCCCTCACTGTCTCCATCTCCTGGTGTCCCTGTCTAACTGCACTCAGTTACCCCCCCCTCACTGTCTCCATCTCCTGGTGTCCCTGTCTAACTGCACTCAGTTAGAATACTCACTGTCTCCATCTCCTGGTGTCCCTGTCTAACTGCACTCAGTTACCCCCCTCACTGTCTCCATCTCCTGGTTTCCCTGTCTAACTGCACTCAGTTACCCCCTCACTGTCTCCATCTCCTGGTGTCCCTGTCTAACTGCACTCAGTTACCCCCCCCTCACTGTCTCCATCTCCTGGTGTCCCTGTCTAACTGCACTCAGTTAGAATACTCACTGTCTCCATCTCCTGGTGTCCCTGTCTAACTGCACTCAGTTACCCCCTCACTGTCTCCATCTCCTGGTGTACCTGTCTAACTGCACTCAGTTAGAATACTCACTGTCTCCATCTCCTGGTGTCCCTGTCTAACTGCACTCAGTTACCCCCCTCACTGTCTCCATCTCCTGGTGTCTCTGTCTAACTGCACTCAGTTACCCCCCTCACTGTCTCCATCTCCTGGTGTCCCTGTCTAACTGCACTCAGTTACCCCCCTCACTGTCTCCATCTCCTGGTGTCCCTGTCTAACTGCACTCAGTTACCCCCCTCACTGTCTCCATCTCCTGGTGTCTCTGTCTAACTGCACTCAGTTAGAATACTCACTGTCTCCATCTCCTGGTGTCCCTGTCTAACTGCACTCAGTTACCCCCTCACTGTCTCCATCTCCTGGTGTACCTGTCTAACTGCACTCAGTTAGAATACTCACTGTCTCCATCTCCTGGTGTCCCTGTCTAACTGCACTCAGTTACCCCCCTCACTGTCTCCATCTCCTGGTGTCTCTGTCTAACTGCACTCAGTTACCCCCTCACTGTCTCCATCTCCTGGTGTCCCTGTCTAACTGCACTCAGTTAGAATACTCACTGTCTCCATCTCCTGGTGTCTCTGTCTAACTGCACTCAGTTAGAATACTCACTGTCTCCATCTCCTGGTGTCCCTGTCTAACTGCACTCAGTTCCCCCCTCACTGTCTCCATCTCCTGGTGTCTCTGTCTAACTGCACTGAGTTAGAATACTCACTGTCTCCATCTCCTGGTGTCCCTGTCTAACTGCACTCAGTTACCCCCTCACTGTCTCCATCCCCTGGTGTCTCTGTCTAACTGCACTCAGTTACCCCCTCACTGTCTCCATCTCCTGGTGTCCCTGTCTAACTGCACTCAGTTAGAATACTCACTGTCTCCATCTCCTGGTGTCTCTGTCTAACTGCACTCAGTTAGAATACTCACTGTCTCCACCTCCTGGTGTCTCTGTCTAACTGTACTCAGTTACCCCCCTCACTGTCTCCATCTCCTGGTGTCTCTGTCTAACTGCACTCAGTTAGAATACTCACTGTCTCCATCTCCTGGTGTCTCTGTCTAACTGCACTCAGTTAGAATACTCATTGAATGTCCCGCGCTGTACATTATTATTGTTAATGATCTTATTCTTAAAAACACTGTGGATTTACCCTGATTCCTGTTATTTTTCTCTCTCTGATCTCCAGTCTCTACAGTAACGCTCTCACAGATTCTTGTGCCGAGGACCTGGCCTCTGCTCTCAGTACAAACCGCTCACTGATAGATCTGAATCTGAGTGTCAATAAACTGGGAGATTCCGGAGTGAAACTGCTGTCTGTGGCTCTGAGGAATCCGGACTGTAAAATACAGGAACTGTAGTAAGTAGCAGACTGTGTGACATTGTGTTTATAATAACTGAATATTCAACAATATAATTTCACCGCTGGTATTTGTATAAAAAACTCTGCCCATTACTATTGGCGTCAGTTATGAATAAGGAAAACTGCTTTTCCTCTGATTCCTGTTGCTTCTCTCTCTGATCCCTGAGCAATGGGATGTCAGTCCCACAGATCCTTATGTTGAGGGAGTGGGGGAATAATGTTATGGTTCACGCTCTGAGGTCCAGTCATTGGCAACTGCAAACTGTATTGAATTTCTACCTTCGGGTGTGCTGACTCTCAGAATCCCCAACCTGATCCAATCTCATGACTTCATATTATAAGATCCGACAGCTTTGACAAATCAACAGAAAAGGCAATGAGGGACAATTCGCCTGGGAGCAAAGGTCGCCAGTCACAAATCTGATAGGTTTGTGGTCACAGCACGGCTGAAGTAACGTATATAGTTTTGGTCACCTTATGAACGTATTTTATAAACATTTGAGAAAATGTTGGCTTGAGTCTTTCATGGCATGCCAGGCTTATCTTATGAAAAAATATAGAAATTATTCGTCCGATACTCACTGCAATTGGGACGAACCACGGCTGATCATGGTCGGCAGGGTGGTAGAGCTGTTAGCACTGCTGACTCAGAGCGCCAGAGACCCGTGTCAATTCCGGCCTTGGGTGACAGATTGTGTGGGGTTTGCATGTACTCTCCGTGTCTGCGCAGGTTTCCTTCGGTTACTCCAGTTTCCTCCCACATGCCAAAGATGTGCACGCTCGTTTGAGCGGCGATGGTAAATTGACACTTGATGTCAGGGGGATTTGCAGAGTTAATATGTAGGGTTACTGTTATAGGGCCTGGGCGGGATTGTTGTTAGTGAAGGATTGATGGGCCGAATGGCCCACAGCTTGTCTGGACTTGCAGAATCTCACTGGCTGTCCTGTCTGGAGACAATACACATCTCTTTAACCTGTGCTTAATGCTCCCTCCACTCACACTGTTTGTACCTTTAAGACTTGGTTATCTGTAAAGACTGCATTCCAGTCATTATTCTGTAAATTGAGTTTGTGTCTCTGTATGCCCTGTTTGTGAGCATTTCTACACTCCACCTGACGAAGGGGCAGCGCTCCGAAAGCTAGTGGCATTTGCTACCAAATAAACCTGTTGGACTTTAACCTGGTGTTGTTAAACTTCTGACTGTTCCTAACCCAGAGCTCCATGTGACCAATGATGAACACACAAGCACCAGGTTTTGGACTCAGCAGCAGAGTCTCTCCTGTGCCCATCCATTCACTCACTCACTCTCTCTGGATCCACAACCCATCTCACCATCAGTGATTGCCCACCCAGCCTCCAGGTCTCCCAGCTCCAGCACTGCATCTTCCATTGGCATAAGGATGACACAATCCAGACACTGTCACTCTTGGCTCCTTCTCTGACGCTGAGTGCCCTCTTCTACAAGCACATAAATTTCCATTGTTACTCACCCATCAAAGACACACACAAGCCTATGATGCTGCCAGGCTGCCCATCATGGGACCACCAGGATGGTCACTCAGTGTCGGCAGTGCAGCAGTCATCTCTGACTGACCGGAACCCTTCACAGAGAGGCTGACATGTTCCTGAAGATTGATGCTGCTGTCTGGACATTGCCAGTGTCTGGGTGGAGATGTTCTTTCCACCATTCCTTTTTCATCCTTATTCACATATCAGCCTGTAAGTTTAACGCTCACCTTGTCAGAACATATCAGGTTATTGATCCTTTGCCTCACTGCAGCCACGTGCTGCCTGCTCTGGCCCTCGGCAGTTTCTATCCAGACTTGCTTGGGTTGATGTGACAGGTCTCCTCCTCCACTCCTGAGGGAACAGAACCTCCCTCCAAACCGATATAGCCTTGAGAATTTCCAGGGAAGTGTCAGCGAATTGGGTTGAAACTGCCTTCTGCCATTTCAGCCCTTTGGTCATTAACCAGGGCTCCCTCACTGCTCCCTTCAGAGCCTTTAAAAGCGCTGCTGGCTGCCTTTAAATCTGGTGCCAGCTCTGCCAGAATGGGGCCTTCCCCTGCAGCCAGTGGTTAAGCTCTGGAATGCACAGGGTTTTGGGGGAAGGTGGGGGGATGACACTTAGTGAGTTGCTCATTTGGAGAGTCAGTGCAGACACGATGGGCCGAATGGCCTCCGCCTGCTCTGTAACAATTCTGTGATTCTGCCTGTGCTGCCTGAGTGCACGGATTTCCCGAACCTGTCAGATATTAATGTGCCTGTTTGGTTATATGTGGAGTTGGTTAGTTCATTTGGTTTGGTGTTTAGAGTGTGATGTAGAATGATGCTAAATCTGAGGGTTTGGTCCTCTTACCGGCTGTGGGTTCATGGAATCCCATCTCCTCCCATTGCCGCACGTTTATTAAATTGTATCCCTGAAGCTACATGTAACAAACTGTCTCTCTCTCTATTGGAGAGAAACACAAAGAACAAAGAAAATTACAGCACAGGAACAGGCCCTTCGGCCCTCCAAGACTGCACCCACCATGCTGCCCGACTTAACTAATACCCCCTACCCTTCCGGGGACCATATCCCTCTATTCCCATCCTATTCATGTACTTGTCAAGACGCCCCTTAAATGTCACCACCATATCTGCTTCTACTACCTCCCCCAGCAACGAGTTCCAGGCGCCCACTACTCTGTGTAAAGAATCTGCCTCGTACATCTCCTTTAAACCTTGCCCCTCGCACCTTAAACCTGTGCCCCCCGAGTAATTGACTCTTCTACCCTGTGAAAAAGCTTCCGACTATCCACTCTGTCCATGCCCCTCATAATCTTGTCGACCTATATCAGGTCTCCCCTCAACCTCTGTCGCTCCAGTGAGAACAAAACAAGTTTCTCCAACCTCTCCTCATAGCTAATGCCCTCCATACCAGGCAACATCCTGGTCAATCTTTTCTGTACCCTCTCCAAAGCCTCCACATCCTTCTGGTAGAGTGGCGACCAGAATTGAACACTATATTCTAAGTGCGGCCGAATGAAGGTTCGATAAAGCTGCAACATGACTTGCCAATTTTTAAACTCAATGCCCCGGCCGATGAAGGCAAGCATGCCGAATGCCTTCTTGACTACCTTCTCCACCTGCATTGCCACTTTCAGTGACCTGTGGACCTGTACACCCAGATCCCTTTGCCTATCAGTATTAACATTTTATTGAGGACTGTGGCTACTAACACTGTCCACACGGCAACATCACCAACTTCCAGTTGAAATATCGATACATTTCCAACCATTATTTTCGCAGAATTCTTACGGTGCACAATGAGGCCATTTGGCCCATCGTGTCTGTACCAGCTCACCAAATTAGCATTAGGAATTTGAGTCATTCTCCAGCGTTTTTCTCGTATCCCCGCTCATTCTTTATATTCAAATAATCATCTAATTCCTTTTTGACTGCTTCGATGCAGCCGACCTCCACCACACTTCCCGGCTGTGAATTCCAGACCCGAACCACTGGCAGTGTGAGAAAGGTTTCTGTCGCATCATCTTCAACCCCACCACACACTCCATTCCTGAGCCACTTGCCATCCCATGTCCCCCCCCCCCCCCGTGACTCAGGGTAAGGACATGGGAATCCTGTGCTCTTCCCTTTCACCATCATCCTTTTTGTCATTTAATCACTCCGGCACTTCCATTTTGTTCTTTCCTTGTCACCCGCCCATCCCCAGCTCCCTGTCACTTAAAACTATTTAATTCACTGCTATTTCCAATTTCTAATTTTAGCTAATTGAACTGAAACTAAATCTGTTTCTATCTTCACAGATATTGCCTGACCTGATGAGAGTCTCCAACATATTTATTCATTTTTCAGATTTACAGCATCAATCGAATTTTGCCTCCTGTATGAACTGAAGTTGTGTTTCTTGAATGTCCCGCGCTGTACATTATTATTGTTAATCATCTTATTCTTAAAAACACTGTGGATTTACCCTGATTCCTGTTATTTTTTTCTCTCTGATCTCCAGTCTCTATGGTAACGATCTCACCGATTCTTGTGCCGAGGACCTGGCCTCTGCTCTCAGTACAAACCGCTCACTGATAGATCTGGATCTGGGTTCCAATAACCTGGGAGATTCAGGAGTGAAACTGCTGTCTGTGGCTCTGAGGAATCCGGACTGTAAAATACAGGAACTGCGGTAAGTAGCAGACTGTGTGAGATTGTGTTTATAATAACTGAATATTCAACAATATAATTTCACCACTGGTATTTGTATAAAAAACACTGCCCGTTACTATTGGCGTCAGTTATGAATCAGGAAAACTGCTTTTCCTCTGACTCCTGTTGCTTCTCTCTCTGATCCCTGAGCAATGGGATGTCAGTCCCACAGATCCTTATGTTGAGGGAGTGGGGGAATAATGTTATGGTTCACCCTCTGAGGTCCTCTCCTCCTCCTCAGATGTGCACAGCTCTCCCCGGACACAGCATCCATTGATTAGTGAAAAGGGGGAGAGTGAGTGGATGACAGTAAATGGAGGACAGAACATGGTGGTGGAGTCTCACTGTTAGTAACAGATGTCAGTACAGCAGCGAGAGGTGAACTTAGTTCCAATGATCCAGATGCAGAATCAGCTTGGGTGGAGATAAAGAATTAGCAAAGTTAAAAGGTCACTTGTGGGAATCATTTAATCGCCCCTAACAATATTCAGAATCTCTGACAAAGTATACAGGAAAAGTAATGGGGTCGTGTAAAAACATGCTGCAATAATCACGGGTGATTTTAGCCTTCAGATACAAAGAAGAACAAAGAAGCAAACAACACAGTAACAGGCCCTTCGGCCCACCAAGCCTGACTCCTAATCCTTATTCAGACCCAGTACTTAGTGCCCATACGAGGTTTCTGTTCCTCTGTTCGTCTCTTGTTCATGTGTCTATTAAGATACACCTTGAACATTGGGAACGTGCTGCTTCCACCACCTCCATTGGCAGTGCATTCCAGGCACCCACCACCCTCTGTGTGAAAACTTATCCTACACATCTCCCCAAACTTTTCCCCTCTCACCTTCATCCTGTGCCCTCTTGTAGTTGACCATTCCAGACGAGGAAACAGTCTCTGACTATCCACCATGTCGATGCCTCTCATAATTGTGTATCCTCTGTCAGGTCACCTCTCAATCTCCCTTTTTGTCGTGAAAACAATCCGTGATTATCCAACCTCTCCTCATACCTTAACCCTCCTTGATCAGGCAACATTCTGGTAAACGTTCTTTGCACTCTCTCCAAAGCATCCACATCCATCTGATAGTGTGGCGAACAGAACTGCAAGCAATATTACAAATGTGGCCTTATTAAAGTTTCATACGGCCGTTACATCACTTGCCAACTTGGATCTCATGGGATAAAGGGCGAGGTGGCTAGATGGGTGGAGAACTGGCTTGGTCACAGAAGACAGAGGGTGGTAGTGGAAGGGTCTTTTTCCGGCTGGATGCCTGTGACTAGTGGTGTTCCGCAGGGCTCTGTATTGGGACCTCTGCTGTTTGTGATTTATATAAACGATCTGGAAGAAGGTGTAACTGGGGTGATCAGTAAGTTTGCGGACGACACGAAAATGGCTGGACTTGCAGATAGTGAGGAACATTGTCAGAGGCTACAGAAGGATATAGATAGGCTGGAAATTTGGGCAAAGAAATGGCAGATGGAGTTCAATCCTGATAAATGCGAAGTGATGCATTTTGGTAGAACTAACGTAGGAGGGAGCTATCCGATAAATGGCAGAACCATAAAGGGTGTAGATACGCAGAGGGACCTGGGTGTGCAAGTCCACAGATCCTTCAAGGTGACGTCTCAGGTGGAGAAGGTAGTGAAGAAGGCATATGGCAGGCTTGCCTTTATAGGACGGGGCATAGAGTATAAAAGTTGGGGTCTGATGTTGCAGATGTATAGAACGTTGGTTCAGCCACATTTGGAACACTGCACCCAGTTCTGGTCGCCACACTACCAGAAGGACGTGGAGGCTTTAGAGAGAGTACAGAGGAGGTTTACCAGGATGTTGCCTGGTATGGAGGGGCTTAGTTATGAGGAGAGATTGGGTAAACTGGGGTTGTTCTCACTGGAAAGACGGAGGATGAGGGATGACCCAATAGAGGTGTATAAAATTATGAAAGGCATAGATAGGGTGAACGGTGGGAAGCTTTTCCCCGGGTCGGAGGTGACGTTCATGAGGGGTCATAGGTTCAAGGTGAAGGGGGGGAGGTTTAACACAGATATCAGAAGGACATATTTTACACAGAGGGTGGTGGGGGCCTGGAATGCGCTGCCGGGCAAGGTGGTGGAGGCGGACACACTGGGAACGTTTAAGACTTATCTAGATAGCCACATAAACGGAGTGGGAATGGAAGGATACAAAAGAATGGTCTAGTTTGGACCAGGGAGCGGTGCGGGCTTGGAGGGCCGAAGGGCCTGTTCCTGTGCTGTTTTGTTCTTTGTAACTTTTATACTTGATGCTGCGGTCGATGAATACGAGCGTGCTGTCTGCCTTCTTGACCACCTCATCCACCTGTGTTGTCACTTTCAGGGATCTGTGCACTTGTACACACAGATCCCTCTGTCGGTCAATGTTCTGATGGGTTCTTCCATTTCCTGTATAATTCGCTTCTGAATTAGGTCTTTTGCAAGAATCAAATTGTCAAAAGTTGAATAGAAGATTAGTTCACAGAATGGATTCAAGCAATTTCCTGGAGAAGCACGTTCCAGTGACAATCACACAACAAGCTGTTTTAGACATGGTGATGTGCAAATGTGTGGCATTTCCAACAAAAATAGATTCCTTTCATTTGAAAAACAGCAGCAGAAGTGTTCCAACCGTTGCTAATTCAAGGAGTGTATTAGATTAAGTGAAGATGTGGCACCGGGGTTGGCACTGCTGCCTCACAGCGTCAGGGACCCGGATTCATTCCAGCTTTGGACGACTGTCTGTGGAGTTTTCACGTTCTCCCCGTGTCTGTGTGGGTTTCCTCCGGCTGCTCCTGTTTCCTCCGGCTGCTCCTGTTTCCTCCCATAGTCCAAATAAACTGTGCAGGTTGGGTGGATTGGCCGTGCTAAATTGCCCGTTAGTGTCCAAGATGTGTAGGTTAGGGGGATTAGCGGCGTAAATATGTGGGGTTACAGGAAACCGGGCAACTGCAGATCTATTAGTCTGACATTGATGGTATGGAAATCCTATAATAATCTGTAATGAAGGAAGTGATAACAGAACACTTCGAAATTAATGGCAGGATTAGACAGGGCCAACATGGATTTATGAAAGGCTGGCACGGTGACACAGTGGTTAACATTGTTGCATCACAGCCAGGGGCCCGGGTTCAATTCCAGCCTTGGGTGACTGTGTGGAGTTCCCACATTCTCCCCGTGTCTGCCTGTGTTTCCTCTGGGTGCTCCGGTTTCCTCCCACACTCCAAAGATATGCATGGTAGATGGATTGGCCATGGTAAAATTGCCCTTAGTGTCCCAAGATATGTAGGTTAGGTGGATTAGCCCCAGTAAATTAGTGAGTTTATGGGGAGCGGACCGTGGTAAGTTACTCTGTCAGTGTGTCTCGATGGGCCGAATGACGATTCCTACACTAGGGATTCTATAGTTGCATGATTCACACACAAGAGGTTATTAAATAAAATTGGAGCACGTGGGATTGGGAGGAATATACCAGCATGGACTGAGAACTGGTTAGTGGACAGAAACAAGGAGTTGGAATAAATGGGTTACTTTTGGGTTGACAGCCTCTAACTAGTGGAGTACGGCAGGGATCAGTGTTTGGGTCTCAGCTATTCAGAATCTACATCAATGATATGGATGTGGGGATCAAATATAATATTTCCAAATTTGCGAATAATGGAAAACGAGGTGAAAATCTGAATTGTGAGGAGGATGCAAAGATGTTTCAAGGGGATGTGGAGAGGCTCAGGGAGGCTCCACAACTGGAGTAATGTGTACAGTGTTGAGCTCTTTACTTACAAAAGGATAGAATTGTATTGGAACCAGTTCAGAGAAAGTTCACTCGGCTGATTCCTGGGATGGAGAGGTTTATTTTACGAGGGAAATTTGAGCAGATTGGAGCAATATCTATGAAAGTTCAGAAGATTAAACGGTGATCGCATTGAGGGGATGAGACAGGGTGGTTGCTGAGAGGCTGTTTCTTCTTGTAAGAGAGACCAGAACAAGGGGACAGATTTTAAAATGTAATTGTCAGTCCCTTAAGACTGAGATGAGGAGAAATTTATATTTTTAGATGGTGGCTGGTCAGTGAAATTCTCTTCCCTGGAGACTCGTGGCGGCAGAGTCATTGAATATATTCAAGGCTGAGTTAAGAATGATTTTGGATTGAGAAGTGAATCACGGGTTACGGGGAAAAGAGTTGAGACTACAATTAGATCAGCCGTGATGGAGTGTGCTCGAGGGGCTGAATGACCTTCTGCTGCTCCTAGTTATTTTGTTCCTATCCCAATACGTCCTTCAGACTGCTCTCTGTGACCAGTGATGGATAAACAAGCTCTATGTTTTGTCCTCACCAGACGCTCTCCTGTGCCCATTCATTAGGCCACCCACTCAACCCATCTCACCAGCAGTAATTACCCACTCTGCCCCCAGGCCTTCCTGATCCAGCACTTCATCTTCCATTGGTGTAAGGATGGCAAGACCTGGATGTCTCCACTCTTCTTCACTCGTTCCCTGATGATATTTGCTCTCTTTCCAAACACATAAATTGTTACTCACCCATCAAACACATGCAGTAGCCCAGGGTTGTCCAACGTGTGAACCAAGGGGTGAATGTGACCCTCGAAGCCCCTCAATGCGGCCCCCGGAGCGAGTTTCCAGAATCTCAGTCACACAGTTCAGTTTGAATGGAAGAATCTGCATGGAGCTGCTCCTCCAATCACATCCCGTTTCTTTCCCATGTTTGCTGCTGATAGGATTTTGAGCCGATCTGCAGCAAATGTGGGAGAGAAACAATTTGTGATTGATGAGGATTAAACTCTAATAAACATCTTTATTTATTACTCATTATTGTGCTCAGCAAGTTGTTTCTTTTCATATCTCAGTTTAGTTTTTAATTGAAATTTCTGCGGTGCCAAACTTTATCATTCTGAAATTTACTCATCGGCCCCTTGAGTGAGAAAAACATTGACGTGTGTTTGCCCAGTGAATATGTTGGTCAGCCCTGCTCGAGCCGATGCTGGTGTCAGCCTAACGGACATGTCTCTGACAGTCAATGCTGCTGCCTTTGCATTGTAAGAGTTTTAACACCAGGTTAAAGTCCAACAGGTTTATTTGGTAGCAAATACCATTAGCTTTCGGAGCACTGCTCCTTCGTCAGATGGAGTGGAAATCTGCTCTCAAACAGGACACAGAGACACAAAATCAAGTTCCAGAATACTGATTAGAATGCGAATCCCTTCAGCCAACCAGGTCTTAAAGAGACAGATAATGTGAGAGAAGGCAGCATTAAGCACAGGTTACAGAGATGTGTATTGTCTCCAGACAGGACAGCCAGTGAGATTCTGCAAGTCCTTTGCATTGCCGGTGTCTGGGTGGAGATGTTCTTTCCACAATTTCCCCCTCATCCTTATTCACATATCAGGCCGTGCTGCACTCACCGTGGCAGAACACATCAGGACATTGATCCTTTTCCACTCTGTAACCACGGGTCTGAAACCTGCTCACCTCCCAGCAATCTCCATCCAGACTGGCTTGTACCGATGGGATAATCTCCTCCCATCCTGAGGGAACAGGACCTCCCTCTGAGCCTGAGCAGCCGGGAGGAGCCCCTCCAGGGAGGAATTAGTGATTGGGGGGAAACCCTTGCTCTGCTTTCTGACATTTCAACCCCTCATTCAATAAGCAGAGCTCCCTCGCTGCTCCCTCCAGAGCTGCTGTGTTTGAAAGTCCTGCTGGCTGCCTTTGGAGATGGTGCCAGCATTGCCTGAACCGGGACTGCCCCGTGCCCGGGCTGCCTCAGTGGGCAGCTCCCCCTGCCTGCCAGCCGTTAATTGTCCCCCTCTGACAATATCACCGTCATAACTCTGCCTATCCGGACACACCACCCATTTCCAATCCCCATGCTGGCACTTCAGAGCTTCTGGTAAAATCACAGCCATTATCTTCAACCTCACCACAAACTGCATTCCCAAACCACTGACCATCCCATGTCCCTCCCGAGCCACTCCGAGTAAGGACACGGGAGCCTGTGATTGTGGTCCTGTCCCATCATCACTTTTATCATTTAATCACTCCTGTAATTCCAGTTTGTCCTTTCTTTGTTTCTTCCCCAGCCACCCACCGCTGTCACTTCAAACCTGTCAATTCACTGCCCGTTCCCAGTTCCAATGGAAGCTCAAACTTTACCCCTGTTTCTCTCTTCACATGTATTTAGCGAACCTGCTGAGCATTTCCAGTTTATTTATATTTCATTTTCAGCATTGAGTATTTCCTCATTCTACAGAAATGCAGGTTGTGTTTTTGGAATGTCTGATACAATACATTATTATTGTTATTAACAGTATTATTTAAAACACTGGGGATTGAGCCTGATTCCTGTTATTCCTCTCTCTGGTCTCCAGTCTGTATAGGAACGCTCTCACAGATTCTTGTGCTGAGGATCTCGCCTCCGCTCTCAGTACAAAACAGTCACTGAGGATTCTGTTCCTGGGATTAAACTCCTTCACAGATCAATCTGTCCCTGCTCTCCGCCGCCTCATACTGACCTGCAGGAGTCTGGAGGTGATCTGGTGAGTGAGTGTGTTAATTTTTAGTGTAACAATTAAAATTTAAATGGATTTAAAATATAAATGGGCCTGAATCTTCCAAGCAGCAGCAATGGTAAGCAGATTGCCGGTACGTTTAAAAATTCTCCCAACCTGAAACTGCTGCATATTTCTCCCAGGATCTTCAGCACTGCGACCCTGGGAGCTCCATCAGAGCAGACAAGAGTCGGGGAAGAGAGAGCGCACACCCTATTTACAGCACAGTGACCCCGGGGAGCTCCATCACAGCAGACTAGAGTCGGGGAAGAGAGAGCACACACCCTATTTACAGCACAGTGACCCCGGGGAGCTCCATCAGAGCAGAGTCGGGGAAGAGACAGCACACACCCTATTTACAGCACAGTGACCCCGGGGAGCTCCATCAGAGTTGAGTCGGGGAAGAGACAGCACGCACCCTATTTACAGCACAGTGACCCCGGGGAGCTCCATCAGAGCAGAGTCGGGGAAGAGAGAGCACACACCCTATTTACAGCACAGTGACCCCGGGGAGCTCCAGCAGAGCAGAGTTGGGGAAGAGAGAGCACACACCCTATTTACAGCACAGTGACCCCGGGGAGCTCCATCAGAGCAGAGCAGAGTCGGGGAAGAGAGAGCACACACCCTATTTACAGCACAGTGACCCCGGGGAGCTCCATCATAGCGGAGTAGAGTCGGGGAAGAGAGAGCACACACCATATTTACAGCACAGTGACCCCGGGGAGCTCCACCAGAGCAGAGTGGAGTCGCAGTAGAGCGAGCACACCTTATTTACAGCACAGTGACCCCGGGGAGCTCCATCAGAGCAGAGTAGAGTCGCGGTAGAGCGAGCACACACCCTATTTACAGCACAGTGACCCCGGGGAGCTCCATAAGTGTTAGTTGATTGTGGGAGTGAATGGGTTGGTGTGTCGCTGGATGAATGGTTAGTCAGGGAGCTGAGGAGAGGTTCAAGGATTAGTTCTGGGTGTCTGGAGGGTGGTCGAGTTGTGTTGTGTTGGATTGGAGGGTTAATCAGCAGTTTGGATGGTGGCTGGGAGTTGGTCATGTTGTTGGGTGTCTAGTTAGATATGGTTGCGTGGTCGGGGTTTGGGATTGGTTTATAGCTTTGGAGAGTAATGGGTTGGGGTTGCTTCTTGAGTAATCAGTTTAAGTCAGAGAGATAGTCAAGAATGTATTCAAGAGGCGGCTGCATATAGCACTTGGGACGAACAGGATCAAAGGTTATGGGGAGAAAGCAGGATTAGGCTTTTGAGTTGGACGATCAGCCATGATTGTGATGGATGGTGGAGCAGGTTCGAAGGGCCAAATGGCCGCCTCCTGCTCCTATCTTCCATGTTTCTGTGTCAGGTCAGGAGAGATTGGGACGGATGAGGCCAAGTTGGGAGGTTTAGTCAGATTTGTTCAAGGGCTAGTGGGAGGTAGTCGGGCTGGAGGGGAGGGAGAGATGATTTACGGGAGTGATAGCCTGTCAGGGGGAGATACCAGCAGCAGCCAGGCCTGTGACACCACAGCTGGTTCTGCTGTGGGACAGGGTCGGGCAAAGAGCAAGCGAGCAGTAGTAATAGGGGACTCGCTAGTTAGAGGCACAGACAGGCGTTTCTGTGGCTGCAATCGAGACTCCAGGATGGTGTGTTGCCTCCCTGGTGCCAGGGTCAAGGACGTCTCTGAGCGATTGCAGGACATTCTGAAGGGGGGAGGGTGAGCAGCCAGAGGTCGTTGTACATATTGGTACCAACGACATAGGTAGGAAAAGGGATGAGGTCCTGAAATGTGAATACAGAGAGTTAGGCAGAAGGCTAACGTGTAGGACCTCGAAGGTAGTAATTTCAGGACTACTATCGGTACCACGTGCTAGTGAGAGTAGGAATAGGAGGATTAGGCAGATGAATGACTGGCTTGAGAGCTGGTGCACGGGGCAGGGATTTAGATTTTTGGATCATTGGGATCTTTTCTGGGGAAGGGCTGATCTGTTCAAGAGGGATGGGTTACATTTGAACTGGAGGGGGACTAACATCCTGGCGGGGAGATTTGCTCGAGCAGCTCGGGAGCGTTTAAACGAGGTTGGCCGGGGGGTGGGATCCAAAGCAGTAGGGAGACAGAAGAGAAGTTTGAGGACAGCACGGAAGTTAAAGAGAGCACATTAATTAGTAAAGGCAGTGTCAGTAATCCTAGTACCAGACAGATCAGACAGAAGCAAGACAGAGAGCAAGGGAAGTCCAGATTAAACTGCATTTATTTCAATGCAAGAGGCCTGACGGGCAAGGCAGATGAACTCAGGGCATTGATGGGTACATGGGACTGGGATATTATAGCAATTACTGAAACATGGCTAAGGGAGGGACAGGACTGGCAGCTCAATGTTCCAGGGTACAGGTGCTATCGGAAAGATAGAACAGGAGGTAAGAGAGGAGGGGGAGTTGCACTTTTGATTAGGGAAAGCATCACGGCCGTACTGAGAGGGGATATATAAACTGTAGTTTCGGTTTTTTTTAAAAAAGGGTGGCATGGACAAGTTGGGCCAAAGGGCCTGTTTCCATGCTGTAAACCTCTGTGACTCTATGAGTGGGTCTAGTCAGACTGTGGGAGGTGGAGTATGGGGATCAGTGGGAAGTGATTGGGGGACTCGGGTGTGCTATTCAGGTATTAGCCCAGGTGGTGAGCTGTCTAACATTACCTGAGTAACTATCCAGGTCAACTTTGTGGATCTGTCCCAAGTATCTGACTCTAACTGCAGCAGGGGAGTTCCCCAATAGTAGTTAATACCTCTGGGACAATTCCCAGGTAGATCAGTGCGTCAGGACATCCACAGGATCCCGATGCTCATCTTCAGATGTGTGTCTGGTCTCTGGCGATCCAGAGACCAGAAGATTTGTCCCATTAACTCCAGTCTCCTGTTATTTACTCTGTTGTTCAATCTGTTTAATTCCTGTTTCATCTTTAATCTGTTCCAGGCTGCAGCAAAATCAGTTCAGTGCAAATGGAAAGAGACAGCTGAAGTCGCTGCGGGAATCCAGACCGGGACTGGAAGTGACAGCGTGAACATTTCAATCTATAAACATTGCTGCTCCACCGGTTACAGTGAAATCCTGAATTGTGAAGATCTTCGACAGCTCCTTCCAAACCCTTCATTCCTGCCCCTCTCCCTCCCTATTCCATCAGCCCCTCCAGCCTGGCACTGATTTCCCTGCTTACCTGGTTTCCCAGCTGGAAAACGGTTGTAGTTTTAGTCTCCACATTGAAGGAAAGATTGCTGCAAACCATTGTTTAAGCAGCAATGTGTTGTCAGTGTTCTCAGCAACAGAGTCTTCAACCTCCTTTCAAAATGGAGCAGCAGAGATCATTCTCCAGAGAGAGAACAGTGTGTGTGTGATTCTGACAGTACCCAGCAGAGGGCAGATTGGTCAATCTTGTCAGAGTTTCCTCTCTGTCTCTGTGAATGAATTAAAGGCTCCACCAGCCTCTCCTCAAAACCTCTTTCACTATCTGGTGATTAAAGTGACACAGTGCCACCATCTGCTGGCGGCTCACAGCTACTGCAGGCGCTGCTCTCTGTGAGCCTCAGACAAGTTCAGTCAGTCCCATGTCTGCATCTGGGAACCGGTTCCTGCAGCGTGAATATTGAACAATATTGACAGGGATTGGAGTTTGCAGCAGGAACCCCGGCTGGTGAATTCACCCTTTTACCACCAGACACTGTACATGAACTCTGTTCCCTCATTCCCTGTGGGAGATATTGTCTGGAGGTTGTAGTTGGGGATGATCTCAGACTGTAATGTGTACATTTGGTGCAGTTATCAGACACTAATCCCATTCAGAATGGGAGTGGGTAAACTCTGCTGCACTCTGTAATTCCTGTTTCCAAGATAACACACCTGCACCTATTTCCAGACACACAGGCCCAAACTGACACCCACACACTCACAAACACAGATGTCAGATATTACCATTATTTATCAAACTGTTTATTTTACCATGACAGATATTACCTGGTGTTTGTCAGATTGTTGCTTTTCATCCATCTACAGTTGCAGATGCCGGTGCTGAAAAGTGGGTAGATATTCTACACCATTAAAAGCTTCACATTGAATCGAGGAAATTCTTCAAAGACTATGAATTAATCACTTTCAAATTAATATCATTTCGTCAGAACAATCTCCTCGCATCATCTATTATTTCAATTTAAACTAACGTTATTGTGTTGTCTGGTCTGTGCTAGTTTTAACTGAATACTGCTCAGTATGTGACATGATCTGTGTTATTGAGTCTTGGAAGAGAAAGGGTTAATGCTGCTGCTCTGTAATTGTAATGGATATTCCTAATTTTATCATCTGTATAACTAGTTATTTACAATTAAATGCTTATTGGTTAATTAGTTAAATGCTAATTGTGAATCATTGGAATGCTGAAACTAATACGTACACAAGCTAATAAAGAGCGGGGGAACTAGTGTAAATACTGTAGCTAACAGTGAGCGTGAAACTGAAAAGACCATAAGATACAGGAGCAGAATTCAGCTATTCTGCTCATCGAGTCTCCTCCACCATTTAATCACGGCTGATAAGTTTCCAAACCCATTCTCCCACCGTCCCCCCATAACATTTGATCCCCTGACCAATCAAGAACATGTCTATCTCTGTCTTACATACACTCAATGAGAGAGAGTGAGCAGAAAGAGTGAGGGGGAGAGTAGGTGAAGAGCGAGTGAGGGGGGGTGAGGTTGAGGGCAGATGGTGTGAGGGGAGAGCGCGATGGGAGGTCGAATGAGGAGGAGAATAGGTGAAAAGTGAGGGAGAGAATGGGGGAGGGAGAGTGAGGAGGGGAGGGAGAGTGACGGGAAGATAGCGCATGAGGGGTAAGAGAATGAGAGGGGAGTGCGAGGGACGCAGGGGGAGGGGAAGGGTGAAGCGGAGAGATAGAGGGGAGGGAGTGAGGGGGAGAGTGGGGGATGAAAGTGAGGAGGAGAGAAGAGAATGAGAGGTAGAGTGAAGGGGAGAAAGTGAGCGGAGATGGAGTGAAGGGACGGTGAGAGGAGGAGAAAGGTGAAGAATGAGGGAGAGAGAGGAGGGAGAGAACGGGGAGAGGAACTGACGGGGAGAGAGTCAGAGGAGAGAGTAAGGGGGAGAGTAAATGAGCAACTGAGGGGAGAGAGCATAAGCGGGAGAGAGGTTGATGGGACGGATAGTGAAGGGGAGTGTCTGAGGCGGGATAGTGTGACGGAAAAGACTGAGGGGGAAGAGAGTGGAAGGTCTGAGGTGGGATAGTGTGACGGAAAAGACTGAGGGGGAAGAGAGTGGAAGGTCTGAGGCGGGATAGTGTGACGGAAAAGACTGAGGGGGAAGAGAGTGGAAGGTCTGAGGCGGGATCGTGTGATGGAAAAGACTGAGGGGGAAAGACACTGAAGGGGAAGGGAGAGAGTGAAGACGAAGAGAGTGAGGAGGAGAGAGAGGGGAGGGCGAGTGGGGAAGTGTGAAGGGAGAGAGACTAAGGGATGGAAAGTAAAGGGGAGAGTGTGAGGGCAGAGACTGAGGGGGAAGAGAGTGAAAGGGAAGGAATTGAGGGAGGGAGTGAGGGGGAGGGAGAAATTAAGTGAGGAGGAAAGTGACGCATGAGGGGGAGGGAGTGAGGAGAAGAGAGGGTGAGGGGAAGAGAATCAGTGGGAGAGAGTGGAAAAGAGGAAAGTGTGAGGGAGGCAGAGTGTGCAAGGGGGAGAGATCAAAGGTTCTAGAATGTGGGTCGCGAGAGGGAGGGCAAGAGTAGGGGGAGAGAATGAGGTGGAGGAGGAGGGAGGGGGAGAGAGAGGGCGAGGGCGTTTTTTCACTCACTTTCCTGCAATCCTTCCCCGTTGCTCCACCTATTTGCTTCTGTGTTGCACCTTGTAATAAAGTCGAGGAAAATCCCAACGTGATTTGTTGTTTTAATGCGGGGGGGGGCGGGGGGAAGGGGCAGGGTCTGGAGATCACTGGCTCCACCCTCATCCCCACTCTCCCTTTTCCTTCTCACTCCTTCCAGTCGTGTCTGGGGCAGTTTCGGGGCTGGAGAGGATTGTCCTCATTCACTGGGGGAGGGGGGGAGAAAACTGTCCTCTGTCCCCGAGGTTTAATGCAGCCTCTGTGACTAGGCCTCAGTTCAAGGCCTAATCTCAGAGGGCCCTCAGAATGTCCTTTTGTATTTGCTTCATCCCCGAACAGCGTCTGTGCTGAAGTGGGAGAACTCGATGGTTAAAAACAAAATAATTCATTTAATTCAGGATGTGATTGTGGGTTTTCCTGCTCTCTCTCTCTCTCTCTGTCTCCCATCGTTCTCCTTTGATTGTGAGTTATCAGTGAGAGAAATGGGAAATGGAAGGTAACAGTGAGGGGCGGGGGGATGGGGCGGGGGGGGACGGGAGGGTAACAGAGCAGTTTGCTTGTGGGATCTTGCTGTGTGTATTTTCCCTGCAGCCTATCCTGCTGGGAGACCGTGGTTCTGCTCCCCAAGTTCAGTGCACTGACAACTGACTGTGATTGCTTCCATCTCCCACCACTGCCCCCAGCCTCATTTCTCAATGTGAATCAGTGATCAACACAAACAGTGGTCACAGGGTGACATGATTTAAAATGGTCAGACAGAAACCTTTCAGAGAGCATTTCAATCCAGATTCATCATCAGAGAGAGAGAGATTATCCAGATCAGGAGAGAGAGAGAGAGAGATTATCCAGAGCAGGCGAGAGAGAGAGAGAGATTATCCAGAGCAGGCGAGAGAGAGAGGAGGGCGATGGGTGCGCACAGAGATAGGGGGAGATAAACAGGCAGAGAGAGAGAGAGAACAGAGATAGAGCATCAAGTGCAGGAGAGAGAGAGAGGAGGGGGGTGGATAGGGACAGAGATGATGGAGGTAAAAGAGAGGGAATCAGAGAGAGAAACAGAGAGGAGTGACTGTGCTAGAAGTGGAAGGTTCCCCGTTCATATCAAATGTACAAACAGCACCAAACCTGGAGTGATGTCCCCGTATTTTAACTGGGGAGGGGTGGAATGAAGAGGGGTGGAGGGAGGGGGAGAGAGAGGGAGAGGTGTGGTCCCTCATTGCCCACTCACTTTACCCCAATCTCACTTAAATATCACATTGTATCTGGCCATGGTCAGACTGTGTGGGATCTTGCTGTGTACTCATGCTCTGTGCCTCCTCCCTGCCCCATATTCCTCACACTGTATTAGTGTCCACATTTTAAACATAAAAGATCGAGGGAAAGGAGGGTGGGATATGGAGAGGAACAGGGTAAGGCAGAGCTGCAGAGAGGGCGTTTCGATCGAGTTCTCACAGGGGCTTGGAATGAAAAAGGCTGCGATTGGGACCTGGTTTAATTGGCCAATTGGACAGTGCCTGTGTTTTACTCTCAGTAATGTCACGGTGCTGTGTGAGAGCCCAGGGCAGTGCTTCAATCTACTTTTACTGAGTTTCTCTTTGTAACATTCTCAGTCTGCCTCTCTCACTGTGAAGCACTCGGGAGGGAGAGGGAGCTGAAATTCACATTCCTGAGCCTGAGGAAAGGCTTGTTCTCCATCCCAGAGTCCTGCTTGTGTTTTCAGACAGGGCACTGGGATTTGTGGATGGAAAGGATTGTACTGTTTCACTGGGCCTCAATTCAAGGCCTGTGTGACTAGGCCTCAATTCAAGGCCTGTGTGACTAGGCCTCAATTCAAGGCCTGTGTGACTAGGCCTCAATTCAAGGCCTGTGTGAGTAGGCCTCAATTCAAGGCCAGTGTGACTAGGCCTCAATTCAAGGCCTGTGTGAGTAGGCCTCAATTCAAGGCCAGTGTGACTAGGCCTCAATTCAAGGCCAGTGTGACTAGGCCTCAATTCAAGGCCAGTGTGACTAGGCCTCAATTCAAGGCCTGTGTGACTAGGCCTCAATTCAAGGCCTGTGTGACTCGGTCTCAATTCAAGGCCTGTGTGACTCGGTCTCAATTCAAGGCCGATGTGACTAGGCCTCAATTCAAGGCCTAATCTCAGGGGCACTTTGCATTTCCATAATTCCCGAACAGGGTTGAAGTGGCTGAATTCAATGGTTTAATAAAATGTGCAGCAGCCACTTCAGGGTGGGATTGTGGATTTCCCTGCACCCTCTCTCACTGTTCTCTTCTCATTCTGAGCTTTAAAACATGATGCACAGCGCACATCATTATTTTAAAGAGTCAGACAGCAACTTACCAGAGAGAGCACTTCAGTCCAGATTCACGCTGAGATAGAGAAACAGAGCAGAGATCAGGACAGATTATCCAGAGCAGGAGAGAGAGGGGTGCAGAGATTGTGTATTGGATAGGTCTAGATCTGGGGGGAGAGTGAAAGAGACAGAGAGGGGGGCGGGGGTGGATTGACAGGGATTGAAATTTGCAGCAGGAACCCTGGCTGGTGAATTAACCCTTTTATCACCAGACACTGTACATGAACTCTGTTCCCTCATTCCCTATGGGAGATATTGTCTGGAGGTTGTAGTTGGGGATGATCTCAGACTGTAATGTGTACATTTGGTGCAGTTATCAGACACTGATCCCATTCAGAATGGGAGTGGGTAAACTCTGCTGCACTCTGTAATTCCTGTTTCCAAGATAACACATCTGCACCTATTTCCAGACACACAGGCCCAAACTGACACCCACACACTCACAAACACACACACACATACTCACAGGCACAGAGAAACACACTCTCACAAACACACACACCCAGACACTTGCACATTCTTACCCATGTACTGACACACAGAGAGACTTACAGAGAGAGAAACACAGAATCTCTCTTAAATACACACAACACGCAGCCATAAACCCACAGAAACACACATCACAAACTACAAGCAACAAACCCATGCACGACAGCGGTTCATGACTTCTGAGCACCCCGTAACCAAATTAAATTTAAGTTGGACAAAAGTGATAACATTTCCTCTGAAACCGACATCCCTAGAAAGCACCTTCTCCACCTGTGTTGCCACCTCGGAGGATGAGATGGATGCAGGGTGGGTGAGATGGATGGATGGAGAATTTGAGAAGCTGCAGTTCACATTTGAAGAGGTTCCCAGTGCCTCTGAGCAGCTGAACTGGGGAAGCCTTTTGGGCAGAGACTGTGCTGTTGCTGTTTCCCTCCCTGGCCGCCAGGGGTCGCTGTAACACTCCCGGCTGCTGCTGCTGCTCCTCCCAGTGTCACCTCCTGCCATCTCCGGCCCAGCCGCTGCTCGTTGGCGGAACATCCGGGGCCTGTGGAGGGGCGGGACCGCCGCCATGTCGACCCGACGTCACGGCAAGCCCCTCCCCCGCCGCCATGTCGACCCGACGTCACGGCGAGCCCCTCCCCCGCCGCCATGTTGACCCGACGTCACGGCAAGCCCCTCCCCCGCCGCCATGTCAACCCGACGTCACGGCAAGCCCCTCCCCCGCCGCCATGTCGACCCGACGTCACGGCGAGTGTTCAATTCTGGTCGCCACACTACCAGAAGGATGTGGAGGCTTTGGAGAGGGTTCAGAAAAGATTTACCAGGATGTTGCCTGGTCTGGAGGGCATTAGCTATGAGGAGAGGTTGGAGAAACTTGGTTTGTTCTCACTGGAGTGACGGAGGTTGAGGGGAGACCTGATAGAAGTCTACAAGATTATGAGGGACAGAGTGGATAGTCAGAAGCTTTTCCCTAGGGTGGAAGAGTCAATTACTCGGGGGGCACAGGTTTAAGGTGCGAGGGGCAAGGTTTAAAGGAGATGTACGAGGCAGATTATTTACACAGAGGGTGGTGGGTGCCTGGAACTCGCTGCCGGGGGAGGGAGTGGAAGCGGATACGGTCGTGAGTTTTAAGGGGCGTCTTGACAAGTACCTGAATAGGATGGGAATAGAGGGATACGGTCCCCGGAAGGGGAGGGGGTTTTAGTTCAGTCGGGCAGCATGGTCGGTGCAGGCTTGGAGGGCCGAAGGGCCTGTTCCTGTGCTGTAAATTTCTTTGTTCTTTGTACACCCACCGGCGCTGTTAGGGAGGGAGCTCCGGGATTGTTATTGGACATCAGTCAGTCCCCGTGTGTGGTGTAGGTACACCCACGGCGCTGTTAGTGAGGGAGTTCCGGGATTGTTATTGGACATCAGTCAGTCCCCGTGTGTGGTGTAGGTACACCCACGGTGCTGTTAGGGAGGGAGTTCCGGGATTGTTATTGGACATCAGTCAGTCCCCGTGTGTGGTGTAGGTACACCCACGGTGCTGTTAGGGAGGGAGTTCCGGGATTGTTATTGGACATCAGTCAGTCCTCGTGTGTGGTGTAGGTACACCCACGGTGCTGTTAGTGAGGGAGTTCCAGGATTGTTATTGGACATCAGTCAGTCCCTGTGTGTGTGTGGTGTAGGTACACCCACTGTGCTGTTAGGGAGGGAGTTCCGGGATTGTTATTGGACATCAGTTAGTCCACGTGTGTGTGGTGTAGGTACACCCAGGGCGCTGTTAGGGAGTGAGTTCCAGGATTGTTATTGGACATCAGTCAGTCCCGTGTGTGGTGTAGGTACACCCACGGTGCTGTTAGTGAGGGAGTTCCAGGATTGTTATTGGACATCAGTCAGTCCCTGTGTGTGTGTGGTGTAGGTACACCCACTGTGCTGTTAGGGAGGGAGTTCCGGGATTGTTATTGGACATCAGTTAGTCCCCGTGTGTGTGGTGTAGGTACACCCATGGCGCTGTGAGGGAGTGAGTTCCAGGATTGTTATTGGACATCAGTCAGTCCCCGTGTGTGGTGTAGGTACACCCACGGCGCTGTTAGGGAGGGAGTTCCGGGATTTCGACCCCATCCACAGTGAAGGAACGGCCGATATGTTTCCAAGTCGGGGATGGTGTGAGGGGCTCGGAGGGGGGAACTTGCAGGCGGTGGGTGTTCCCCATGTGTCTGCTGCCCCCCCACTTGTCCTTCTAGATGGTTGAGGTGGTGGGTTTGGAAGGTGCTGTTGAAGGAGCCTTGGCGAGTCGCTGCGGTGCATCTTGTAGACGGTTCACACGGCTGCCGCTGTGCATCGGTGGTGGAGGGAGTGAATGTTTGTGGTTGGCGTGTCGATCGAGCGGGGAGGGGCGGAGGAGCTGCTTTGTCCTGGAGGGTGTCGAGCTTTCCCGAGTGTTGTCGGGAGCCGCACTCATCCAGGTGAGTGAAGAGTTTCCCATCACACTCCTGACTTGTGTCCTTGTAGATGGTGGGACAGGCTTTGGGGAGGTGGGAGTCAGGAGGTGAGGACTGATTAGGGACAGTCAGCATGGCTTTGTGAGTGGAAAATCATGCCTCACAAATTGGATTGAGTTTTTTGAAGGGGTAACCAAGAAGGTAGATGAGGGCAGTGCAGTTGATGTTGTCTACATGGACTTTAGCAAGGCCTTTGACAAGGTACCGCGTGGCAGGTTGTTGCATAAGGTTAAATCTCACGGGATCCAGGGTGAGGTATCTAAATGGATACAAAATTGGCTTCTTGACAGAAGCCAGAGGGTGGTTGTAGAGAGTTGTTTTCCAAACTGGAGACCTGTGACCAGCGGTGTGCCTCAGGGATCAGTGCTGGGTCCACTGTTATTTGTCATTTATATTAATGATTTGGATGAGAATATCGGGGGCATGGTTAGTAAGTTTGCAGATGACACCAAAATTGGTGGCAGAGTGGACAGTGAAGAAAGTTATCTCCAATTGCAACGGGATCTTGATCAGTTGGGCCAGTGGGCTGACGAATGGCAGATGGAGTTTAATTTAGATAAATGCGAGGTGATGCATTTTGGTAGATTGAACCAGGGCAGGACTTACTCAGTTAATGGTAGGGCGTTGGGGAGAGTTACAGAACAAAGAGATCCAGGGGTACAGGTTCATAGCTCCTTGAAAGTGGAGTCACAGGTGGACAGAGTGGTGAAGAAGGCATTCGGCATGCTTGGTTTCATCGGTCAGAACATTGAATACAGGAGTTGGGACGTCTTGTTGAAGTTGTACAAGACATTGGTAAGGCCACACTTGGAATACCGTGTACGGTTCTGGTCACCCTATTATAGAAAGGATATTATTAAACTAGAAAGAGTGCAGAAAAGATTTACTAGGATGCTACCGGGACTTAATGGATTGAGTTATAAGGAGAGGCTGGAGAGACTGGGACTTTTTTCTCTGGAGCGTAGGAGGCTGAGGGGTGACCTTATAGAGATCTATAAAATAATGAGGGGCACAGATCAGCGAGATAGTCAACATCTTTTCCCAAAGGTAGGGGAGTCTAAAACTAGAGGGCAGAGGTTTAAGGTGAGAGGGGAGAGATACAAAAGGGTCCAGAGGGGCAATTGTTTCACACAGAGGGTGGTGAGTGTCTGGAACGAGCTGCCAGAGGCAGTAGTAGAGGCGGGTACAATTTTGTCTTTGAAAAAGCATTTACATGGGTACGATGGGTATAGAGGGATATGGGGCAAATGGTGGCAATCGGGATTAGCTCAGGGGTTTTAAAAAAAAAGGGTGGCATGGACAAGTTGGGCCGAAGGGCCTTTTTCCATGCTGACTCGATGAATCTATGACTCTACTCTCAGCAGGATTCCCAGCCTCTGACCTGCTCTGGGAGCCACAGTATTTATATGGCTGGGCCCCGGTTCAGTTTCTGCTCAATGGTAACCCCCAGGACGTCGATAGTGGGGGAGGGGATTCTGTGATGGTTACGCCATGGAATGTCTGGACCACACTCGGAGCACCGTGCACAGTTCCCATCTCCCTATCCCCTCGGTTCGACCCACACTCGGAGCACCGTGCACAGTTCCTGTCTCCCTATCCCCTCGGTTAGACCACACTCGGAGCACCGTGCACAGTTCCCGTCTCCCTATCCCCTCGGTTAGACCACACTCGGAGCACCGTGCACAGATCCCGTCTCCCTATCCCCTCGGTTAGACCCACACTCGGAGCACCGTGCACAGTTCCGGTCTCCCTATCCCCTCGGTTAGACCCACACTCGGAGCACCGTGCACAGTTCCGGTCTCCCTATCCCCTCGGTTAGACCACACTCGGAGCACCGTGCACAGTTCCCGTCTCCTTATCCCCTCGGTTAGACCACACTCGGAGCACCGTGCACAGTTCCCGTCTCCCTATCCCCTCGGTTAGACCACACTCGGAGCACCGCGCACAGTTCTGGTCTCCCTATCCCCTCGGTTAGACCACACTCGGAGCACCGTGCACAGTTCCCGTCTCCCTATCCCCTCGGTTAGACCACACTCGGAGCACCGTGCACAGTTCCGGTCTCCCTATCCCCTCGGTTAGACCCACACTCGGAGCACCGTGCACAGTTCCGGTCTCCCTATCCCCTCGGTTAGACCATCCTCGGAGCACCGTGCACAGTTCCAGTGTCCCTATCCCTCGATTAGACCCACACGAGGAGCACCGTGCACAGTTCCAGTGTCCCTATCCCTCGGTTAGACCACACTCGGAGCACCGTGCACAGTTCCGGTCTCCCTATCCCCTCGGTTAGACCATCCTCGGAGCACCGTGCACAGTTCCAGTGTGCCTATCCCTCGATTAGACCCACACTAGGAGCACCGTGCACAGTTCCAGTGTCCCTATCCCTCGATTAGACCCACACTCGGAGCACCGTGCACAGTTCCAGTGTCCCTATCCCTCGATTAGACCCACACTCGGAGCACCGTGCACAGTTCCCATCTGCAGATGAGGAAGTAGGGCAGAAAGTTGAGAAAAATAGCCTTTATTATATAAATAGATCAGTCAATTCACATGTCAAAACATTTAAAATATGTTAAATATAAATTTAAATCTCAAATATATTAAATAATCCAACACAGTTTCTGTGGAAATCAACCGGGGCGCCCTTAGGACAAGATGAAAGGTCAGAGTTCATGTAGGCCTCAGGCCTCGCAGGATTGGTCACACAAGAATCGCCGAGCCACCCTTGCAAGGGTGGAAGGTAACAGTTCAATTAGGCCGCAGGCTTCTACATTGGCAAAATTCACTGTCCGTGCCAATGAGGTGGCCATTTTGGTTTGCCATGGGGAAGCAGCCATTTTGGTTTGCCTATGGGGAAGCGCGGCCATTTTGGTTTGCTAAGTCACGCCCCCCGCCCCACTGCAGCCCCGATTGGCCACAGTTCACTCGATGACAATGGAGTCGACAGCCTGGTACTGGATGAGCCAATAGGGGTAGCACTGGGCGCTGTCGAAGAGGATGTAGATGGTGGGGCGGTCCAGGGAGTTGACGCAGGAGTCAAAGCGGCCTCCGGCCGGCTGGGCGGGGGCCAGGGACGGGGGCCCGGGGGCGTTACGGCTGCCCAGGGCGCTGCGGCCCGTCAGCACCTTGGCCAGGAACATGTGGAGGAGGGGAGCCCGGCGGGGGGACAGGTGGCGGGGGCGAACGGGCGAATTCGTGGGAGTAGCGCGCCCTGGTGGCAAAGTAGCTCCCGCGACCGTAGAGGCAGCCATTGCGGCCGCTTAGCCCCGGGTCAAAGTTGTGGCGGCAGATGGAGCTCGCCGACTCCGCTGACGTCCCGTGGAAGAGGTGGCGATCCCAGCATCCCGAGGGGCACTCTTCCCACAGCCTCTGGTAGAATTGGGCACGGCATCTTGAGGGGGAGGGGGGAGAGAGAGAGGGAGGGAGAGAAACATCAGTGACCATTCGACTGCATGCCAACCCCATTCTCCCGTCACGTCCATTACAACCTTTGAACCCCGGCAGGCCACAGCAGAGGGGCAGCTCGGCCCCAAATGAAGCCTGGGCCTTGCCTGGCGATGCTAAGGGGTTTCTATGTTCCTCCCACATTCCAAAGACAGCTCCCCATTCCCCCTCCACCATCCCCCATCTGACTGGAGGCCTGAGACCTTAAATTTCATTAACATTAAATTGCCCCTTAGTGTCCAAAGATGTGCAGGTTAGGTGGATTGGCCATGCTAACTTGTCCCTTAGTGTCAGGGGAACTAGCTAGGGTAAATGCGTGGGCTTGTGGGGATAGGGCCTGGGTGGGATTGTGGTTGGTGCAGACTCGATGGGCCGAATGGCCTTGTTCTGCACTTTAGCATTCTATGTTCTATGTTATCTGTCAATTATATTAACAATTTGGATGAGAATTTTGGAGGCATGGTTAGTAAGTTTGCAGATGACACCAAGATTGGTGGCACAGTGGACAGTGAAGAAGGTTATCTCGGATTGCAATTGGATCTTGATCAATTGGGCCAGTGGGCTGACGAATGGCAGATGGAGTTTAATTTAGATAAATGTGAGGTGATGCATTTTGGTCGATTGAATCATGGGCTGGACTTACTCAGTTAATGTCAGGCGCCTGTTCGGGTAACACGGAGGGAGAATTTAGCATGGCCAATGCACACTAAGCAGCAGGTTTGTCAGACTGTGGGAGGAAACCGGAGCACCCGGAGGAAACCCACGCTGACACGGGGGGTGCAGACTCCGCACAGACATGGACAAGTTGGACTAAAGGGCCAGTTTCCATCCTGTAAATCCCCGACTAGGCCGCAATCGAGGCCTGCGCCGACTCCCAGCTCCAGCTAGGCTGCAATCGAGGCCTGCGCCGACTCCCAGCCCCAGCTAGGCTGCAATCGAGGCCTGCGCCGACTCCCAGCCCCAGCTAGGCCGCAATCGAGGCCTGCGCCGACTCCCAGCTCCAGCTAGGCTGCAATCGAGGCCTGCGCCGACTCCCAGCCCCAGCTAGGCTGCAATCGAGGCCTGCGCCGACTCCCAGCCCCAGCTAGGCTGCAATCGAGGCCTGCGCCGACTCCCAGCCCCAGCCAGGCCGCAATCGAGGCCTGCGCCGACTCCCAGCCCCAGCTAGGCTGCAATCGAGGCCTGCGCCGACTCCCAGCCCCAGCTAGGCCGCAATCGAGGCCTGCGCCGACTCCCAGCCCCAGCTAGGCTGCAATCGAGGCCTGCGCCGACTCCCAGCCCCAGCCAGGCCGCAATCGAGGCCTGCGCCGATTCCCAGCTCCAGCCAGGCCGCAATCGAGGCCTGTGCCGACTCCCAGCTCCAGCTAGGCTGCAATCGAGGCCTGCGCCGACTCCCAGCTCCAGCAAGGCCGCAATCGAGGCCTGCGCCGACTCCCAGCCCCAGCTAGGCCGCAATCGAGGCCTGCGCCGATTCCCAGCCCCAGCCAGGCCGCAATCGAGGCCTGTGCCGATTCCCAGCTCCAGCCAGGCTGCAATCGAGGCCTGCGCCGACTCCCAGCCCCAGCTAGGCTGCAATCGAGGCCTGCGCCGACTCCCAGCCCCAGCTAGGCCGCAATCGAGGCCTGCGCCGATTCCCAGCCCCAGCCAGGCCGCAATCGAGGCCTGCGCTGACTCCCAGCCCCAGCTAGGCCGCAATCGAGGCCTGCGCCGATTCCCAGCCCCAGCCAGGCCACAATCAAGGCCTGCACAACAAGAGGTTAAGGGTTGCAGAGCCTAGGGGTGCAGCGGGGGGTGGGAATGGGAACCAGGGGTTTCGACCGCCCTCCCTCCCCCCTCTGATGGCGGGGCCACCGGTCCCTCCCCCTCCCCCCACTCAGGAAAAGCCCGCTCACTTGGCATATTTTTCCCAGAGTGCCGCGTTCTGGATTCGGTAGATGTGGGCGATGATAAACTTGGACTCGCTGATGGTTTGGTGAAACATCCAGTACACCATCTGGTACTCCGAGTCTGCCAGCGCGAGTGGGACCCGCCCCACCCCCTGGCTCTGGGGGTAGGCCACCCAGGAGACGGGCAATTCGACCCCTGGGGCTGCAGCATCCCCCCCGGGGCTGGCCGTGTGGTGGAGCGGTTCTCGAGGGAGGTCGGCAGATGGGAGAGTCCTGGTGAGAGAGAGAGAGAGAGAGATTCACCATTAGATACATCCGTTAGACCCACACTCGGAGCACCGTGCACAGTTCCGGTCTCCCTATCCCCTCGATTAGACCCACACTCGGAGCACCGTGCACAGTTCCGCTCTCCCTATCCCCCCGGTTAGACCACACTCGGAGCACCGTGCACAGTTCCGCTCTCCCTATCCCCTCGGTTAGACCACACTCGGAGCACCGTGCACAGTTCCCGTCTCCCTATCCCCTCTTTTAGACCACACTCGGAGCACAGTGCACAGTTCCCGTCTCGCTATCCCCTCGGTTAGACCACACTCGGAGCACCGTGCACAGTTCCCGTCTCCCAATCCCCTCGGTTAGACCCACACTCGGAGCACAGTGCACAGTTCCCGTCTCGCTATCCCCTCGGTTAGACCACACTCGGAGCACCGTGCACAGTTCCGGTCTCCCTATCCCCTCGGTTAGACCCACACTCGGAGCACAGTGCACAGTTCCCGTCTCGCTATCCCCTCGGTTAGACCACACTCGGAGCACCGTGCACAGTTCCGGTCTCCCTATCCCCTCGGTTAGACCCACACTCGGAGCACCGTGCACAGTTCTGGTCTCCCTATCCCCTCGGTTAGACCACACTCGGAGCACCGTGCACAGTTCCCATCTCCCTCGGTTAGACTACACTCGGAGCACCGTGCACAGTTCCCGTCTCCCTATCCCCTCGGTTAGACCACACTCGGAGCACCGTGCACAGTTCCGCTCTCTATATCCCCTCGGTTAGACCCACACCCGGAGCACCGTGCACAGTTCCAGTCTCCCTATCCCCTCGGTTAGACCCACACTCGGAGCACCGTGCACAGTTCCGTTCTCCTGAACCCCTCGGTTAGACCCACACTCGGAGCACCGCGCACAGTTCCGGTCTCCCTATCCCCTCGGTTAGACCCACACTCGGAGCACCGTGCACAGTTCCCGTCTCCCTATCCCCTCGGTTAGACCACACTCGGAGCACCGTGCACAGTTCCGGTCTCCCTATCCCCTCGGTTAGACCACACTCGGAGCACCGTGCACAGTTCCCGTCTCCCTATCCCCTCGGTTAGACCACACTCGGAGCACCGTGCACAGTTCCCGTCTCCCTATCCCCTCGGTTAGACCACACTCTGAGCACCGTGCCCAGTTCCCGTCTCCCTCTCCCTCAGTTAGACCACACTCGGAGCACCGTGCACAGTTCCGGTCTCCCTATCCCCTCGGTTAGACCACACTCGGAGCACCGTGCACAGTTCCCGTCTCCCTCTCCCCTCGGTTAGACCACACTCGGAGCACCGTGCACAGTTCCGGTCTCCCTATCCCCTCGGTTAGACCACACTCGGAGCACCGTGCACAGTTCCGGTCTCCCTATCCCCTCGGTTAGACCCACACTCGGAGCACCGCGCTCAGGTAGGGACCCACCTCAGATAGGGGACCATTTCCAGCGGCGAGCAGAACACGGGGCGACGGCAGATTTTGCGATACACCCCATTGGTCAAATCGCTCTCGCTCAGGTCCACCCAGTTGATGACAAACTCCGTGCCGTCCCACGCGAAGCGGAAACGTTTCTGTTCAAGCTTTGTAGGATTCTTCAATCTCTGAGGCGAGGGGCTGAGGGAGGAGGAGGGAGGGGGAGGGAAAACAGAGGCACGCACAGATTAACGAAAGGAACCCACTCCCATGCCTCTGCCGCCATCGAGCGCGCAGGAATGTGCAAATTCGGGGCACGAATCAGCCATTCCGCCCCTCCACCTCTACTATCCCATTTGATAAGATCAGTTTGTCCTCTCCCCCCTCCTCCCCGCCATTAACCCTCGACCTCCCCCTCCCCTCCCATCCATCCTCCTCTGCCTCGAATATATTCAGCGCCCCTCCGTCCCCGCTGCTCTCCGTGGGGGCCGAATGAATCCCGCAGACTAATCACTCTCTGAGCGAGTCTTCCTCATCGCCCTCTTCAATGAGATCGGAGAGTCGCTCCTCCGTGCAGCTTTTGACATCCTGAGTAGGATAGGCGTGTCAAACTCCTTGGTAGGCCGAGATTGAAGCCTAGTCCCTGTGTATCACAACTCACACAGGGATGGAGTAGGGCCTAATTCCTTAATAGGCCCAGTTTGAAGCCTCAGCCTTGAGGGACACTGAGGAGGTACTCTTTCTCTCTGGGCTCCCCGGCACAGTACAGCCGCTCCAGTTGGTGCTGGGCCAGCTCCGGCAGGCTGATCCACTTGGCGGGGCGGCGTCGGAGCAGCTGCCAGTGGTAGGGGAAGCGGGTGTGGTGACGAGGGCAGCTTGGACCCAGCTCGCACTTGCCCAGCAAGTGTGGCTGGCAGATGTCCGAGTGCCAACACTGGTGGACGTGGAGGCGGGGCGGGCCGTCCGAGGACCCCCGCGGGCAGCGCTCGGAGGGGGGCAGGGGGGGAGCAGGGGAGGGGACAGGTACGGGGTGGAGTCATCTGGTTCGACCGGGCCTGAGAGAGGGGGACAGGGAGAGAGTAGAGGGGGGAGAGGGAGAGAGACGGGGGGGGGGGGGGGAGAGAGAGAGGCGGGGGGTGGGGAGAGAGAGAGAGACGGGGGGGTGGGGAGAGAGAGGCGGGGGGGTGGGGAGAGAGAGAGGCGGGGGGGTGGGGAGAGAGAGAGAGGCGGGGGGTGGGGAGAGAGGCGGGGGGGTGGGGAGAGAGACGGGGGGTGGGGGGAGAGACGGGGGGAGAGAGAGACGGGGGTGGGGGAGAGAGAGACGGGGGGTGGGGGAGAGAGACGGGTGGTGGGGGAGAGACGGGGGGGTGGGGGGAGAGAGACGGGGGGGTGGGGGGAGAGAGACGGGGGGGTGGGGGGAGAGAGACGGGGGAGTGGGGGGAGAGAGACGGGGGAGAGAGACGGGGGAGAGAGACGGGGGAGAGAGACGGGGGGGTGGGGGGAGAGAGAGACGGGGGGTGGGGGAGAGAGAGAGACAGGGGGTGGGGGGAGAGAGACGGGGGGGTGGGGGGAGAGAGACGGGGGGGTGGGGGGAGAGAGACGGGGGGGGTGGGGGGAGAGAGACGGGGGGGTGGGGGGAGAGAGAGGGGGGGGGGTGGGGGGAGAGAGACGGGGGGGTGGGGGGAGAGAGACGGGGGGGTGGGGGGAGAGAGACGGGGGGGGTGGGGGGAGAGAGACGGGGGGTGGGGGGAGAGAGACGGGGGGGTGGGGGGAGAGAGACGGGGGGGGGTGGGGGGAGAGAGACGGGGGGGTGGGGGGAGAGAGACGGGGGGGTGGGGGGAGAGAGACGGGGGTTTGGAAACTTATCAGCTGTGATTAAATGGTGGAGGAGACTCGATGAGCAGAATAGCTGAATTCTGCTCCTGTATCTTATGGTCTTTTCAGTCTCACGCTCACTGTTAGCTACAGTATTTACACTAGTTCCCCCGCTCTTTATTAGCTTGTGTCCGTATTAGTTTCAGCATTCCAATGATTCACAATTAGCATTTAACTGATTAACCAATAAGTATTTAATTGTAAATATCTACAGTTATACAGATGATAAAATTTGGAATATCCATTACAATTACAGAGCAGCAACATTAACCCTTTCTCTTCCAAGACTCAATAACACAGATCATGTCACAGCCTGAGCAGTATTCAGTTAAAACTAGCACAGACCAGACAACACAATAAAGTTAGTTTAAATTGCAATAATAGATGATATGAACAGTTTGTTCTGAAGAAATGATACTGATTAGAAAGTGATTAATTCATAGTCTTTGAAGAATTTCCCCGGTTCAATGTGAAGCTTTTAATGGTGTAGAATATCTACCCACTTTTCAGCACCGGCATCTGCAACTGTCGATGGATGAAAAGCAACAATCTGACAAACACCAGGTAATATCTGTCACGGTAAAATAAACAGTTTGATAAATAATGGTAATATCTGACATCATGCATCTGTCCTGAGATCTTTGGGAGAATCCAAAATAAATCATACATTCAGAAATTAAATAAAGCTGAGGTGAGTGTGGAGGAAGAGTGAAATTGTGAATTCTAGCTTTCTATGCTATCGCCCTGTATCTGCTCAGTGAGATATAAGGAACAAGGAAAGAGGGAACAGCATTTCCGAGGCTCCGATCCTGTGCAATCCCGCGCCAGTGTTCCTGTGTTGCTTTCGTTCGAGGGATGTCAGTTTCAGAGGAAATGTTATCACTGTTGTCCAACTTAAATCATTTGGTTGTGGGGTGCTGAGAATTCATTCACCGCTGTAATGCATGGGTTTGTGATGTGTGTTTCTGTGGGTGTATGGCTGCGTGTTATGTGTATTTCAGAGAGATTCTGTGTTTCTCTCTGTAAGTCTCTCTGTGTCTCAGTACGTGGGTAAGAGTGTGGAAGTGTCTGGGTTTGTATGTGTGTGTTTGTGAGAGTATGTATCTCTGTGCCCGTGAGCATGTGTGAGAGTTTGTCAGTGTGTGAATGAGTGTGTGGGTGCCAGTTTGTGTCTGTGTGTGTGTGTCTGGAGGGATGTGTGTCGGATGCACAGATGCGTGTATGTGTATGATTATGTGTCTGTGTGTCGGTTTCCATGATTGTGCCTCTCTGTGTGTTGCTCTGTGTGTCTCTCTGTGAGCGTGTGTGTGAGATTGTGATTGTGTGTTTTTGTGTGGGAATGTCAGTGCCTCTGTGTGATTGAGATTATAAATCAGAAACACATTCCACCTTTGGATTGGAATCACTTTAATCAACCTGTGCATTCGGGATTGTAACAGTTCCAGAAATAATTGCAGTAACATTTACCGTGTGTGTGTGTTGTGGGTTAAGGAATGGAAACCCTGCTTCACCAGAGTCAACACTGAAACTTTCCCAGATAAATATGTGGGAACTTTTATTGAGGTTGATAATTGGCAGGGTAAACGGGGGGCGAGAGTGGAATGAGAGAATTTGGATTCCAACTGAGCTGCTCTCTGTATCACCAAAACCTGTGCAATTGGAAAGCAAGAGTTGCAAAAGGGGAATAGTTTGTTTGGAAATTATTTTCTGTTCGAACACGGACAAAATGTGATTGAAGGTTGTAATTGTGTCTCAAAATGTTTGTGTTTCCAATTTTCAGAGAACCAGTCTGTGAGATTGAGACAATTATCTTGGAAACGTTAAAAGAACCGTTTGCAAGATCCCCTGTGTAAGATTAAACACTGAATGTCTGACACAGGAATTACAGAGTGCAGCAGAGTTTACCCACTCCCATTCTGAATGGGATTAGTGTCTGATAACTGCACCAAATGTACACATTACAGTCTGAGATCATCCCCAACTACAACCTCCAGACAATATCTCCCACAGGGAATGGGGGAACAGAGTTCATGTACAGTGTCTGGTGATAAAAGGGTTAATTCACCAGCCGGGGTTCCTGCTGCAAACTCCAATCCCTCTCAATATTGTTCAATATTCACGCTGCAGGAACCGGTTCCCAGATGCAGACATGGGACTTACTGAACTTGTCTGAGGCTCACAGAGAGCAGCGCCTGCAGTAGCTGTGAGCCGCCAGCAGGTGGTGGCATTGTGTCACTTTAATCACCAGATAGTGAAAGAGGTTTTGAGGAGAGGCTGGTGGAGCCTTTAATTCATTCACAGAGACAGAGAGGAAACTCTGACAAGATTGACCAATCTGCCCCCTGCTGGGTACTGTCAGAATCACACACACACTGTTCTCTCTCTGGAGAATGATCTCTGCTGCTCCATTTTGAAAGGAGGTTGAAGACTCTGTTGCTGAGAACACTGACAACACATTGCTGCTTAAACAATGGTTTGCAGCAATCTTTCCTTCAATGTGGAGACTAAAACTACAACAGTTTTCCAGCTGGGAAACCAGGTAAGCAGGGAAATCAGTGCCAGGCTGGAGGGGCTGATGGAATAGGGAGGGAGAGGGGCAGGAATGAAGGGTTTGGAAGGAGCTGTCGAAGATCTTCACAATTCAGGATTTCACTGTAACCGGTGGAGCAGCAATGTTTATAGATTGAAATGTTCACACTGTCACTCTCAGTCCCGGTCTGGATTCCCGCAGCGACTCCAGCTGTCTCTTCCCATTTGGACTGAACTGATTTCCCCACAGCCTGAAACAGATTAAAGATGAAACAGGAAACAAACAGATTGAACAACAGAGTAAATAACAGGAGACTGGAGTTAATGGGACAAATCTTCTGGTCTCTGGATCGCCAGAGACCAGACACACATCTGAAGATGAGCATCGGGACCCTGTGGATGTCCTGACGCACTGATCTACCTGGGAATTGTCCCAGAGGTATTAACTACTATTGGGGAACTCCCCTGCTGCAGTTAGAGTCAGATACTTGGGACAGATCCACAAAGTTGACCTGGATAGTTACTCAGGTAATGTTAGACAGCTCACCGCCTGGGCTAATACCTGAATAGCACAACCGAGTCCCCCAATCACTTCCCACTGATCCCCATACTACACCTCCCACAATCTGACTAGACCCACTCATAGAGTCACAGAGGTTTACAGCATGGAAACAGGCCCTTTGGCCCAACTTGTCCATGCCACCCTTTTTTAAAAAACACCCGAAACCACAGTTCCACCCATATAGACTCAGTGGCTGAACTCTCGGATATATCCCCTCTCAGTACGGCCGTGATGCTTTCCCTAATCAAAAGTGCAACTCCCCCTCCTCTCTTACCTCCTGTTCTATCTTTCCGATAGCACCTGTACCCTGGAACATTGAGCTGCCAGTCCTGTCCCTCCCTTAGCCATGTTTCAGTAATTGCTATAATATCCCAGTCCCACGTACCCATCAATGCCCTGAGTTCAGCTGCCTTGCCCGTCAGGCCTCTTGCATTGAAATAAATGCAGTTTAATCTGGACTTCCCTTGCTCTCTGTCTTGCTTCTGTCTGATCTGTCTGGTACTAGGATTACTGACACTGCCTTTACTAATTAATGCGCTCTCTTTAACTTCCGTGCTGTCCTCAAACTTCTCTTCTGTCTCCCTACTGCTTTGGATCCCACCCCCCGGCCAACCTCGTTTAAACGCTCCCGAGCTGCTCGAGCAAATCTCCCCGCCAGGATGTTAGTCCCCCTCCAGTTCAAATGTAACCCATCCCTCTTGAACAGATCAGCCCTTCCCCAGAAAAGATCCCAATGATCCAAAAATCTATATCCCTGCCCCCTGCACCAGCTCTCAAGCCAGGCATTCATCTGCCTAATCCTCCTATTCCTACTCTCACTAGCACGTGGTACCGATAGTAGTCCTGAAATTACTACCTTCGAGGTCCTACACGTTAGCCTTCTGCCCAACTCTCTGTATTCACATTTCAGGACCTCATCCCTTTTCCTACCTATGTCGCTGGTACCAATATGTACAACGACCTCTGGCTGCTCACCCTCCCCCTTCAGAATGTCCTGCAATCGCTCAGAGACGTCCTTGACCCTGGCACCAGGGGGGTAACACACCATCCTGGAGTCTCGATTGCAGCCACAGAAACGCCTGTCTGTGCCTCTAACTAGCGAGTCCCCGATTACTACTGCTCGCTTGCTCTTTGCCCGACCCTGTCCCACAGCAGAACCAGCTGTGGTGTCACAGGCCTGGCTGCTGCTGGTATCTCCCCCTGACAGGCTATCATTCCCGTAAATCATCTCTACCTCCCCTCCAGCCCGACTACCTCCCACTAGCCCTTGAACAAATCTGACTAAACCTCCCAACTTGGCCTCATCCGTCCCACCCTCTCCTGACCTGACACAGAAACATGGAAGATAGGAGCAGGAGGCGGCCATTTGGTCCTTTAAGCCGACTCCACCATCCATCACAATCATGGCTGATCGTCCAACTCAAAAGCCTAATCCTGCTTTCTCCCCATAACCTTTGATCCTGTTCGCCCCAAGTGCTATATGCAGCAGCCTCTTGAATACATTCTTGACTATATCTCTGACTTAAACTGATTACTCAAGAAGCAACCCCAACCCACTACTCTCCAAAGCTAGAAACCAAACCCAACCCCCGACCACGCAACCAAATCTAACTAGACACCCAACAACATTACCAACTCCCAGCCACCATCCAAACTGCTGATTAACCCTCCAACCCAACACAACACAACTCGACCACCCTCCAGACACCCAGAACTAATCCTTGAACCTCTCCTCAGCTCCCTGACTAACCACTCATCCAGCGACACACCAACCCATTCACTCCCACAATCAACTAACACTTATGGAGCTCCCCGGGGTCACTGTGCTGTAAATAGGGTGTGTGCTCTCTCTTCCCCAACTCTGCTCTGATGGATCTCCCCGGGGTCACTGTGCTGTAAATAGGGTGTGTGCTCTCTCTTCCCCAACTCTGCTCTGCTCTGATGGAGCTCCCCGGGGTCACTGTGCTGTAAATAGGGTGTGTGCTCTCTCTTCCCCGACTCTGCTCTGATGGAGCTCCCCGGGGTCACTGTGCTGTAAATAGGGTGTGTGCTCTCTCTTCCCCGACTCTTGCGTCTTGGAAGTGCAGCAGAGAGGGAGAGATTCGCGAGAGGAGTGCTGCGGGTAAGCGCTGTTATTTTTAACTTACTTTTTCGCATGTTTTTTCTTTAAAAATATCTAAACCCGGAAGTGGTCGCGCAGGGAGGTCTGGGAGAGAGAGTTTTTTTTTTCCCCAATAAATTGGAACAGAGAGGAATCCCGATACTCTACACTTGTAGAGTATCCCACCCTCCCTCCTCCTCTAACCTAAAAAAAAGACCCAGTGAGAGCAGGGCTTTGGAGAAAACAGGAGGAGGAAAGGTAAGTTTAAAATTTTCATTCACTTTTTTTCCCCTGTGTGTTTAAAGGGGCAATTATGAGTGTGAGGCCAGTATGTTGTTCCCAATGTAGGATGTGGGAGGTCCTGGAGGCTCCTAGCCTCCCGGACGACCATATCTGTGCTGGGTGTGTTGAGCTGCGGTTCCTAAGGGACCATGTTAGGGAACTGGAATTGCAGCTCGAGGACCTTCGCCGGGTTAGGGATAGTGAGGAGGTCATTGACAGGAGCTATCGGCAGGTGGTCACACCGGGACCACGGGAGGAGGGTAACTGGGTAACAGTGAGGAAGGAGAAAACTCAGTTGATGGTGAGCACCCCGGTGGATGTGCCCCTTAATAATAAGTACTCCTGTCTGAGTACTACTGGGGAGGACAGCCCACCTGGGGGAAGCAGCGGTGGCAGTGTCTCTGGAGCTGAGCCTGGCCCAGTAGTGCAAAAGGGTAAGGAAAGGAGGGTAGTGCTAATTGGGGACTCTACGGTGAGGGGGTCAGATAGGCGTTTTTGCGGACAAAGACGGGACTCTCGGATGGTGGTTTGCCTCCCTGGTGCAGGGGTCCGGGATGTCTCTGGTCGAGTCCCAGAAATCCTGAAGTGGGAGGGAGAGGAGCCGAAGGTCGTGATGCATATAGGTACTGCTGACATAGGTAGGAAGAGGGAAGGGGTCATGAAAAGAGAATATAGGGAGTTAGGTAGACAGCTGAGAAAGAGGAATGCAAAGGTAGTAATCTCGGGATTGCTGCCTGTGCCGCGGGAGAGTGAGAACAGGAATCGGTGGAGAATGAATGCGTGGCTGAGGGACTGGAGCAAGGGACAAGGATTTGGGTACTTGGATCATTGGGACCTCTTTTGGGGCAGGTGTGACCTGTTTAAAAAAGACGGGTGGCACTTGAATCCCAGGGGGACCAATATCCTGGCGGGAAGGTTGGCTAAGGCTACTGGAGAGACTTTAAACTAGAAAGGTTGGGGGGAGGGAATCGAAATGAGGGGACTGAGAGCGAGGAGGTTAGCTCGCAAATAGATAAGGAATGTAAACAGGGTAAGAGGGAGGTTAGACGAGTGATGGAGAAGGGAAGTGCTCAGGCTGAAGGTCTGAGATGTGTCTATTTTAATGCCAGGAGTGTAGTGAATAAAGTGGATGAGCTTAGAGCGTGGATTGCTGCTTCGAATTGTGATGTGGTGGCCATTACGGAGACTTGGATGTCTCAGGGACAGGACTGGGTGCTTCAGGTGCCGGGTTTTAGATGTTTCAGGAAGGACAGGGAGGGAGGCAAGAGAGGGGGGGGGAGTGGCACTGTTGATCAGGGATAGTGTCACGGCTGTAGAGAAGGTGGACGCCGTGGAGGGATTGACGACGGAGTCTCTGTGGGTGGAGGTTAGGAACAGGAAGGGGTCGGTAACGTTGCTGGGTGTTTTCTATAGGCCGCCCAATAGTAACAGAGATGTTGAGGAGCAGATGGGGAAACAGATCCTGGAGAGATGTAGGAATAACAGAGTTGTCGTGATGGGAGATTTTAATTTCCCAAACATAGATTGGAATATCCCTAGGGCTAGGGGTTTGGATGGAGAGGAGTTTGTTAGGTGTGTCCAGGAGAGTTTCCTGACACAGTATGTGGATAAGCCTACTAGAGGAGAGGCTGTACTTGATCTGGTGCTGGCTAATGAACCTGGACAGGTGGAGGATCTCTCGGTGGGTGAGCATCTTGGGGATAGCGATCATAATTCTATCTCCTTCACGATAGCATTGGAAAGAGATAGGATCAGGCAGGCTAGGAAAGTGTTTCTCTGGAGTAAAGGGAAATACAGTGTCATCAGGGAGGAAATTAGACGGGTAAATTGGAAGGAGGCATTCTTGGGGAAAAGTACCGAAGGAAAGTGGAGGATTTTCAAGGAATGTTTGTCTGGAGCTCTGCATGACAACGTTCCGATGAGACAGGGGGGTGTTAGTAGGGTACGGGAACCGTGGTGCACGAAGGTTGTGATGAACCTGGTGAATAAGAAAAGAGAGGCGTACAGAAGGTTCAGAGAGCTAGGAGGTGTTAAGGATTTAGAGGAGTATACGGGATGAAGGAAGGAGCATACGGGATGTAGGAAGGAGCTTAAGAAGGAAATTAGGAGAGTGAGAAGGGGTCATGAGAAGGCCTTGGCGGGTAAGATTAAGGAGAACCCCAAGGCTTTCTACAAATATGTCAAGAGTAAAAGGATGAGATGTGAAGGCATAGGACCCTTAAAAGGTGAAGGGGGAAAAGTTTGTGCGGAACCGTTAGAAATGGCGGAGCTGCTTAATGAATACTTTACCTCGGTATTCACGGTGGAAAGGGATCTGGGTGGTTGTACTGCTGGATTGCGGAGGACAGAAAGGATCGAGCATGTGGACATAAAGAAAGAGGATGTGTTGGAACTATTGAATGGCATCAAGGTTGGTAAGTCGCCGGGACCGGATGGGATGTACCCCAGGTTACTGTGGGAGGCGAGGGAGGAGATTGCGGAGCCTTTGGCGATGATCTTTGCATCGTCGATGGAGACGGGAGAGGTTCCGGAGGATTGGAGGATTGCAGATGTGGTCCCTATATTCAAGAAAGGGAACAGGGACAGCCCGGGAAATTACCGACCGGTGAGTCTAACCTCAGTGGTTGGTAAGTTGATGGAGAGGATCCTGAGAGACAGGATTTATGATCATCTAGAGAAGTTTAGTATGATCAAAAGTAGTCAGCACGGCTTTGTCAAGGGCAGGTCGTGCCTTACGAGCCTGGTTGAGTTCTTTGAAAATGTGACCAAACACATTGACGAAGGAAGAGCGGTGGATGTGGTCTATATGGACTTCAGCAAGGCGTTCGATAAGGTCCCCCATGCAAGACTTCTTGAGAAAGTGAGAGGGCATGGGATCCAAGGGGCTGTTGCCTTGTGGATCCAGAACTGGCTTGCCTGCAGAAGGCAGAGAGTGGCTGTGGAGGGGTCTTTCTCTGCATGGCGGTCAGTGACCAGTGGAGTGCCCCAGGGATCTGTTCTGGGACCCTTGCTGTTTGTCATTTTCATAAATGACCTGGATGAGGAAGTGGAGGGATGGGTTGGTAAGTTTGCTGACGACACCAAGGTAGGTGGTGTTGTGGATAGTTTGGAGGGATGTCAGAAGTTGCAGCGAGACATAGATAGAATGCAAGACTGGGCGGAGAAGTGGCAGATGGACTTCAACCCGGATAAGTGTGTGGTGATCCATTTTGGCAGATCCAATGGGATGAAGCAGCAGTATAATATGAAGGGTACCATTCTTAGCAGTGTAGAGGATCAGAAGGACCTTGGGGTCCGGGTCCATAGGACTCTTAAATCGGCCTCGCAGGTGGAGGATGCGGTCAAGAAGGCGTACGGCGTACTGGCCTTCATTAATCGAGGGATTGAGTTTAGGAGTCGGGAGATAATGCTGCAGCTTTATAGGACCCTGGTTAGACCCCACTTGGAGTACTGCGCGCAGTTCTGGTCACCTCATTACAGGAAAGATGTTGAAGCCATTGAAAGGGTGCAGAGGAGATTTACAAGGATGTTGCCTGGATTGGGGGGCATGCCTTATGAGGATAGGTTGAGGGAGCTTGGTCTCTTCTCCCTGGAGAGACGAAGGATGAGAGGTGACCTGATAGAGGTTTACAAGATGTTGAGAGGTCTGGATAGGGTAGACTCTCAGAGGCTATTTCCAAGGGCTGAAATGGTTGCTACGAGAGGACACAGGTTTAAGGTGCTGGGGGGTAGGTACAGAGGAGATGTCAGGGGTAAGTTTTTCACTCAGAGGGTGGTGGGTGAGTGGAATCGGCTGACGTCGGTGGTGGTGGAGGCAAACTCGTTGGGGTCTTTTAAGAGACTTCTGGATGAGTACATGGGATTTAATGGGATTGAGGGCTATAGATAGGCCTAGAGGTGGGGATGTGATCGGCGCAACCTGTGGGCCGAAGGGCCTGTTTGTGCTGTGGCTTTCTATGTTCTTGTCTGCTCTGATGGAGCTCCCCGGGGTCACTGTGCTGTAAATAGGGTGTGTGTTCTCTCTTCCCCGACTCTGCTCTGGTGGAGTTCCCCGGGGTCACTGTGCTGTAAATAGGGTGTGTGCTCTCTCTTCCCCGACTCTGCTCTGATGGAGCTCCCCGGGGTCACTGTGCTGTAAATAGGGTGTGTGCTCTCTCTTCCCCGACTCTGCTCTGATGGAGCTCCCCGGGGTCACTGTGCTGTAAATAGGGTGTGTGTTCTCTCTTCCCCGACTCTGCTCTGATGGAGCTCCCCGGGGTCACTGTGCTGTAAATAGGGTGTGTGTTCTCTCTTCCCCGACTCTACTCTGGTGGAGTTCCCCGGGGTCACTGTGCTGTAAATAGGGTGTGTGCTCTCTCTTCCCCGACTCTTGTCTGCTCTGATGGAGCTCCCCGGGGTCACTGTGCTGTAAATAGGGTGTGTGTTCTCTCTTCCCCGACTCTGCTCTGATGGAGCTCCCCGGGGTCACTGTGCTGTAAATAGGGTGTGCGCTCTCTCTTCCCCGACTCTTGTCTGCTCTGATGGAGCTCCCAGGGTCGCAGTGCCGAAGATCCTGGGAGAAATATGCAGCAGTTTCAGGTTGGGAGAATTTTTAAACATACCGACAATCTGCTTACCATTGCTGCTGCTTGGAAGATTCAGGCCCATTTATATTTTAAATCCATTTATATTTTAATTGTTACACTAAAAATTAACACAAACACTCACCAGATCACCTCCAGACTCCTGCAGGTCAGTATGAGGCGGCGGAGAGCAGGGACAGATTGATCTGTGAAGGAGTTTGTTTCCAGGTTCAGAATCCTCAGTGACTGTTTTGTACTGAGAGCGGAGGCGAGATCCTCAGCACAAGAATCTGTGAGAGCGTTCTCATACAGACTGGAGACCAGAGAGAGGAATAACAGGAATCAGGCTCAATCCCCAGTGTTTTAAATAATACTGTTAATAACAATAATAATGTATTGTATCAGACATTCCAAAAACACAACCTGCATTTCTGTAGAATGAGGAAATACTCAATGCTGAAAATGAAATATAAATAAACTGGAAATGCTCAGCAGGTTCGCTAAATACATGTGAAGAGAGAAACAGGGGTAAAGTTTGAGCTTCCATTGGAACTGGGAACGGGCAGTGAATTGACAGGTTTGAAGTGACAGCGGTGGGTGGCTGGGGAAGAAACAAAGAAAGGACAAACTGGAATTACAGGAGTGATTAAATGATAAAAGTGATGATGGGACAGGACCACAATCACAGGATCCCCGTGTCCTTACTCGGAGTGGCTCGGGAGGGACATGGGATGGTCAGTGGTTTGGGAATGCAGTTTGTGGCGAGGTTGAAGATAATGGCTGTGATTTTACCAGAAGCTCTGAAGTCCCAGCATGGGGATTGGAAATGGGTGGTGTGTCCGTGTGGGCAGGATAGGCAGAGTTATGAAGGTGATATTGTCAGAGGGGGACAATTAACGGCTGGCAGGCAGGGGGAGCTGCCCACTGAGGCAGCCCGGGCAGGGGGCAGTCCCGGTTCAGGCAATGCTGACACCATCTCCAAAGGCAGCCAGCAGGACTTTCAAACAGCAGCTCTGGAGGGAGCAGCGAGGGAGCTCTGCTTACTGAATGAGGGGCTGAAATGTCAGAAAGCAGAGCAAGGCTTGCGCCCCCCCCCCTCCCCTCCCTCCCTGGAGGGGCTCCTCCCGGCTGCTCGGGTTCAGAGGGAGGTCCTGTTCCCTCAGGATGGGAGGAGATTATCCCATCGGTACAAGCCAGTCTGGATGGAGATTGCTGGGAGGTGAGCAGGTTTCAGACCCGTGGTTACAGAGTGGAAAAGGATCAATGTCCTGATGTGTTCTGCCACGGTGAGTGCAGCACAGCCTGATGTGTGAATAAGGATGAGGGGGAAATTGTGGAAAGAACATCTCCACCCAGACACCGGCAATGCAAAGGACTTGCAGAATCTCACTGGCTGTCCTGTCTGGAGACAATACACATCTCTGTAACCTGTGCTTAATGCTGCCTTCTCTCACATTATCTGTCTCTTTAAGACCTGGTTGGCTGTCGGGATTCGCATTCTAATCAGTATTCTGTAAGTTGATTTTGTGTCTCTGTGCCCTGTTTGAGAGCAGATTTCCACTCCATCTGACGAAGGAGCAGCGCTCCGAAAGCTAATGGTATTTGCTACCAAATACACCTGTTAGACTTTAACCTGGTGTTAAAACTCTTACAATGCAAAGGCAGCAGCATTGACTGTCAGAGACATGTCCGTTAGGCTGGCACCAGCATAGGCTCGAGCAGGGTTGACCAACATATTCACTGGGCAAACACACGTCAATGTTTTTCTCACTCAAGGGGCCGATGAGTAAATTTCAGAATGATAAAGTTTGGCACAGCAGAAATTTCAATTAAAAACTAAACTGAGATATGAAAAGAAACAACTTGCTGAGCACAATAATGAGTAATAAATAAAGATGTTTATTAGAGTTTAATCCTCATCAATCACAAATTGTTTCTCTCCCACATTTGCTGCAGATCGGCTCAAAAACCAATCAGCAGCAAACATGGGAAAGAAACGGGATGTGATTGGAGGAGCAGCTCCATGCAGATTCTTCCATTCAAACTGAACTGTGTGACTGAGATTCTGGAAACTCGCTCCGGGGGCCGCATTGAGGGGCTTCGAGGGTCACATTCACCCCTTGGTTCACACGTTGGACAACCCTGGGCTACTGCATGTGTTTGATGGGTGAGTAACAATTTATGTGTTTGGAAAGAGAGCAAATATCATCAGGGAACGAGTGAAGAAGAGTGGAGACATCCAGGTCTTGCCATCCTTACACCAATGGATGATGAAGTGCTGGATCAGGAAGGCCTGGGGGCAGAGTGGGTAATTACTGCTGGTGAGATGGGTTGAGTGGGTGGCCTAATGAATGGGCACAGGAGAGCGTCTGGTGAGGACAAAACATAGAGCTTGTTTATCCATCACTGGTCACAGAGAGCAGTCTGAAGGACGTATTGGGATAGGAACAAAATAACTAGGAGCAGCAGAAGGTCATTCAGCCCCTCGAGCATACTCCATCACGGCTGATCTAATTATAGTCTCAACTCTTTTCCCCGTAACCCGTGATTCACTTCTCAATCCAAAATCATTCTTAACTCAGCCTTGAATATATTCAATGACTCTGCCGCCACGAGTCTCCAGGGAAGAGAATTCCACTGACCAGCCACCATCTAAAAATATAAATTTCTCCTCATCTCAGTCTTAAGGGACTGACAATTACATTTTAAAATCTGTCCCCTTGTTCTGGTCTCTCTTACAAGAAGAAACAGCCTCTCAGCAACCACCCTGTCTCATCCCCTCAATGCGATCACCGTTTAATCTTCTGAACTTTCATAGATATTGCTCCAATCTGCTCAAATTTCCCTCGTAAAATAAACCTCTCCATCCCAGGAATCAGCCGAGTGAACTTTCTCTGAACTGGTTCCAATACAATTCTATCCTTTTGTAAGTAAAGAGCTCAACACTGTACACATTACTCCAGTTGTGGAGCCTCCCTGAGCCTCTCCACATCCCCTTGAAACATCTTTGCATCCTCCTCACAATTCAGATTTTCACCTCGTTTTCCATTATTCGCAAATTTGGAAATATTATATTCGATCCCCACATCCATATCATTGATGTAGATTCTGAATAGCTGAAACCCAAACACTGATCCCTGCCGTACTCCACTAGTTAGAGGCTGAAAACCCAAAAATAACCCATTTATTCCAACTCCTTGTTTCTGTCCATTAATCAGTTCTCAATCCATGCTGGTATATTCCTCCCAATCCCACGTGCTCCAATTTTATTTAATAACCTCTTGTGTGTGAATCATGCAACTATAGAATCCCTAGTGTAGGAATCGTCATTCGGCCCATCGAGACACACTGACAGAGTAACTTACCAAGGTCCGCTCCCCATAAACTCACTAATTTACTGGGGCTAATCCACCTAACCTACATATCTTGGGACACGAAGGGCAATTTTACCATGGCCAATCCATCGACCATGCATATCTTTGGAGTGTGGGAGGAAACCGGAGCACCCAGAGGAAACACACGCAGACACGGGGAGAATGTGGAAACTCCACACAGTCACCCAAGGCTGGAATTGAACCCGGGCCCCTGGCTGTGATGCAACAATGTTAACCACTGTGTCACCGTGCCAGCCTTTCATAAATCCATGTTGGCCCTGTCTAATCCTGCCATTAATTTCAAAGTGTTCTGTTATCACTTCCTTCATTACAGATTATTATAGGATTTCCATACCATCAATGTCAGACTAATAGATCTGCAGTTGCCCGGTTTCCTGTAACCCCACATATTTACGCCGCTAATCCCCCTAACCTACACATCTTGGACACTAACGGGCAATTTAGCATGGCCAATCCACCCAACCTACACAGTATATTTGGACTGTGGGAGGAAACAGGAGCAGCCGAAGGAAACCCACACAGACACGGGGAGAACGTGAAAACTCCACAGACAGTCGTCCAAGGCTGGAATGAATCCGGGTCCCTGACGCTGTGAGGCAGCAGTGCCAACCCCGGTGCCACATCTTCACTTAATCTAATACACTCCTTGAATTAGCAACGGCTGGAACACTTCTGCTGCTCTTCTCCAAATGAAAGGAATCTATTTTTGTTGGAAACGCCACACATTTGCACATCACCATGTCTAAAACAGCTTGTTGTGTGATTGGCACTGGAACGTGCTTCTCCAAGAAATTGCTTGAATAGATTCTGTGAACTAATCTTCTTTTCAACTTTTGGCAATCTGAGTGATTTATACAGTAAATGGAAGAAGCCACAGGAGCACTGACCTACAGAGGGATCTGTGTGTACAAGTCTACAGATCCCTGAAAGTAGCAACACAGGTGGATGAGGTGGTCAAGAAGGCAGACAACATGCTTGTCTTCATCGACCGGGGCATCGAGTGTAAAAGTTGGCAAGTTATGTTGCAGCTGTATGAAACTTCAGTTGGCCACATTTGAATATTGCTTGCAGTTCCATTCGCGACACTCCCAGAATGATGTGAATGCTTTGGAGAGGGTGCAAGGAAGGTTTACCAGAATGTTGCCTGGTCAAGGACGGTTAGGTTATGAGGAGACGTTGTATAAACACAGATTGGTTCACTACAAAAAGGGAGGCTGAGGGGTGACCTGATGGAGGTATCCACAATTATGAGAAGCATCAATATGGTGGATAGTCAGAGACTTTTCTCCAGGGTGGAATGGTCAACTACAAGAGGGCACAGGATGAAGGTGAGAGGGGCAAAGTTTGGAGGGAGGTGTGTGGGGTAAGTTTTCACCCAGAGGGTGGTGGGTGCCTGGAAGGCACTGCCAATGGAGGTGGCAGAAGCAGGCACGTTTCCAATGTCCAAGGTGCATCTTGGTAGACACATGAACAAGAGACAAACAGAGGAATAGAAACCGCAAATTGGCAGAAAGTTCTGGGTCTGAATAAGCGTTAGGAGGCGCCACAGGCTTGGTGGGCTGAAGGGCCTGTTACTGTGCTGTGCGGTTCTTTGTTCTTCTTTGTATATGAAGATTAAAATCACCCGTGGTTATTGCAATATGTTTTTACAAGGCCCCGTTATTTTTCCTGTGTACTGTGTCGGAGATTGTGACTGTTGTTAGGAGCCTAAAAATGATTCCCACAAGAGAACTTTTAACTTTGTTAAATCTTATCTCTATCCAAACTGATTCTGCATCTTGATCATTGGAACTAAGTTCAGCTCTCGCGACTGTACTGACATCTGTTACTAACAGCGAGACTCCACCACCATGTCCTGCCCTCCATTTACTGTCATCCACTCACTCTCCCCCTTTCACTAATCAATGGATGTTGTGTCCGGGGAGAGCTGTGCACATCTGAGGAGGAGGAGAGGACCTCAGAGGGTGAACCATAACATTATTCCCCCACTTCCTCAACATAAGGATCTGTGGGACTGACATCCCATTGCTCAGGGATCAGAGAGAGAAGCAACAGGAGTCAGAGGAAAAGCAGTTTTCCAGATTCATAACTGACGCCAATAGTAATGGGCAGTGTTTTTTATACAAATACCAGTGGTGAAATTATATTGTTGAATATTCAGTTATTATAAACACAATCTCACACAGTCTGCTACTTACTGCAGTTCCTGTATTTTACATTCCGGATTCCTCAGAGCCACAGACAGCAGTTTCACTCCTGAATCTCCCAGTTTATTGACACTCAGATCCAGATCTATCAGTGATCGGTTTGTACTGAGAGCAGAGGCCAGGTCCTCGGCACAAGAATCGGTCAGAGCGTTTGCATCGAAACTGGAGATCAGAGAGAGAAAAATAACAGGATTCAGAGTAAATCCACAGTGTTTTTAAGAATAAGATCATTAACAATAATAATGTACAGCGCGGGACATTCAAGAAACACAACTTCAGTTGATACAGAAGGCAAAATTATATTGATGCTGTAAATCTGAAATATGAATATGTTGGGAGACTCTCATCAGGTCAGGCAATATCTGTGAAGATAGAAACAGATTTAGTTTCAGTTCAATTCGCGAAACTTAGAAATTGGAAGTCGCAGTGAATTAAATAGTTTTAAGTGACAGGGAGCTGGGGATGGGCGGGTGACAAGGAAAGAACAAAATGGAAGTGCCGGACTGATGAAACAACAAAAAGGATGATGGTGAAAGGGAAGAGCACAGGATTCCCATGTCCTTACCCTGAGTCACAGGGAGGGACATGGGATGGCCAGTGGCTCAGGAATGGAGTGTGTGGTGGGGTTGAAGATGATGAGAGAGAAACCTTTCTCAGACTGCCAGTGGTTCGGGTCTGGAACTCACAGCCGGGAAGTGTGGTGGAGGTCGGCTGCATCGAAGCAGTCAAAAAGGAATTAGATGATTATTTGAATATAAAGAATGAGCGAGGATACGAGAAAAACGCTGGAGAATGACTCAAATTCCTAATGCTAATTTGGTGAGCTGGTGCAGACACGATGGGCCAAATGGCCTCATTGTGCTCAGTAAGAATTCTGTGAAGATAGTGGTTGAAAATGTTATCGATATTTCAACTGGAAGTTGGTGATGTTGCCGTGTGGACAGTGTTAGTCGCCATAGTCCTTAATAAAATGTTAATACTGATAGGCAAAGGGATCTGGGTGTACAGGTCCACAGATCACTGAAAGTGGCAATGCAGGTGGAGAAGGTAGTCAAGAAAGCATACGGCATGCTTGCCTTCATCGGCCGGGGCATTGAGTTTAAAAATTGGCAAGTCAAGTTGCAGCTTTATAGAACCTTCGTTCGGCCGCACTTAGAATATAGTGTTCAATTCTGGTCGCCACACTACCAGAAGGATGTGGAGGCTTTGGAGAGGGATACAGAAAAGATTGACCAGGATGTTGCCTGGTCTGGAGGGCATTAGCTATGAGGAGAGGTTGGAGAAACTTGTTTTGTTCTCACTGGAGCGACGGAGATTGAGGGGAGACCTGATATAGGTCGACAAGATTATGAGGGGCATGGACAGAGTGGATAGTCGGAAGCTTTTTCACAGGGTAGAAGAGTCAATTGCTAGGGGGGAAAAGGTTTAAGGTGCGAGGGGCAAGGTTTAAAGGAGATGTACGAGGCAGATTCTTTACACAGAGTAGTGGGCGCCTGGAACTCGTTGCTGGGGGAGGTAGTAGAAGCAGATATGGTGGTGACGTTTAAGGGGCGTCTTGACAAGTACATGAATAGGATGGGAATAGAGGGATATGGTCCCCGGAAGGGTAGGGGGTATTAGTTAAGTCAGGCAGCATGGTGGGTGCAGTCTTGGAGGGCCGAAGGGCCTGTTCCTGTGCTGTAATTTTCTTTGTTCTTTGTGTTTCTCTCCAATGGAGAGAGACAATTTGTTACATGTAGCTTCAGGGATACAATTTAATAAACGTGCGGCAATGGGAGGAGATGGGATTCCATGAACCCACAGCCGGTAAGAGGACCAAACCCTCAGATTTAGCATCATTCTACATCACACTCTAAACAGCAAACCAAATGAACTAACCAACTCCACATATAACCAAACAGGCACATTAATATCTGACAGGTTCGGGAAATCCGTCCACTCAGGCAGCACAGGCAGAATCACAGTATTGTTACAGAGCAGGCGGAGGCCATTCGGCCCATCGTGTCTGCACTGACTCTCCGAATGAGCAACTCACTAAGTGTCATCCCCCCACCTTCCCCCAAAACCCTGTGCATTCCAGAGCTTAACCACTGGCTGCAGGGGAAGGCCCCATTCAGGCAGAGCTGGCACCAGATTTAAAGGCAGCCAGCAGCACTTTTAAAGGCTCTGAAGGGAGCAGTGAGGGAGCCCTGGTTAATGAACAAAGAGCTGAAATGGCAGAAGGCAGATTAAACCCAATTCGCTGACACTTCCCTGGAAATTCTCAAGGCTATATCGGTTTGGAGGGAGGTTCTGTTCCCTCAGGAGTGGAGGAGGAGACCTGTCACATCAACCCAAGCAAGTCTGGATAGAAACTGCCGAGGGCCAGAGCAGGCAGCACGTGGCTGCAGTGAGGCAAAGAATCAATAACCTGATATGTTCTGACAAGGTGAGCGTTAAACTTACAGGGTGATATGTGAATAAGGATGAAAGAGGAATGGTGGAAAGAACATCTCCACCCAGACACTGGCAATGTCCAGACAGCAGCATCAATCTTCAGGAACATGTCAGCCTCTCTGTGAAGGGTTCCGGTCAGTCAGAGATGGCTGCTGCACTGCCGACACTGAGTGACCATCCTGGTGGTCCCATGATGGGCAGCCTGGCAGCATCATAGGCTTGTGTGTGTCTTTGATGGGTGAGTAACAATGGAAATTTATGTGCTTGTAGAAGAGGGCACACAGCGTCAGAGAAGGAGCCAAGAGTGACAGTGTCTGGATTGTGTCATCCTTATGCCAATGGAAGATGCAGTGCTGGAGCTGGGAGACCTGGAGGCTGGGTGGGCAATCACTGATGGTGAGATGGGTTGTGGATCCAGAGAGAGTGAGTGAGTGAATGGATGGGCACAGGAGAGACTCTGCTGCTGAGTCCAAAACCTGGTGCTTGTGTGTTCATCATTGGTCACATGGAGCTCTGGGTTAGTAACAGTCAGAGGTTTAACAACACCAGGTTAAAGTCCAACAGGTTTATTTGGTAGCAAATGCCACTAGCTTTCGGAGCGCTGCCCCTTCGTCAGGTGGAGTGTAGAAATGCTCACAAACAGGGCACACAGAGACACAAACTCAATTTACAGAATAATGACTGGAATGCAGTCTTTACAGATAATCAAGTCTTAAAGGTACAAACAGTGTGAGTGGAGGGAGCATTAAGCACAGGTTAAAGAGATGTGTATTGTCTCCAGACAGGACAGCCAGTGAGATTCTGCAAGTCCAGACAAGCTGTGGGCCATTCGGCCCATCAATCCTTCACTAACAACAATCCCGCCCAGGCCCTATAACAGTAACCCGACATATTAACTCTGCAAATCCCCCTGACATGAAGTGTCAATTTACCATCGCCGCTCAAACTAGCGTGCACATCTTTGGCATGTGGGAGGAAACTGGAGTAACTGAAGGAAACCTGCGCAGACACGGAGAGTACATGCAAACTCCACACAATCTGTCACCCAAGGCCGGAATTGACACGGGTCTCTGGCGCTCTGAGTCAGCAGTGCTAACAGCTCTACCACCCTGCCGACCATGATCAGCCGTGGTTCGTCCCAATTGCAGTGAGTATCGGACGAATAATTTCTATATTTTTTCATAAGATAAGCCTGGCATGCCACGAAAGACTCAAGCCAACATTTTCTCAAATGTTTATAAAATACGTTCATAAGGTGACCAAAACGATATAGGTTACTTCAGCTGTGCTGTGACCACAAACCTATCAGATTTGTGACTGGCGACCTTTGCTCCCAGGCGAATTGTCCCTCATTGCCTTTTCTGTTGATTTGTCAAAGCTGTCGGATCTTATAATATGAAGTCATGAGATTGGATCAGGTTGGGGATTCTGAGAGTCAGCACACCCGAAGGTAGAAATTCAATACAGTTTGCAGTTGCCAATGACTGGACCTCAGAGGGTGAACCATAACATTATTCCCCCACTCCCTCAACATAAGGATCTGTGGGACTGACATCCCATTGCTCAGGGATCAGAGAGAGCAGCAACAGGAGTCAGAGGAAAAGCAGTTTTCCTGATTCATAACTGACGCCAATAGTAATGGGCAGTGTTTTTTATACAAATACCAGTGGTGAAATTATATTGTTGAATATTCAGTTATTATAAACACAATCTCACACAGTCTGCTACTTACTCCAGTTTCTGTATTTTACATTCCGGATTCCTCAGAGCCACAGACAGCTGTTTCACTCCGGAATCTCCCAGGTTATTGGAACCCAGATTCAGATCTATCAGTGAGCGGTTTGTACTGAGAGCAGAGGCCAGGTCCTCGGCACAAGAATCTGTGAGATCGTTACCATAGAGACTGGAGATCAGAGAGAGAAAAATAACAGGAATCAGGGTAAATCCACAGTGTTTTTACGAATAAGATCATTAACAATAATAATGTACAGCGCGGGACATTCAATGAGTATTCTAACTGAGTGCAGTTAGACAGAGACACCAGGAGATGGAGACAGTGAGTATTCTAACTGAGTGCAGTTAGACAGAGACACCAGGAGATGGAGACAGTGAGGGGGTAACTGAGTGCAGTTAGACAGGGACACCAGGAGATGGAGACAGTGAGGGGGTAACTGAGTGCAGTTAGACAGGGACACCAGGAGATGGAGACAGTGAGTATTCTAACTGAGTGCAGTTAGACAGAGACACCAGGAGATGGAGACAGTGAGGGGGTAACTGAGTGCAGTTAGACAGAGACACCAGGAGATGGAGACAGTGAGGGGGGTAACTGAGTGCAGTTAGACAGAGACACCAGGAGATGGAGACAGTGAGGGGGTAACTGAGTGCAGTTAGACAGGGACACCAGGAGATGGAGACAGTGAGGGGGTAACTGGGTGCAGTTAGACAGAGACACCAGGAGATGGAGACAGTGAGTATTCTAACTGAGTGCAGTTAGACAGGGACACCAGGAGATGGAGACAGTGAGTATTCTAACTGAGTGCAGTTAGACAGAGACACCAGGAGATGGAGACAGTGAGGGGGGTAACTGAGTGCAGTTAGACAGGGACACCAGGAGATGGAGACAGTGAGTATTCTAACTGAGTGCAGTTAGACAGAGACACCAGGAGATGGAGACAGTGAGTATTCTAACTGAGTGCAGTTAGACAGGGACACCAGGAGATGGAGACAGTGAGTATTCTAACTGAGTGCAGTTAGACAGAGACACCAGGAGATGGAGACAGTGAGTATTCTAACTGAGTGCAGTTAGACAGAGACACCAGGAGATGGAGACAGTGAGTATTCTAACTGAGTGCAGTTAGACAGAGACACCAGGAGATGGAGACAGTGAGTATTCTAACGGAGTGCAGTTAGACAGGGACACCAGGAGATGGAGACTGTGAGGGGGGTAACTGAGTGCAGTTAGACAGGGACACCAGGAGATGGAGAGTGAGTATTCGAACTGAGTGCAGTTAGACAGAGACACCAGGAGATGGAGACAGTGAGGGGGTAACTGAGTGCAGTTAGACAGAGACACCAGGAGATGGAGACAGTGAGTATTCTAACGGAGTGCAGTTAGACAGGGACACCAGGAGATGGAGACAGTGAGGGGGGTAACTGAGTGCAGTTAGACAGGGACACCAGGAGATGGAGACAGTGAGTATTCGAACTGAGTGCAGTTAGACAGAGACACCAGGAGATGGAGACAGTGAGTATTCTAACTGAGTGCAGTTAGACAGACACCAGGAGATGGAGACAGTGAGTATTCTAACTGAGTGCAGTTAGACAGAGACACCAGGGGATGGAGACAGTGAGGGGGGTAACTGAGTGCAGTTAGACAGAGACACCAGGAGATGGAGAGTGAGTATTGTAACTGAGTGCAGTTAGACAGAGACACCAGGAGATGGAGACAGTGAGTATTCTAACTGAGTGCAGTTCGACAGGGACACCAGGAGATGGAGACAGTGAGGGGGTAACTGAGTGCAGTTAGACAGAGACACCAGGAGATGGAGACAGTGAGGGGGGTAACTGAGTGCAGTTAGACAGGGACACCAGGAGATGGAGACAGTGCGTATTCTAACTGAGTGCAGTTAGACAGAGACACCAGGAGATGGAGACAGTGAGGGGGGTAACTGAGTGCAGTTAGACAGAGACACCAGGAGATGGAGACAGTGAGGGGGGTAACTGAGTGCAGTTAGACAGAGACACCAGGAGATGGAGACAGTGAGTATTCTAACTGAGTGCAGTTAGACAGACACCAGGAGATGGAGACAGAGTATTCTAACTGAGTGCAGTTAGACAGAGACACCAGGAGATGGAGACAGTGAGTATTCTAACTGAGTGCAGTTAGACAGAGACACCAGGAGATGGAGACAGTGAGGGGGTAACTGAGTGCAGTTAGACAGGGACACCAGGAGATGGAGACAGTGAGTATTCTAACTGAGTGCAGTTAGACAGAGACACCAGGAGATGGAGACAGTGAGTATTCTAACTGAGTGCAGTTAGACAGAGACACCAGGAGATGGAGACAGTGAGTATTCTAACGGAGTGCAGTTAGACAGGGACACCAGGAGATGGAGACTGTGAGGGGGGTAACTGAGTGCAGTTAGACAGAGACACCAGGAGATGGAGACAGTGAGTATTCTAACGGAGTGCAGTTAGACAGGGACACCAGGAGATGGAGACAGTGAGGGGGGTAACTGAGTGCAGTTAGACAGGGACACCAGGAGATGGAGAGTGAGTATTCGAACTGAGTGCAGTTAGACAGAGACACCAGGAGATGGAGACAGTGAGGGGGGTAACTGAGTGCAGTTAGACAGAGACACCAGGAGATGGAGACAGTGAGTATTCTAACGGAGTGCAGTTAGACAGGGACACCAGGAGATGGAGACAGTGAGGGGGGTAACTGAGTGCAGTTAGACAGGGACACCAGGAGATGGAGACAGTGAGTATTCGAACTGAGTGCAGTTAGACAGAGACACCAGGAGATGGAGACAGTGAGTATTCTAACTGAGTGCAGTTAGACAGACACCAGGAGATGGAGACAGTGAGTATTCTAACTGAGTGCAGTTAGACAGAGACACCAGGGGATGGAGACAGTGAGGGGGGTAACTGAGTGCAGTTAGACAGAGACACCAGGAGATGGAGAGTGAGTATTGTAACTGAGTGCAGTTAGACAGAGACACCAGGAGATGGAGACAGTGAGTATTCTAACTGAGTGCAGTTCGACAGGGACACCAGGAGATGGAGACAGTGAGGGGGTAACTGAGTGCAGTTAGACAGAGACACCAGGAGATGGAGACAGTGAGGGGGGTAACTGAGTGCAGTTAGACAGGGACACCAGGAGATGGAGACAGTGCGTATTCTAACTGAGTGCAGTTAGACAGAGACACCAGGAGATGGAGACAGTGAGGGGGGTAACTGAGTGCAGTTAGACAGAGACACCAGGAGATGGAGACAGTGAGGGGGGTAACTGAGTGCAGTTAGACAGAGACACCAGGAGATGGAGACAGTGAGTATTCTAACTGAGTGCAGTTAGACAGACACCAGGAGATGGAGACAGTGAGGGGGTAACTGAGTGCAGTTAGACAGGGACACCAGGAGATGGAGACAGTGAGGGGGTAACTGGGTGCAGTTAGACAGAGACACCAGGAGATGGAGACAGTGAGTATTCCAACTGAGTGCAGTTAGACAGGGACACCAGGAGATGGAGACAGTGAGTATTCTAACTGAGTGCAGTTAGACAGAGACACCAGGAGATGGAGACAGTGAGGGGGGTAACTGAGTGCAGTTAGACAGGGACACCAGGAGATGGAGACAGTGAGTATTCTAACTGAGTGCAGTTAGACAGAGACACCAGGAGATGGAGACAGTGAGTATTCTAACTGAGTGCAGTTAGACAGAGACACCAGGAGATGGAGACAGTGAGTATTCTAACTGAGTGCAGATAGACAGGGACACCAGGAGATGGAGACAGTGAGGGGGGTAACTGAGTGCAGTTAGACAGAGACACCAGGAGATGGAGACAGTGAGTATTCTAACGGAGTGCAGTTAGACAGGGACACCAGGAGATGGAGACAGTGAGGGGGGTAACTGAGTGCAGTTAGACAGGGACACCAGGAGATGGAGACAGTGAGTATTCGAACTGAGTGCAGTTAGACAGAGACACCAGGAGATGGAGACAGTGAGTATTCTAACTGAGTGCAGTTAGACAGACACCAGGAGATGGAGACAGTGAGTATTCTAACTGAGTGCAGTTAGACAGAGACACCAGGGGATGGAGACAGTGAGGGGGGTAACTGAGTGCAGTTAGACAGAGACACCAGGAGATGGAGAGTGAGTATTGTAACTGAGTGCAGTTAGACAGAGACACCAGGAGATGGAGACAGTGAGTATTCTAACTGAGTGCAGTTCGACAGGGACACCAGGAGATGGAGACAGTGAGGGGGTAACTGAGTGCAGTTAGACAGAGACACCAGGGGATGGAGACAGTGAGGGGGGTAACTGAGTGCAGTTAGACAGAGACACCAGGAGATGGAGAGTGAGTATTGTAACTGAGTGCAGTTAGACAGAGACACCAGGAGATGGAGACAGTGAGTATTCTAACTGAGTGCAGTTCGACAGGGACACCAGGAGATGGAGACAGTGAGGGGGTAACTGAGTGCAGTTAGACAGAGACACCAGGAGATGGAGACAGTGAGGGGGGTAACTGAGTGCAGTTAGACAGGGACACCAGGAGATGGAGACAGTGCGTATTCTAACTGAGTGCAGTTAGACAGAGACACCAGGAGATGGAGACAGTGAGGGGGGTAACTGAGTGCAGTTAGACAGAGACACCAGGAGATGGAGACAGTGAGGGGGGTAACTGAGTGCAGTTAGACAGAGACACCAGGAGATGGAGACAGTGAGTATTCTAACTGAGTGCAGTTAGACAGACACCAGGAGATGGAGACAGTGAGGGGGTAACTGAGTGCAGTTAGACAGGGACACCAGGAGATGGAGACAGTGAGGGGGTAACTGGGTGCAGTTAGACAGAGACACCAGGAGATGGAGACAGTGAGTATTCTAACTGAGTGCAGTTAGACAGGGACACCAGGAGATGGAGACAGTGCGTATTCTAACTGAGTGCAGTTAGACAGAGACACCAGGAGATGGAGACAGTGAGGGGGGTAACTGAGTGCAGTTAGACAGGGACACCAGGAGATGGAGACAGTGAGTATTCTAACTGAGTGCAGTTAGACAGAGACACCAGGAGATGGAGACAGTGAGGGGGGTAACTGAGTGCAGTTAGACAGAGACACCAGGAGATGGAGACAGTGAGTATTCTAACTGAGTGCAGTTAGACAGAGACACCAGGAGATGGAGACAGTGAGGGGGGGTAACTGAGTGCAGTTAGACAGAGACACCAGGAGATGGAGACAGTGAGGGGGGTAACTGAGTGCAGTTAGACAGGGACACCAGGAGATGGAGACAGTGAGTATTCTAACTGGGGCTCAGGAATGGAGTGTGTGGTGGGGTTGAAGATGATGCGACAGAAACCTTTCTCACACTGCCAGTGGTTCGGGTCTGGAACTCACAGCCGGGAAGTGTGGTGGAGGTCGGCTGCATCGAAGCAGTCAAAAAGGAATTAGATGATTTTTTGAAGATAGGCAATGAGCTACGAAAATGGATACGACAAAAAGGCTGGAGAATGACACGAATTTCGAATGTCAATTTGGTGAGCTGGTGCAGACACGATGGGCCAAATGGCCTCATTGTGCTCCGTAAGAATTCTGTGGAGACAGTGGTTGAAAATGTTATCGATATTTCAACTGGAAGTTGGTGATGTTGCCGTGTGGACAGTGTTAGTAGCCACAGTCCCCAATGAAATCTCTCCAATAGAAAGAGACACAATTTGGTACATGTCACTTCAGGGATACAACTTAGTAAACGTGGGGATATGGGAAGAGTTGGGACTCCATTAACCCCACAGCCAGTACGAGGACCAAACCCTCAACAACAGCGTCATTCTACATCACGCTGGAGACACCGAACCAACTGAACTAACCAACTCCACACAGAGCCAGAACGGGCACAGTAAATGTCTGACAGGTTCGGGAAATCCGTCCACTCAGGCAGCACAGGCAGAATCACAGTATTGTTAGAGAGCAGAAGGAGGCCACTCGGCCCATCGTGTCTGCACTGACTCTCCGAATGAGCAATTCACTAAGTGGCATTCCCCCACCTTCCCCCAAAACCCTGTGCATTCCAGAGCTTAACCACTGGCTGCAGGGGACAGCACAATTCTGGCAGAGCTGGCACCAGATTTAAAGGCAGCCAGCAGCGCTTTTAAAGGCTCTGAAGGGAGCAGTGAGGGAGCCCTGGTTAATGAACAAAGGGCTGAAATGGCAGAAGGCAGATTAAACCCAATTCGCTGACACTTCCCTGGAAATTCTCAAGGCTATATCGGTTTGGAGGAAGGTTCTGTTCCCTCAGGACTGGAGAAGGATACCTGTCACATCAACCCAAGCAAGTCTGGATAGACACTGCCAAGGGTCTGAGCAGTGGCTGCAATGAGGCAAAAGATGAATAATCTGATATGTTCTGACAAGGTGAGCGTTAAGCCTACAGGCTGATATGTGAATAAGGATGAAAGAGAAATTGTGGAAAGACCATCTCCACCCAGACACTGGCAATGTCCAGACAGCAGCATCAATCTTCAGAAACATGTCAGCCTCTCTGTGAAGGGTTACATGGAACATAGGACATAGAACAGTACAGCACAGTACAGACCTTTCGGCCCATGATGTTGTGCCGAGCTTTGTCCAAAACCAAGATCAAGCTATCCCACTCCCTATCATTCTAGTGTGCTCCATCTGCCTATCCAATAACCGCTTGAAAGTTCCTAAAGTGTACGACTTCACTATGACAGCAGGCAGTCCATTCCACACCCCAACCGCTCTCTGAGTAAAGAGTCAGTCAGAGATGACTGCTGCACTGCCGACACTGAGTGACCATCCTGGTGGTCCCATGATGGGCAGTCTAAATTAGCGTCAGGTTTGTGTGTGTCTTTGATGGGTGAGTAACAATGGAAATTTATGTGCTTGTAGAAGAGGGCACACAGCGTCAGAGAAGGAGCCAAGAGTGACAGTGTCTGGATTGTGTCATCCTTATGCCAATGGAAGATGCAGTGCTGGAGCTGGGAGACCTGGAGGCTGGGTGGGCAATCGCGGATGGTGAGATGGGTTGTGGATCCAGAGAGAGTGTGAGTGAATGGATGGGTACAGGGGAGGCTCTGCTGCTGAGTCCAAAACCTGGTGCTTGTGTGTCTTCCATTGGTCACATGGAGCTCTGGGTTAGGAACAGTCTGCAGGACATGTTGGAATGTGCATTACCCTCTAACATTCTTCACTCTCTCACAAATCAACAGCTGCGGTGAGCGGGAGACAGGCGTGTAGCTCTGAAGCGTGTAGCCCGTGGGGTGGCACGGTGGCACAGTGGTTAGCACTGCTGCTTCACAGCTCCAGGGTCCCGGGTTCGATTCCCGGCTCGGGTCACTGTCTGTGTGGAGTTTGCACATTCTCCTCGTGTCTGCGTGGGTTTCCTCCGGGTGCTCCGGTTTCCTCCCACAGTCCAAAGATGTGCGGGTTAGGTTGATTGGCCAGGTTAAAAAAATTGCCCCTTAGAGTCCTGGGATGCGTAGGTTAGAGGAATTAGCGGGTAAAATATGTGGGGGTAGGGCCTGGGTGGGATTGTGGTCGGTGCAGACTCGATGGGCCGAATGGCCTCCTTCTGCACTGTAGGGTTTCTAAGATGGGGAGGGGTCAGAGGATGGATTGTCACATTATACTCTATAACGTCCACCAGAGCAGATAATGTCTCTCACGATTAGCAAAGGGGTTACAATCTGGCAGCACAGGGCAGCACAGACAAACCCGAGCAGCTGATGGAGGCAGCAATAGCTGAGTTCACTCACACTCTCGAGAGGACAGGTCATTGTCAGCTTCAGGAAGATGAAATGTGACTGGAGTCTTGAACAATGCAGCAGATACTGGAGCTGCAGCGTAGGATACTTTAACATCCGGTGGAGTTTCCAAAGGCTCTGTGTATCCATACACAAAGGATGGAGGAGTCAATCCAGGCCAGCAGTGTTACCATGTCTCAGGTCTGAGCACAAATAGCATCCTCCACAGAGAGATTGGTGACCTTCATGGAGAGTCACATCCAGCCTATCACCCACAGGAAATACACATGAACCTGCATGTTCTCACCACCTCCATGAGCTCTGTGGAACACGGGCTGTGGGAGGGGTGGGAAAATGTGCCTGGAGTAACTGTCAGGCCCTCTCCAGCTGAGCAGGGAGGGTCCAGTTTGCCCTGAATGGATAGAGGAGTGGCTGCCTGCAGCATTTGGGAGCTCCTCTCAGGATGCCCCTGGTGTGGGCAGTGGGTCCCCTTCTGCTCCGACTGTGACACAAGCACCTCACGAAGCTATGATGATAGAGACAACTCCAGCATCTGTGCAGAGGACCCACAGTTGGCCGGATCCTTCCAGGACTCAGGAAATCCGAGGACAAAGGCCACGGTCATCGAAATTCCCAGAGGAGAGGAGAGAGGTAAGATGCTGCCTGCAGCTCAGCGGAAAGTGCGGGGATGGCGGTGGTTGTCATGGTGGGGTTGCTTCCTTGGGTTTCACAGGATTATACTTTGTTATTACTGGTCACTTTGTTATGTCTGTATTTTGAGTAAATTCAGGGATGGAGCACCACTAAAAAACTCCTTCACCATATTACTGTGTCTTTAACAGTTCACTGGGAATGTGAGATGGGAAATACAGCACTGAATCAGGTCAATACAATTCCAATGCCTTTGTTTCATGTCGTGACAGCTCCAGGGAAATTATAAAACATTCACAGAAACAGCAACAGGGCTGGAGATGGTGAAGATTTATTACACTGAATGGCTGTGTGAGTTAAGGTTCTTGGAAAACATGTCTGCATTACTGAATCTCCATCCTCCCTGACACATATCCCATGTCCCTGGCCTGTGGTCCATGGGGTTCCTCATCATGAAGCATCTGGTCAACATTGTATTGCATCACACTTTGTTCAAAGCTTCTCCACTCTAGATCCAGGTTGTATGGAACACAGCACAACACCAGGACATTTGAGACCCTCGCTGAGTATATTAAATAGTTCCACCAGATCTATCTTTAGAATTCCTCTGGCCTGTGCAATGGTCACACTATTTGTCCTGTCACAGCTGTTTTTTCTCTCTTCCGTGACTGTGTTTGGGTTACACACAGGCACAATTACCCACCTCTACAGTGGGTAGCGCTTGTCTTTATTAATTCTTTCAAGGGATGATGGTATCACTGGCAATGCCAACACTTGCAGCCCATCCCCAATTGCCCTTGAGAAGGAGGTGGTGAGCCATCTTCTTAAATTCTGCAGAGCATCTGGTACAAAACCGCTAGGAAGGGACATCCGGGATTATGATCCCGCATCAGTGATGGAAAAGCAATATATTCCAAGTCAGAATGGCGTGTGGTTTGGAAAGAAATCTGAAGCTGGTTGGTGTCCCATCCTTCTGATATCCTTGGCCATCTCGGTGATGGATAGTGCCTGTTTGGATGATGCTGGCTCAGGAACCTTGGTGAGCTGCTACATTCCACCTTGTATGTGGTAAAATACTGCCACTGTGCGTCAGTGGTAGAGACAGCCAATGTTTAGTTTGGTGAATGGCCAGCTGATCCAGTGGGCTCATTTTCCATGGATGAGCTTCTTCAGTGTTTTTGAAGCTGCAGACAATCCAGCAAGATGAGCGGATTCCATCACACTGCTGACTTGTGCCTTGGAGATGGTGGGAAAAATTTGGGAGACAGGAGGCGAGTTCCTCATCTCCGAATTCCCAGACTGTGATCTACCCTTGGAGCCATAGTGTTTACAGTTCAGTGTCTGTTCAATGGTCCCAGTGCGCCCCCACCACTCAGGATGTTGATGGTCGAGGATTCAGCGATGGTGCTGCCATTCAATGTAAAGGGAATATGGTTAGATTCCCGTCTGTTGGAGATGGTCTTTGCCTGGCATTTGTGCAGTGAAACATTACTTGCCATTTATCAGGTTAAGCCTGAAAGTTCTTCAGAGCTTAAGACGCTAGCTCTGTCGAAGAGTCATCCAGATTCGAAGGGTTAGCTGTTCTCTCTCCACAGAAGCTGTCAGACATGCTGAGCCTTTTCAGCATTTTCTGTTTTGTTCAGGTCTTGCTGTTTATGGACATGGACTGCTTCAGTCTCTGAGGAATTGTGAACAGTACTGAGCATTGTGCAATCATTAGTGAGCATCCTCACTTCTGACATTATAATGGAAGGCAGGACATTGATAAAGCAATTGAAGGTGGTTGGGATTTGGACATCACCCTCAGGAACTCCTGCAGTGATGTTCATGAGGCACTGGAAGGATGACACTTTTCTGACGTTCAAGAGCAGACCGATGGAGCAGCAATTCATCAGATTGGATTTGCCCTGTTTTTTTCCACATTGTCCGGTAGATCCAGTGTTGTAGCTGTACTGGAACAGCTTGGCCAGGGGAATGGCTAGTTATGGAGCACAATTCTTCAGTACCATTGCTGGGGTACAGCCAGGCTGACAGAGTTTGCAGTATGCAGTGCCTTCAGTCATTTCTTTACCTCACATGCAGTGAATCCAATGGTCATCTGTCATGTTGGGGACCTCAGGAGGAGGCCGAGATTAATCATTCTACTCAGCACTTCTGGCTGAAGATGGCACTGATGCTCTGGGTTCCCTCATCAGTAATGATGGAATTCTTGTAGCATGTTTATAGAATCATAGAATTCCCACAGTGTAGAAGGAGGCCCTTTGGCCCATCGAGTCCTCACCAATTCTTTGAAAGAATATCATATCCAGGCCCTATCTCTGTAACTCCACATATATGGCCCACTAATCCCCGTAACCTACACACCCTGAGATACCAAGGGACAACTTAGCATAGCCAATCAACCGAACCTGCACATCTTTGGACTGTGGGAGAAAATTGGAGTACCCAGAGGAAACCCACACAGACACGGGGAGAACGTGCAAACTCTACACATCAAGTCACCCAAGGCCGGAATTGAACCCTGGTCCCTGGCGCTGTGAGGCAGCAGTGCTGACCACTGTGCCACCGTGTCGCCTAATGTAACCGGCATGTCCAACATTTTGTGGCATGTCTAACACTAGTTATGACTGGATATGGCAAGACAGCAGATCTCTGATTTGATCCATTGGTTTTGGTGTGATTGAGCTCGGTCTATCATATGCTGCGTCCGCTCTGTGTTCTGGTGGCCGTGTGCTGGAGCTTCACATCTCATCTTTAGATAAACCCAAGTCTCATTTGGTAGTACATGTAAAGAAAATTAGTCGTAGTAACACAGTACTGGTTGCTGGGGAAAGCCACTGTCAGCTTCCGATAAATGAAAAAGTAGAGATCACCTCTCCTGCCTATTTCCTGTCACTCAGATAACTTCATATCCAGGCTGCCTTTGTCTCTTTTATTTCATGGTCTTCTTACTTTGCTCCCAAGCTCAGTATGTGTCTACTCATAGCGGATCGTGTTTTTAACAACAAAAATACTGACAGCAATGGTATATTTTGTATCATTATTTGTGTTCTTAAAAACAATGTCCATTATTAATAGGGACATCATTCAGACTATTCTGCACAGTGATTATTGCCATTGCCAGCTGAGCTGTGCCTTGAACTGCTGGGCTGTGAGCTCTGGAATTTTCTTCATAACCCTCCCCACCTCGATATCTGCATTCTCTTTTCAGATGCTCCTTAAGCTCCGTTTAACATACATTTGAAAGTGGATCCCTCGGGATAAAACTCATCAGAATTCAATGTAGCTTGTCATCTGCCTTACCAATATACAGCAGTTTTCCATGTTTAATCAAACTGAGAAGCCGACAGACATAAACATCTATAATCTGAATGACAAATTATACTGAATTGAACATGCGACCAGCCATATCTGGGAATTCTATAAACATTTAATTGTTTTGTCCATCTTTTTTATTTTCATGAATGGATTTGAGAATAATTATAAATGATGAGTTAATTCTTTCACTCCTGAATCTCGCAGTTTATTGTAACTCAGGTTCAGACACATCACTGACTGGTTTGTACTGAGAGCAGAGGTGAGAATATCTGAGGCTGTTCCTCTCCAAACTGGAGATCAGAGAGAGAAAGATTTCAGGAATCAGAGCGAATCCGTGGTGTTTAACACGAATACTGACAGGAATGATGTGGAATGGTTATTAATGACACTATTACTGACACTGATAATAATTTACAGTGTCAGACATCCATTGATTATTAACACAATCTCACACAGTCTGATACTTACTCCAGTTTCCATATTTTACATCCTGGATTCCTCAGAGCCGCAGACAATAGTTTCACTCCTGAATCTCCCACTTCATTGCGACCCAGACTAAATGGAAAAAGTGAGAAACACATTAAATTCAGATTAATGTTCAGCAGGAAAAATAGCTGGATCTATTTTTGTGTCAGAAACTTAGCAAGTTAAGATTCAAGTTACGATACGATACCTCACCCAAGTTGATCTTTCTCTACACCCCAGCTATGACTGTAACACTACATTAGAACATAGAAGAACATAGAAAAGCTACAGCACAAACAGGCCCTTCGGCCCACAAGTTGCGCCGAACAATTTCCTTACATTCTAGGCTCATCGATAACCCTCTATCTTACTAACCTCCATGAACCTATCCAAAAGACTCAATCGAATCCACTTCCACCACCACTACCGGCAGCCGATTCCACGCACGCACCATCCTGTGAGTGAAAAACTTACCCCTGTGATGTAATGATGACAATGATATAATGGTCAGCATAGTTGCTTTCTAAGCAGTTGATACGGGTTTAATTCCCAGCTATCTCAGTTTGTTGGAGTGGATGAAGAGAGGGCCAGGAGCCTGTAACCACAACCTTAAATAGTGAGTCAATCCAATTGAGTCAAGTCTGTGGCTCCAGACGGGAGCACTGGTGTTAAGCTCAGCTGAGGGTTGGAGGGTCAGTTGATCATTTAACTACACTGAGTCGACCCACACTGAGTTCAAAAGGGAAATGGTAAGTCTAATAATGACACACAGAAAACTAAATTCATTGGTTGGTAAAAAAAATGCCATTTGCGACTGGCTTTATATTGCTGTTAATTGGAGGAAGCAACAGAAAGGGTCAGTGATGGTTCTGCTGTTGATGTGGTGTACATGGAGATTCAAAAATCATCTGATGCAGTGACACAACAGACTTGTGGCATAAGCTCATAAAATAACTGGGAAAGTAGCAACGTGGATACAAAATTGGATGAACAATGAATAATGGGTATTTTTCAGGCTGGAGGATGTCGGTAGTGGAGAACCCGAGAGGTCAGTATTGGGATCCTTGCTTTTCCCTGATATATATGAATGATCTAGGTATTTGCAGTCTAGAGGAAAATTTCAAAGTTTGTTGATCACAGAAACCTTTGATACGTCATAAACTGTGAAGAGGGGAGCTTGGGACTGAAAAACAGACAATAGTGGAGTGTACAGATAGGTGGCAGATTAAGTTCAATGCAGAGACGTGCGAGGTGATACTTTCCGGAAACATGCACATGAGGAAGGAATATAAAATAATCGGTAGAATAGTTAACAGAGTGCAGGAGCAGGGGGACTGGACGTATATGCACATTGATCATTGCCGTTAGCAGGGCAAGTGTAGGGAGCAGTTAATAAAGAATACAGCATCTTGGGCTTTACTGCTGTGAAATAGTTTATGTTTGTAGGCATCAGATAATAATTCATGAGTTTAAGTTGAATTTGTGTTTCTGTGCTTGTGTGTTAAGAAAGAGCCAAAACTTTAATTTCACTTCGTGTTAAACAAAGCTGCCTGCCTGCGGGGTTTTTGTGTCCCTGCATTTTAATTTAAGGTTTACGACATTGTCAGAGTTAGAGAGGTTAAAAAAATGATTGCTTATATTCAGAAGTCCACAATGAATGATAGAAACACTGAGTTTCAGTTGCAACCAGTTAACCCAAGAAGCGAGATGGAGTTCACAGAGGCTGCCAGGAGAGGCAGGGCAATGCAGGGACTCAGAAAGCAGGACCCACAAGATAAATCACCGTCAGAAACCAAGGAGGAAAAGAGGAGTGCCAGGAAGACAGAAGTCAAAGAGACAAAAAAACCCTGAATCTGAACTAGCGACTGCTCCCTGAAGTTAAAGAGAGGAGCAGAGAGAGGCTCCCAGTTAAAGACAGAGCTGCGAGGTGCAGACATTGTAAAGTTTGCTCACGAGAATCCAGATATCTGATATATTCCTAAAGTTGGTGACACCTTCATACAGACTATGAGGCGCTGGTGTCTGTTGGCACGGCTGAGTATGGAGGAATAATGAAAGGAAACATTGAAATATTGGACAGGGATCCTTGGTGAAGGCACCTGACAGAAAGCATTGAAAAGATTCCAAAAGCTGCTTTTTGTTTCTCGAGTGGAGCTTCTGGAGCGGAAGCATCAGTCCCAGTGAGACGGGTTTTCTCACATTGTTACAAACATTTGGGGGGATTTGAAGAAGAATCCACTGAAGTTACTTTGGGTGGCATCTGTCACTGAGTTTCAGAGAGTGGTGTATCTGAACCACAGGTGGATTGTTGGTTTACATTAACTGTGTACTTACTGGGAACATTAAAGCATAAGATCTATTTTGTAACTCGTGTCATCCTTACAGATCTGCAGACATCTGTGAAGTTAGATGGGGTGGTGCATTGCAGTTATTTTTTTAACAAAGGTTTTATTCTTTTGTTAAAAGTTAATCGACGACCTTGTTATTCTGTTCATCTACATTTCTAAATAATAAAACAATAAATAAAAGTTATGATTTACTGAGCCGGGTTTCTACTCTTCGACCTGACTGTCCAGAAATCAGCTGGGATCATAACATTGTCAATAGGGGCATAGAGTACAAGAGCAAGGAGGCTGTGCTGAACCTGCAAAAGACATCAGTTAGATCTCAGTTCAGTGCGTCATACTTTAGGAAGGCTTAGAAAACATTGGAGAGAGCGCTGAACATGTTTAAAAGATTGGCTACAGGGATGTGAAACTTCAGACACGAGAATCGATAGGAGAGGTTGTTCACCTTGGAAGGAAGAAAGCTGAGAGGACATTTGATAGAAATGTTCAAAATAGTGATGGTGCTGGAGAGAACAGGGAGCAAATCGAAATGTTGCTGCTCGGACAAGGATCAACAACAAGATTTGAAGTGATTTGCAAAAGATGCAAATACAGTGTGAATAAAGCTATTTTTTTTAAACACAGCGAGTGATTCAGGTTTTATGAGGCTGCAATCAGAACCATGGAACAGAAACAGCGTGGGCTGCTGTAACCTAAGGGAGGTTTCTTTTCACAACTGCACACTGTGAGGTTTAATACAAGACTGAACCTCCACTGCGACCCTGACTGATGTTACCAGTTATCACATGACTTATAAAAGGACACTGTCCCGATAAAACACACACCAACTATAATACATAACAGAGGCAGCGTGCAGGAAAATAATCCTGACAATAATTAGCCACAAACTGTAAGCTGTACCGAACACAAGAAAAACAAATTTCCTTCTCGCATCATACATAATCAGATGGTTTCTGTTGGGAGAGTGAAATATCCTTTTTTTAAATTTGTAACGAGGCCTTTACACCTCTAATTATTTAAAATTTATCCCAATAATGCTTTTATTCACTCAAGGAACGTGATCATCACTGGTTTTGCCAACATTTATTGCCGATGCCTATTTGCCCACGAGAATCTGCCTTCTTGAACCGCTGTAGTTTTATCAGAGAATTAAAAATTTATTACAGGTTCAGAAGGAGGCCAATCGGCCCATCATATCTGCAGCTGTTCTCAAATGAGCTTTATGACTTTGTGCCATTCTCCCGCGCTTTCTCTGTGACCATTGGACATTGTTTCCCTCTTGACTTCCTCAACTGAACATGTCTCTGTTTTATTTGGAACAAAGGAAATGGCTTCTCAGCAATGAAAGTATCCGCTCTGAGACCAAACAGTTACCTCAATTCCTGACATTTGTGCAGAACGGGTCCCAGCCGCTGGAGCCCTTCACACTGAATGTAGCATCCCCATAGATTGAGGTGTTTTATTGTATCACAGAGTCCAATGACATGAGACAGGACCGCACAGTCAATCGGGGTCAGTCGCAATCCGCGAAATGAAAGTTTTTCCATAGATCCCACTGTGTTCCGAGCCAGTGTTTTATTCTGAGACTCAAACAGGTAGTGGAATGTGTTCAGGAGCTTCCTCTTCCCAGTTTCAGTCTGTGAGTCTCCAATCTGCCCTTCAACCTTCTCCTTCACCCAGTCAATCACTCGGCAGGTTGTTTGATGAAGAAATGGACCCAGAAACTCCACCAGGGGTCGAGCTGACTGTGGGGAGGAGAGACCAGCAACAAAACGGAGAATTATCTCAAATCGCCCATCTTCCTCACTGTGGATTTTACTGAGGAGTTTCCCGATATCCCTGGGATCTGGAGTCAGGAATTGTGTGAGTGCAGCTACAAACTCTTGGATGGTGAGGTGTGGGAATGTGTAAACCACACTCTGGGCAGAAACATCTCTCTCTAAAAGCTCCATCAGGAACCCAGACAGGAACTGGGAAGGTTGTAGATTGTACTCAATCAAATCTTTATTCCTAAACACAATCTTCTTCTTGGAGATTCCTGTGAAGGCCATCTCACCAAGCTTCAGTAACACATCACGGGGTTTTTCAATCTCTCGGCCATGGTTTTTCAGAATGTTGTAAATATAGTAGGAATATAGTTGGGTGATGGTCTTGGGAACTTGCTGCCGTTTCCTGTCTCTTTGTGTAAAGAAGGGACCCAGTGACAGACCGAGGATCCAGCAGTAGGAAGGGTTGTAACACATGGTGTACAGGATCTCGTTCTCCTCCACGTGTTTGAAAACAGCTGCTGCCACCGTTTGATCTTCAAAAAACTTGTTGAAATATTCCTTCCTTTCATCACCAACAAATCCCAGGATTTCAGCCCAGACGCTGATGTCAGCCTTTTCCAATAAATGTAATGCAGTGGGGCGGCTGGTCACTAACACTGAACATCCTGGGAGCAGCTTGTGCTGTATTAAACTGTACACAATGTCAGACACTTCACACTGGAATTCGGGATCTGTGCACATGGACTGAGGTTCTGTATTTCTCCGATTGTCAGCAAAATCAATCCTGTCCTTGAATTCATCCAAACCATCGAATATAAACAGCAATCCCTCTGGGTTCTTCCAGAGCTCTCCCAGAATATTCCCAAAGTAGGGATACTGATCCAATATCAGATTCCTCAGATTTATTCTACTGTTAATAGTGTTCAAATCCCGGAATTTAAAACTGAAAACAAATTGAAAGTGTGGGTATATTTTCCCAGTGGCCCAGTCATAAACAATCTTTTGTACCATTGTTGTTTTTCCAATTCCCGGCACTCCGCTCACTGCTGCTGAATTCCCAGATTTGAATTTTCTCTGGGAAAAGCTGCTCTGGAACAATTGATCAGTTCGGATTTTTTCCAGTTCTTTCCGGAGATCTTTCTCTCTCCACTCTTCATGGTCTCGGCCTCTTGCCAGCAGTTCATGTTCGACAAGTGTCCGATCTCGAACAGCGGAAATAATCGTGAGCTCAGCGTATCGACCAACCAGCTGGAAAATCTTAACCTTCTCCTTTATGAGGATAGTGTTCACTCTCAGTGTTTCAGTTTGTACCCGGAGTGTCTCCTTGTGTTTCTGTTGGAGATCTTCAATAAGAATGGAGAGAAAGTTAGTTCTATTGGCATTTTACAAACATCCCGGTAAAATTGACCAATCCATTAAATATTGCAGGCATTAGTCCAGTTCCAACATAGATTTTTGTACAACTGGCTTTGACAACTAATGGCCCATGGGCCAAATTCAGCCACTGAACTGTTTGTATTCAGCCTAATAAATATGGCTGGACAGCTCAGCTCTGCAGAAGTCAAATCTGATCCAAACACCGGTCTCCCTTTCTGCCTCTGCAGATCTGCAGTTTCTCCACAATTTTCTCTTTTAAAGTCATTTGTCCTGTAACAGAATTAGACCACAAATAAAGAAAATATGGGGAGAAAGGAGGCTGTGATTGGACAAGCGGCAAAGTGTTGAAAACTCCACTTTTCTATTTCAATTTGAATCTTACAGAGCTCGTATCACGACAGCGAATAGCAGAGTTCAGGTCAGGGCAGAGAAAGGGCGAGAATCCTGAGGAACAATTACCGCACGTGAGTGGGGTGTTTGTGTGTGCAAATATATGTGTGAGTGAGTGCACAGAGAGAGAGAGATGGAGAAAGACAGAAGCAGAGTGTGTGCGAGAGAGTGTGTGTGAGATTATGTGAGAGTGACAGAGAAGGAGAACAACTGACAGAGAGCGTGTGGGGGGGAACATGAGAGTGAAAAATTCCCTGAGACTGTGGGTGTTAAACAGAATGCGATAATAACGGAGGAAAGGTTGAGGGATAAAGGTTGTGAGACTGTGTTAGGGAGAATGACAGAGGAAGCGATGAAGAGGGAGATAGTGTGCGTGAGGAAAGGCGAGAGGATAATATTGTGAGACTGAGTCGGTGAGAGTGAGAATGTCGATATAAGATAAAGAGAGAAAATGTGAGAGCAAAACAGAGTTATCGATGTGTGTTTGAGAAACACACAGCGTGTATGGAAGAGAGTGCGTGTGAGAGGAAGAATGAGGGTGTTGTGGGTGTACATAAGAAAGAGATTGTGAGAGTGTGTGAGAAATATGTGAGAGGAAGACCATGCGAGAGATTATGTGACAGAGAATCTGTGTGTGACTGAGTGACGATGAGTCTGAGAATGTGTGCATGAGTGCGTGTGTGTGAGTCTCTGTGAGGGATAGAGTGTGAGAGTGTGTGCGCGAGTGACAGTGAGTATGAGAATGTGTATGTGAGAACATGTGTATAACTGTGTATGTGGGACAGCGTGTGTGTGTGTGAGAGAGAGTGTACTGTGACAGAAATTGTGCAAGAGAGTTTGTGCGAGAGGGTCCATTGGAGAGGTTTTTTTTAATCATTTACTGGATCCAGATGTCACTGGCTAGGGTAGCATATATTGCCCGTCGCCGATTGCCTTTGCGATTGTGGCGATGAGCTGCCTTCTTGAAGTCAAGGAACCGAACAGCACGTCTTTCGGGCTATGGGAGAGAAACGGAGCACCCGGAGGAAAACCATGCAGGCGCAGGGAGAACGTGCAGACTCCACATAGACAGTAACCCAAACCAGGAAAAGAACCCGTGTCCCTCGCCTGTGAGGCAGCATCGAGGGAGCAGCTGGAAAATGCAAGGTTAAAACAGAAGTTTAGTGAAGCAAAACTTGAAATTGTCATGTGGCCTTAGAAGTTGAACAATATAATGATATGCAAGTGTCACGGGTGAGTCACTTTCATACACACTGTGAGAAGGACGATAATGAGAACGAGAGCTGTGATAGAGAGGGATGCAGCTAACAAGAATTTGGGGAGATAGTGCAGAAATATAGTAAATTCGAGGCAACTGTGAAGTGAAACAGAGAACACAATCAAAAACTGTCTAACGACACAACATGTCAGAAGGAGATAGAGGCTGACATAGAGAGTGATAAATTGACGTCTCTATTCTCAGCTCAAATGGTATGATGTGCAGTTTTAAGAACCATGGGCTGGATGGAATCAGTGATAAATTGAATTATTGAATTTGCTACTGTCGCCTATGGTGGGTTGTTTTACACATTTGGGAACATAGAGCTGGATGAAGACAGCGACAGGGACGGAGATATGGTGTGCATTTGGTGAAACCATCAGGTCCACTTGCAACATCTGGGCATTTGGTGAAACCATACGGTCCACTTGCAACATCTGGGCATTTGGTGAAACCATCAGGTCCACTTGCAACATCTGGGCATTTGGTGAAACCATCAGGTCCACTTGCAACATCTGGGCATTTGGTGAAACCATCAGGTCCACTTGCAACATCTGGGCATTTGGTGAAACCATCAGGTCCACTTGCAACATCTGGGCATTTGGTGAAACCATCAGGTCCACTTGCAACATCTGGGCATTTGGTGAAACCATCAGGTCCACTTGCAACATCTGGGCATTTGGTGAAACCATCAGGTCCACTTGCAACATCTGGGCATTTGGTGAAACCATCAGGTCCACTTGCAACATCTGGGCATTTGGTGAAACCATCAGGTCCACTTGCAACATCTGGGCATTTGGTGAAACCATCAGGTCCACTTGCAACATCTGGGCATCAGTGCGAGCTGATTGGAGGGTTAGCAGCTGGAAAGAACCTTGCGCCACATGGCATGTTATTTGCTGATATTATTTTCCAAGTGGCTGAGATTTATTTTTTATATGCACTTTGCTTTATTCAGTGATGTTCAGAACGTTTTAGCCAGTTCACATAACGGGTGGGGATATGAACACTTTGATGGGCGGGGTGGAGCAGTGTCAGCTGACCGTATCCATGGACACGGCTGCGCTTGTTTAGACGGGAGAGTTAACTCATGTGGCTCATCACCAATGGAGCTGTAGGCCTCAGAGTCGGAACATCTGCTCTGGAGAATTATAGTTATGAGACTCAAGTAGACATTTGATGGGTTGAGTAGCGAGCCACTTTTGTTGGTTTCAGCACATTTGGTTTTCAGCACTTGGAAATGGATCAAATTTGCAGTTAAACTTTTATGTATATAGTTTTTATCTCACAGTGATCCCAAGGGAACCATGTAAAAGCCATTGTATTGGCAGTACATTTTTCTTTCTTTTTCTCCTTCCCCCTCTCTCAATGCTTTCTTCTTTGATATCAGGCTACTTGCCGAGCTGGATACTCCGGTCAGATCAATTAAATGCAGATTATTATGGATGTGTTCAAGGTAATTAGCTAGAATGTAAACCTGATATAAACCTCTTCAGGGAAAAAATGCTCTCTCAGCTGAAACATCAAAGCTGCAAAATTGCATTTTTAAAGGAAACACATTTGTCAGATAAAGAACATAGTAGCTGGGCAGATCTTGGGAAAACCAGGTCTTCTTTTCCTCTCACCCATCAGGGGGAATAAGGGGTTTAACAATCTTATTTCACAGACTGGTGAAGTTTTGTGTCCACTCACAACATACGGACAATGAAGGCAAATTCGTATTGCATAACGGAACAGGAGAAGGCACGGAACTTTCATTCATGTGCCCCAAATGAGAATAACCCACAATTCATAAAAATATTCTTCAACCTTATCTCAGCTAAAAGTACAGGATTGTTCTTATTGGGTGAGATTCGAATTGTGTTCTGTCCCAAATGGGAGACTGGCTCTCAGCATCATCAAACCCCTGCTCCAATATAAGCAAATCACTGAGAAATCGTGTTACTGAATCTGGGCTGCTGGACATATGGAAGCTTCTGCACCCGAGTAACAGAGACTTTATATTTTATTCCAAAACTCACTGCTTTCACTCTCGCATTGACTATTTATTTACAATTGAGTCAGAGTCTCATAGAATCATTGACAGTGACATTCTCGCTATAACTCTCTCTGATCATAAGTCCATAGACTTGTGACCTGGGTCAAAAATCTACTGCAAAGAGATGGCGTTTGAATGCATCTTTCTTAAATGATGATGAGAAAATAATTACAACGTTGTCTATAACTTAATACTGTCTCTGACCCGATGAAACAGCGTAAAGGAACATTTAAGGGGCCGCATCATATCATTTACTTGTTCCAAAAAGGAAGAAGGATAAATTAAAGTGATCAAATGCAAAAAGGTAATTCACGATTTAGAACAGCAACACAATAAGCAGCACTCATTAGCTTTGATGGTCACCCTCACAAAGGCTCGCCGAGCTCTCGATACTTGACTTTCAGAACACGTTGAAGGGTGTTTATGAGTTGCAAAACAGAGACATTACGAGCATGTTAACAAGGCGAGCCTTGATAGTGGGGAAAGAAGCCACCAGGTCCATCGAGTCTGCACCGACTCTCCAACAGAACATCCCACCCAAGCACTTTCCCGTAACTCCACATATTTACCCCCGCTAATCCCCCTAAATGCTTTAGTTAACTGAGGATTTGAACTATTTAAAGAATAAACTTGAAAAAACAAACTTGACAACGGTTCAGTGAAGTTCAGGCATTCGAAGCATTTCTGGACTATGGTGGAAAATACACAGAACAAGAAAATGAGGTTCTGGTAATTTAGAGTTGCTGAAGTGAAAAAATATAAAGCACAACAGACGAAAGATGATTGGGAAAAACAGGAATGCAGTGTGAAGGTTGTGATGCGATCAGCCATGGACTTGTTCATAAGAACATAAGAACGTATGAAATAGGAGCAGGAGTAGGCCATCTAGCCCCTCGAGCCTGCCCCGCCATTCAATAAGATCATGGCTGATCTGAAGTGGATCAGTTCCACTTACCCGCCTGATCCCTATAACCCCTAATTCCCTTACCGATCAGGAATCCATCTATCCGTGATTTAAACATATTCAACGAGGGAGCCTCCACCACTTCAGTGGGCAGAGAATTCCAGAGATTCACCACCCTCTGAGAGAAGAAGTTCTTCCTCAACTCTGTCCTAAACTGACTCCCCTTTATTTTGAGGCTGTGCCCTCTCGTTCTAGTTTCCTTTCTAAGTGGAAAGAATCTATCCATCTCTACCCTATCCAGCCCCTTCATTATCTTATAGGTCTCTATAAGATCCCCCCTCAGCCTTCTAAATTCCAACGAATACAAACCCAATCTGCTCAGTCTCTCCTCACAATCAACACCCCTCATCTCTGGTATCAACCTGGTGAACCTTCTCTGCACTCCCTCCAAGGCCAATATATCCTTCCGCAAATAAGGGGACCAATACTGCACACAGTATTCCAGCTGCGGCCTCACCAATGCCCTGTACAGATGCAGCAAGACATCTCTGCTTTTATATTCTATTACCCTTGCGATATAGGCCAACATCCCATTTGCCTTCTTGATCAATGGTGGAGCAGTTTAGAGGGACCGAGGGGTCAACATTTGCTCCTAATGTGTATGGTCGTATGAATTGCAAACTTGAACCTGTGCAGAACAGATGAGGATGGACGACAAATTCAAACAATATTTAACCCTGATTCCGAGACTTCGATTTGCTGATTCCCAAATTCTGACAACTAATTATTCAGACTCTTAGCAGTGAAATAATTAGTTTGCAATCTTCACTGTCATCACTTACCTTTTAGGTTACTGGGTACTTCCGATAAACCTTGTGGGATGTTCATGTGAACAAATGCATCAGGACCTGATTAAAGGAATTACAATCATGAAATCAGCTATGTGCAAGATCAGAACAATCTGCAATGGTTAATTCACTGCGCGATTTTACTGTACCAAGTGTCGGTAATTCTCTCAGTATTTTCTCCAACTTTGGTAACCCACGGTGCATTTCCACAAAGGATTCCCACATCACCCTGAGAGCCCGAGGGCCTTTCTCTATCACCAGATTTAGGAGCAGTTTGGAACAGTCTGCGAGGTTCCCACTGTCTGCGATTTCATTTACTTTCTGTAAAGAATAATAAGGAGCGTATTGGAAAACAGAGTGAAAGGTAAGCACTGGGAATGAGAAGGAAAGGATCTGTTCAGGGATTTCCCAGGTGTTTTGAGGACAGGAGGCAGTCCCTGGACTGGGTCCTGATCCCTTCTCTTCGTTCCTTAATTTAAACGACATATAAATAAACCAATTTTTAATTTAAAATAATTTTCAGAGAGTGAGAAATCCCAGAGAACCAGCAATAATTTCAATGGGATTAATTTCATCTGAACTTCCGTGCCCAACATGACATCAGATTGCTGTTAGACTATAGGATCCACTTTTTTATGATGTTGTGGCAGTGTATCATGTAAATGGTAAACACCGCTGCCATGTGTGTCGATAGTGGAGGGCGTGAATGCTGATGTTGGTGAGATGGGGTGTCAATCAGGTGGCTGTTTTGTCCGGGATGCTGTCGAGCGTCTTGAAAGTTGTTGGAACTGCGCACATCCAGGCAAGTGGAGACGATTCCATCACACTCTGACTGTGCCTTTTAGACGATGAAGAGGTCTTGGGGAGTGAGGAAGTGAGTCACACTCCACAGAATCTGACCTGCTCTCGTCACCAGTATTTTGTGCCTGGTACAATTCAGTTTCAGGTCAGCTGCACCCCCCCAGCATCGTGATAGTGGGGGATTCAATGATTGTAATGAAATTCAATCGCCAAGGAGGGAGGGGTGGAATCTCTTTTGATGGCATTTGTAATTGCCTGGCATTTTTGTAGCGCGAACGTTACTTGGCATATCGCAGCCCAGGCCTGACTGGTGTCCAGGTTTTCTTGCATATGTGCACTAATTGCTTCAGCATCTGTGGAGTTGCAAATTGTGCTGAAAACAGTGCAATCGTCAGCAAACACCCCACATCTGAGATTAAGTTAGAAGTACGATCACTGATACGTCTTTCTCCTGCCAGAATATTGCCATGGCCCAAAGCATTTACAGTTTACATTTACTTTGGTTATTTCATGATATCATTTGGAGTGAACTGAATTAGCTAAGGACTGACATCTGTGATGACAGGGACCTCAATAGACAGTCACAATAGATCATCTACTGGCTCCTAAAACAGAAAAGGCTCGAAAATCTCAGCAGGTCCGACAGCATCTGTGGGGAGAGAATAGAGACAAAGTTTCGTGCCCAGATAATCCTTCGTCAGAGCTCTGATGAAGGGTCATCCAGACTCGAAACGTTGGCTCTATTCTCTCCTCACAGGTGCTGTCAGACCTGCTGAGATTTTCCGGGGTGTTCTGTTTTTGTTTCACATTGCAGCATCCGCACTATTTTGCTTTCATTCTTTCTTTCACCTCCGGCGTCCTTCCGGCTAATAATATTTGCCAATGTTTCAGCTTTGTCTTTTGTACTGGAATGTTCAGACATACTGAAACATATTTAATTTAGGACGTGGATATTTGGGGCACCTAATACTCCAGATGGTTAGTTAATAATTCACACCAGCCATGGTCGAATCCGGCAGGGATGCAGAGCTTTGGATCCGATTCATTAGATTTCGGGTCACTTCCCTCATGCTTGTTCTGCTGTTTGCTATAAAAGCATTCCCGCCTTGAACCTTCACCAGTTTGACACCTGTTGTTGAGGTACCCCCGGCGCTATCAATGGCATCCCCTCCTGCACTGTTCATTCACTCGGACTGATACACTGGCAATAGCAGAGCAGATGATATGCTGGGCCGTGAAGGTCGAATACAATTCTGCTGCTCCTACTGATTGATCACACTGTCTAATGGCTGCGCAGTTTCGACTCAACTGATCTGTACAAAACCTATCACATTTAACTCGTTGGTAAATCCACACAACACCTGAAGGTAAGTCGGGACTTTGCCTCCTAATGGAAAGTTGGTTGGTCACTCCGACAACTTTGACCATGTGCATCTGGAACAGACAGCCTGATCAGGAGGAGGTCAAATAAGTTAAACCTTTTGTTGATTCACTCACCGCCTGCCGCAGACCCAGTCTAGCAGCTATGCCCTTTAGGACGTTGCTCGCTCGTTCAGTGGTGGCGCTACTGAGCATGACTTGTTGATGGATATTTCAGTCCCCACCCAGAGTATATTTCCTGCCCTTGCCATCCTCAGTGCTTCCTCCAAACACTGTGTCACATGGAGGAGCAGTTGTTCATCAGATAGTGGGCATTGTAGGCTGAAACCAGCAGGCAATTTCATTGCCACGCTTCCAACCGGATTATGAGACTTCAGGGAGTTCAGACTCAATGTTGAGGAAATCCAGGGCAATCCGCTCCCCACTGGATGTCTTGTGGGTCTTTCCTGTCAGCGGGACAGGTCATACCCAACAATGATGATGGTTGTATTTGGGACATTGTCTGCAAGTATGATGTTAAGAGGTTCATTGTTTCAGGGTACTGGTTGACTAGTCAGTGGGATAGCTTTCCGAATCTTAGCACTGGCCCCACATGATGAAATTTGTAGGGTCGACAGGGTTGGGAATGTAATTGTAATTTCCGGGTGAATCATTCGGTTTCAATACTTTTAGACTTTGCAGCCATTTAATAAAACTGAGTTGCCTGTTAGACTCTTCAAGACGTAATCACACTGTTTTAGAGCTGGGGTCACACGTAGTCCAAACAAGGACAGCAGATCTCAGTCTACCATCGACATTATTGATTGGTATGGGTTTTTACATCAATGGATAATGTTTTCATGGTCAGCATTACCGAAACTAGATTTCAATTCAAGATGTATTAGTTGATTTTCATTTCCAAAATCTTCCATACTGGTTATTTGAAAGCATGTGCCCACAGTATTAGTTCTGTTAAGGGAGTGTTAGTGATTTGCTGCAGTGCATCTTTTACCAGGTGCACATGCTGACATTGTGACGTGGGAGGAAATATTTTTAAGAACAAATTCCATGCAAATCAAGTGCGTAGCTTCATTCTCGATGGTGTCGAGCTGCTTAGATAATGTTGGACACAATAATCCATGATTGTGGAGTGTATTCCGTCACGTTGCCCATTTTTGTCTTGTGAATTATTCGCAGACTTTGGGAATTCAGGAAGTGAGCCTCGCAGCAAATTCCCAGCCTCTGACTCTTCTCGTTAAGGTTGTGTTCAATTGTAACCCTCATGGTTGTTGAAGTGGGTTTCCGCAATGGTAATGTGACTTAGTGTCAAACAGGGATGGAGTTGTGTGGCAGGAATATCACTGACCATTTACTAGACTGGATATTGTTCAGTTCCTGATATCTGAGGAGTTACACATTAAGTTGTACATTTTAACATCAACACTAAAACACCTCCACTTCTGACCAATTGATAGCAGATAGGTCATGAAACAGCTGGATATATTTTCAGAGAACACAGGACGTTGAGGAACTCAAGTATGAGGGCCATGGGTCTGCTAGGATTGACCTCGAACAATCACAACTATCATTGTGCTAGGTATGACTGCAGCCATTGCAGAGATTTAGCGCAGTTCCCATTCATTTCTATCGCCTGAGCATTCCATGACAGAGTTCAATCAAATAATGTTGTGATGTGAGAGGCAGACACTCGTGTTGGTCCATGAATGGACCAAGGGTTTAATGAGATCAGGAGGCAAGTGATACTGGCAGTACCTAAAAGGAACTTCAATTATCATGTTATTAAATGCTTAAAGTGTATTTATCTATGTTACAAAGAGGCTTGCATTAAGAATGCAATGTAGTGACCGAGGAAATCCCGTCGTTGTCACGCTCCAGTGCCTGTTCAGGTACACTGAAGGAGAATTTCGCATGGTCAATGCACCTAACTATCACGTCTTTCAGACTGTCGGAGGAAAGCTGAACACCCGACGGAAATGCACACAAAAACTCGGCAGCACGGTTCCAAAGTAGTTAGCAGTGCTGCCTCATAGCGCCAGGGACCTGGGTTCAATTCCCGACTTGGGTCACTGTGTGGAATCTGCACAGTCTCCCCGTGTCTGCGTGGGTTTCTTCCGGGTGCTCTGGTTAGGTGCATTGGCCATGCTAAATTCACCCTCAGTGTTCCCGAAAAGGCGCTGGAGTATGGCAACTAGGGGATATTCACAGTCACATCTTTGCAGTGTTAATACAAGCTTACTTTTCACAATAATAAATAAACTTTAAAACGTGCAGAACATGCAGACACCACGTAGAAAATGACTCAAACCAGGAATCGAACCCAGGTTCCCAGCGCGATGAGGCAGTAATGCTAACCACTGTGCCACTTTGCCGTCCCAAACTTGCAAAGTATCTGCAACTTTAAGTCACTGGTAATTACTCATTTTATCTCTGCCTCTTAGTGGGAGGAGGCTTGTGGGGTGCAAATTTTCCATATGGATTTGTCCTGTTTTGGGCAAATGGGATAGACATTTTTTACACGTTGTTGGGTAGATGCCAGCATTGTAGCTGTATTGGAACAGTTGTCTTTTTAGGAGAGCAGCAAGAGAGACCATAGCTTCTTACTGTTCAGCAAATTATTCTTCCTCTAATTTCATCAGGTCTGCGAAGTGAAAATGGGCAAAATCACTAAACCCACTATATCCTGGACTTACATGACTTTGTTTCACACCAATATGATCGCATGCTGCAAACATCAGACAGAGTCTCGCCACTCCTTCAATCGCCTGTTCTAGTCTGTCCCGGTAGAATTTGGTCAACAGCAACAGTTGGTCATCTTCACAGTTTGTCAAGAACTCAGTGATTTTAGAGTTTGGATCTGTGAACAGAAATTGGAAAAAAATGAAACACAATGAGTTCCTATCTAGACTGTTTTAATTTCCCGTAAACTTAAAACAACCCACTTAAATGTCATGTGAGCCATGTTATCAACTATCTTTCAGAAAACATTCATGATATTTATCTCATTTGTGAATAAAACCCATGTATCCAGCTGACCTCCAAATCACTTCATACCCCTGGTTAGTAAGAAGCAATTCACATCAAATTTCCAATATCAATTACTTTTTTTGCAGGAAATGTTTTTGCGTTTCGAAGCATTTTTCAATTTCATTCCTGAAAGGTTTTGCCTTTATTTTAACTGCAATCGCCACAGCCGAGATTGGTCTATTCAGGAGCTTGTCTCGCTTGTAACATAACTTCTATCCCTACATGCTCTTGTTCTCTGGACATAAAATCCAACATTAAATTGTTTGTTTTACTTTATGCTCCCTTTTCACGATATTTTAACAATCTATATTCAGGAATTCCCAAGGTTCTGTAGAGCTTCCAAGTTTCTAGGTTTTCCACATTTGGAAAGGGCCCTGTTCTATCCCTTATTGAAAGTGAAGGACCTGATATTGGCCTGCATTTTAATCTATTTGCCACAAACGTTCCAATTCACTTAATTTACTGATATGTCATTGCATATTGCCAGCTATACTGACGACAATGTTTCAATAACTTTGTGTCATAATCAGTTTTATATATCCATTTTTTCATTCCATCATCTAGGCTGTCAATAAATTTGGTTAGTAATTGTGAGCCTAACACAGATGCTTCTGGAACACAGCAAGTTGCATCCTGACAGTCAGCCTAAATCACCATTTACCTCATCTCTATCCCTTGCTTTTCCACCAATTTCACAATGAGGTCACAAATTTGCCTTCAATTGCATGACAGAAATTTTAAGAAACTCTGTCCAAATTCCTTCTGGATGTCTATGTAAGCAATGCCTATCGACATGCACTAGACATTGCTTTCAGCACAACTTCATTATATCAGTTTTACTGGTTTATAATTTGCTGCCGCTATGTTCTTCTCTGCTCCTTGTGTGAACTGCAGGTTCATGAATGAGGTCTGGATTCATTAACAGGACGGTGAAAACTTGGGAGTATTTTCTGAACCTACCATTGTCCAAAGTCGATCTTTTTGAAGATATTGGATATACTCCGCTGTTGAAACCTTCAGCCATTTTTGTGACAGGTGTTTTCGATTCTGGTGCTCTGAAATAGACAAATCCAGAGCAGGGTTAAATGGAAACTGTGAAGAGAAAATGCCTTGTTTGTATCTTTACGCAGCAATGTGATTTCCAAAATTTATATGGGGACAACCTTTTAGTATTTACAATCTCACAAACACCATGTAGATATGGTAGATCTGACGGTGACCCCACAACCTTGGTACTGCCTCTTCAAAAAATCATCTTGATTTCATTTGCCCTTGAAAATCCCTGGCCCATGTCCAGCCTCCTTTTCTCCAAAACACATGACGATAACTTTACCTGATAAATGTAGACACACCTTTCTTGGAGCTTGTTTGAATACATCTAACTAGGTTTCCACCTGCACCACAATACTGAAACAGCTCTTATCAAAGTCAAACATTACATTCTAGCAGAAATAAAATGGTCAGTGAAGTATCTTCAGCCGACTCTACGTCTCTGAAGCCTTTGGCACAGTTTGTCACATGATCATCTCTTCACTGCCTTCCAGCTGGGTGGAAATTGTCCCTGTCTGTTTGTTTATCCAGTAAATCGCACAGCACATATCACTGGCATTGGTTTATCTTCCCAATCCCATTCTCTGGACTCCCACTGGGTGGGCTATCTGTTTATCATAAATGTATTGCTTGCCAGCATATAAAAAATAGTGTTACACATGCAAGATGATCTTACAAACTGCCCTGAAACTTGTTTCTTGTATCCTAACTTGCACCACGTCTCATTAACCCTAGATCCTTGTACACCATCTGGATCGAGCTTCTCAAATATACCCACTGACTCAAACTTCCCAGCCAGATATTATAGCCCAGCCTTAGATGTTGGCAATATTTCCGCACTCCTGAAAGTTTGGCCAGTCCTTATTTGGATTCTTCTATACATGGGCCCCTTGCCTTCAGCTGCCAAGAGACTACGCTCTGGACTACTCATCCCACACATCTTCCAGCCTGTGGAACTCTTTCTTTAATTGAGATACTCATGAAGAGCTATGGATCTGAACAAACTGGTTTAGCATTGGGAGATAGGGTGGCAGAATGGTTAGCACTACTGTCTCACATCTCCAAGGACCTGCCTTCGATTCCCGGCTTGGTCACTGTCTGTCTGGAGTTTGCACATTCTCCCCGTATCATTGTGGGTTTCCTCAGGCTGCTCCGGTTTCCTCCCACAGTCCAAAGATGTGCGGCTTAGGTTGATTAGTCATGCACGATTGTCCCTTAGTGTGGCGGGATGTGTTAGTTAGAGTGATTAATGGGGTAACTGAGTGGGGTTGTGGGGATAAGTCCGATGCGTGATTGTTGTCGGTGCAAACTCGATGGGCGGAATGGCCTTGTTCTGCACTGTCGGGTTTCTATTATTTCTGTGAGGTTTCTGGGTGTCCTTCCTTCTACCTCTTTTGTATCTTGGGATACGGCATCAAGTAGGCAGACTACCAGGGGAAAATTGAAACGTCAAAACACAATCTCTGTAAAGAGGTTCAATGTCTATCCCAGACCTTGCAATGCCCTCCAGGTAAGGAATTTCTCGCTCATGCCGGTGAACATGGCATGCTCCCCTTCCAGGGAAACCAGCAGTAAACCTGGCCACAGAAAATGAGTAAATTGTCTGAAGGACAACCCCATCGAATCTTGACTTCCTGGAGGCAATAACAGCCTACAAGGCCAAAGCAGGAACGGGAGGGGCTTATCTGTTACCGCACATCCTCCCAATCTTCACATCCACCACTCCCCCCTTCGCTTCATCTACTGCGGGTGCACTGAGATCGGAAACGGGGGCCAGAACTGCAAAAATTAACAAATTAACATGCTTTTCAGAAAACCAGAAAATGTGTGTAGTCAAGGTGAACTTCCCTTCAGGTTATTCCATGGAATCCTGAATGCCTCAAAATAAGCAAGAATTCTGAATTACACCCTGTCTGATCTCACCGACTCCATCCTCCCTGGGTTACACACTGTCTGATCTCACTGACTCCATCCTCCCCGGGTTACACACTGTCTGATCTCACTGACTCCATCCTCCCCGGGTTACACACTGTCTGATCTCACTGACTCCATCCTCCCCGGGTTACACACTGTCTGATCTCACTGACTCCATCCCCCCCGGGTTACACACTGTCTGATCTCACTGACTCCATCCTCCCCGGGTTACACACTGTCTGATCTCACTGACTCCATCCCCCCCGGGTTACACACTGTCTGATCTCACTGACTCCATCCTCCCCGGGTTACACACTGTCTGATCTCACTGACTCCATCCTCCCCGGGTTACACACTGTCTGATCTCACTGACTCCATCCTCCCCGGGTTACACACTGTCTGATCTCACTGACTCCATCCTCCCCAGGTTACACACTGTCTGATCTCACTGACTCCATCCCCCCCGGATTACACACTGTCTGATCTCACTGACTCCATCCTCCCCGGGGTACACACGATCTGATCTCACTGACTCCATCCTCCCCGGGTTACACACTGTCTGATCTCACTGACTCCATCCTCCCCGGGTTACACACTGTCTGATCTCACTGACTCCATCCTCCCCGGGTTACACACTGTCTGATCTCACTGACTCCATCCTCCCCGGGTTACACACTGTCTGATCTCACTGACTCCATCCTCCCCAGGTTACACACAGCCTGATCTCACTGACTCCATCCTCCCCAGGTTACACACAGCCTGATCTCACTGATTCCATCCTCCTGCCAGTTTATACCCTCAAACCAACATTTTCCATTCACTTTCACCTTGAAGTAAATCACCGTAGGGCTTTGCGCAATTGTACCCCTGGCAAAGCTGACCTATTCCTGTCACGTTCAATGATCGATGTGCATGTGCACATGTTCCCCAGTTCCTGCCCTCAATGAGAATTGTACGCCTCATTTTTTTATTGTCTCTGCATTTTCCTCCAGGCAAAATGCATCCATTTGCACCTCAACGCAAAGAATTATAGTTGCCAACTGTATGCCCACTCCAGCAGCTTGTCTATACTGTCATCTGAGTATACCTTTAAGAAAGTTTTTTTAAAATCCTGCTGTTCACAGATTCAGCGATAGCATTGCGGGTGGAGCTGAGTCAGGTGATAGGTTTGTTTTTCCTTGGGGCTGTCAGGTTTGTTTTGGGAAGCAGTTTAGCAGGAAGGTAAGAAGCAGTCTGTTTCTCTCCCTATTTTTTGCTTTGTTTGATTCTGCCTTAAAGAAGCTGAGTTTAAGGGAAACAAATTTTACTGCAACCTCTTCTGAGTTTATTCACAAGAGATATTCAGCATTCAAACCAGCAGGCGGGATTCCAGTAACAAGGGGCATTAACCTATGCTGTAACCTGTTTGTTTGTAGCGTCTTGTGTGTTGGATGTTGTCTTTGGTTGGAAGACATTAGAGATATTCCCTTTAGAGTTATATATTACCGTGGTTGTTGTGTTTCTTCTTTGTAATTGTTAAACGTTCTTGCTACGATTCTTACTATACATGTCAAGAATATTCTTCATTAAACATTGTTTTTGATAAAAGCTCCTCGTGGGTGAATTGAATCACACCTGAAATGAAACCTCTTATGCTCACGGGCGGCACGGTAGCACAGTGGTTAGCACTGCTGCTTCACAGCTCCAGGGACCTGGGTTCGAATCCCGGCTTGGGTCACTGTCTGTGTGGAGTTTGCACATTCTCCCTGTGTCTGCGTGGGTTTCCTCCGGGTGCTCCGGTTTCCTCCCCCAGTCCAAAGATGTGCGGGATAGGTTGATTGGCCATTCTAAATTGCCCCTTCGTGTCCCAGGATGCATAGGTTAGAGGGGTTAGTGGGTCAATATGTAGGTGCCTGGGTGGGATTGTGGTTCGTGCAGACTCGATGGGCCGAATGGCCTCTTTCTGCACTGTGGGATTCTATGATTCTAATGATTCTCATCCTGGCGAAATTCAACGTAAAACATTACAGGTCAGGCGAGCATCATAGAACACCTTGAAGTATCCAAGCTGACTTGTAACAATACCCCATTTGGGCTTCCACACTATCCTCCTCACAGTTTACAATATTCTGCACCTTTGTGCCCCACAAAATTTGCAATGATCCTCTGCACATCAAGATCTAGATCAGAATGTATTCAAGGAAAAGCATGGGTAACAATCCCTATCGCTTTGGAACATCCCTACATCAATTTTTCAACCATTTATCCATCGAGCATCACTCTCTGCTTCCAATGTTTTCAGCCATTTCTTTCCTATCTACGTTGCTAATGTCCATTTGATTCCATGAACTACAACTTTTCTCACACGTCCTCTGCATTGCTTTATATCCAATGTCTTCTTATAGTACATGTACACCACATCAATAGCAGTATTCTTCTCGAACTTTCAGTTTGTTTCCTCCCAAAATAAACTCCAGAAACTTTTTTAAAGCAGGATTTATCTTTATAAATCCATGCTGGCTTTTCCTAATCAACTCACTTTTTTTCCACGTGACTACCATTTCTGTCGCGAATAATTATTTCTGGAAGTGTGCTCCAGATGGTGACAATCGCAGTGTGGTGATTTCATACGAGCCGTCACCAGCATACCTTCTAATTATATCTTTTACTCTCGTTCTATACTTTAAATGCTCTGCCACGTTACATTCTGCACCCTCTCATTTCCTTCTCTCTCATGTCCTCTATGAACGGTATATTTTGCCTGTAGTTCGCTGAAGAAACAATGCATTTCATTACATTCCAATACATGTGCAAATAATAAATGAAATATTAAACTAAATAGCCTGTACTTGCATGGACGATCCTTAAAACCTTTTTTTTTCGAGCAACATTTGCAATTCTCCAGGTCCTCTGGCATCACATCAGAGTCCAGGGAAACCGAAAGATTATAGACAGGCCCCCTGCAATTTCCATTCTCATTCCTTAAATATCCTTCTTTACATTTCATCCGTCACCAGTGGCTTGTCAAATTTCAGCACTGAGAATCTATCCAATACTTCCTCCTTATCACTTCTGAACGCTCATGTGGCAGAGATGCGTTGTGTTCCGATGGCCTTCATAGCAACAACTCCTTGGTAATGGCAGATAAAAGGTTTTAATTGAATACATCATTGTGGGGACAATTGTTGAAAACTGAATTAATGCAAAATTAATTGGTACGTGGTTCAAGTGTTGATCAATAATTGTAAACTCAACATTTGTTCAGATGTTATTTTATTAACAGAATTTATTTTGTTGATAAAACAATGGGGATACTGGATTATTTCAATGCAACAAAAGTTTTGGCTGGAATTCACCCAAAGAAATTCGAAGTGTTGCATTCATGGGAAAATTGGAGTAATACATGTTTTTTTGAGTGTTCACAGTAGAATATTCCACCCACTTTGCACTGCAGCGGCCAGCAGCGTGAATATCAATAGATTTCAGGGGGCGGGTTCTATTCCTGCCCGGTAAGCTGAAGCCAGTGGGTCTTTGCACATGTGCCGAGGCCCCGAGCTGTCAATCTCCCATCAGCTTCGATCGAGCTGGGCCCCCGCAGTGCTGTCCCCAACCCCCCCGCCTCCCATCCACCCAAACCCCCATCTCGGCCCGCCCTGATCTTCAGCAACCCACCACTCGCAGTGAAGTCACCCCCTTCAGACAGAACGCCCCGGCAGTCCCGACCCCACGGCGCAATGCCCCGACCCTTCCCCCCGCCCCACTCATTACCCCAGCCCACCCCGATCGCTGGCCTCATTCGTGCCCACATCGATCCCAATGATCGAGTGGCAGCGTGGACCCCCAATCCCACCGATCGCCCCCAGCAGGCCCTGCCCTCCAACCATGCCCCCACAGGCCCCTTCCCCTTGACACTGCCCCATGGCTGATGGGCAGTGCCAAAGTTCCCCCGGGCATTGGCATTTTTCCCCTTGGTCAGTACCAGGGTGCCCATGCTCAGGGGGGGGGGGCATCCCCTGGAGGACCCGGTTGACCCTTTCACTCTGACGGAGTCAGGCCGCTAACTCCCTGAAAGTGGCAAGCTACTGTAATCACAGCTGGAATGAAACACTCTGGCTGTGTGGGAGATCACAGTATGAAGTCTCACAACACCAGGTTAAAGTCCAACAGGTTTATTTGGTAGCAAATACCACAAGCTTTCGGAGCACTGCTCCTTCGTCAGACGGAGTGGTCTCTGTGTGGGAGATGCCAGCGGTCCGAGAGAATACAGTCCCGAGCCCTCTAATCGCCTTTATATAGTATTCAAAATACTGCTGAAATGCTAAACCTGCCGCGCAGACACCGCCAGAAATCCAGGCCAGGGAGATGCAACCGCGACATGCGAACGCTCCCGGCAGCTGGTGCGTTTCTCCCCGCCTGCTGCCCTAAATAATATAGCGCAGCGGATCGTAGGAGCGCGGTCTATGTATGTGATCCTTTGATAAATGTTTGATCAAATACCACGTCACATCCATATTCGCAAAAACGAACTTGCTTTGGCAGTGCTTTGCCTAGTATCTATTGAGTTACTAACAGGGGCAATCGATAGTGATCAACAGGTTTTAATGCAATTCTGCCATTTTCCCCTGGGGGATTTGTCGTGGAACCGCCAATCCTTCTGATACATGTTAAACAACTGGGATTCTCCATCAGCTTCAGCAAGCTCATAGATTGCAGCTGAACATCCAGCTATAAAGTGCCGCTAAAACATCAAATGTTGGATGTCTGGAGACGGATTGTTGCTTGTCATATGAAACTTAATTCAATGGCTAGAAGTTCAAATTGCTGCCGTTTTGCAAGAAATATGAACCACGATGCTACAATTTCAAGGAGGGTGCAGGGATCCATTTAAGGAGGGAACGTCCTGGAGATTTACATCACTAAACATCGTGGAAGATGACAAGACTGATACATTCCCTTCATTGTATACACAGAGTGGGATAGAACAGGAGTCGGCCCTCGCACATGCAGTACCACTCAGTTAGATCAGTATTCTACGCTATTTGCACAGATGGGTATTGAAATCCAACATATAATCAGCTAAAGAATCTCTTGGAAATTGTCAGTTACCAAACTGAAGCAAGTCCGATTTCCCACCAACCAAAAAGGAAACATCCAAATTATTACAAGTAATCATATATCTCATTACCTAAGTCTCTCTATTACATTTCATATACCGCCCAACTAATATTATCACCACCGATGTAAACTCGACAAAAGGAACCGGCAATAGTGAAGCAATTAAATGCTCCCCGCTGTTTTTCTGTTTGATTATACATCACCGTTGTAAAAAAAAACAAGCTGCGCTATTTCCTTATGCGACCGGTTATAACAATGGTGCTTCATTCTAAATTGCATTTTTTGTTGTTTTTGTCATTCATTACTTTGTTTCTTTTCAATCCATTCGACGTCTCATTTCTTTTGTATCATTATTGGGCGATGTGGCATCTTCGAGGCCAGGAAATCATCATATTGATGGAATGTCAGAGAGGGAACTGAACATTCAGACCCTGGAAATCAATGTTATCATGGTTGTTCCATGTCTCACCTCCATTTTCGAGGCATTGCTAAAGAAAATCGTGAATGCAAAAATATCGACATCAGCCTTGAAAGTCTAATTGTATCAGCTTGCACAGAGCTCTTTTGGCAGCTAACTACAGATTTCTGCAACTCTTTTTCCAAAGAAACTTAGTCCGGTATAATCTAGCTCTAATTTAACATGAAATCAGCATGGCCTTCATTCGCTATCACATGAAATAGTTTATCCCCGACATGGTTACATGATAACTTGATCAGTTCTTAATCAGCTGAAATCTATTCAAAGCAAAACAGTTTATATGCTCTATGCCATTGAAGTCCAAGAGTGAATCGGCTGCAACAAGTCTGACCTTGCTTTTCGGGTTTAACGGGCATAGTTTTAAACTGGGAATGAAGCTTGTGGCAAGATAATCAACAAAAGGGAAATGGCTACTTCAAAACTTTCTCACCAATCTACCAGTTTCCGATCTATCTGTCCATGATATTATTTGCAGTAGTGACGAACACTCAGTCCTTGTGGAAATCGGAAATCGCCTATAAGTTTACAATAGCCTGTATCGTCATTTGAGGCACTATCAGTGTACGAAGTGGGATATGTTTTGAACAGATCAATACTCTCAAGATTGGGCATCTCTGACGTATTGTTGTCCATCATCACAAACATAATTTTGTCAACGAACGAACTGTAACCTCAAAGCCCTTCACGGCCCCACTTTAATCTTGTCACTGAGCCAGGGGATCAATCCCGGAATAACAAAGTGTTTAGGAGAGCATGCGAGGAGTCGCACCAAGTCTATGTCAAAGTGAGGTGTCAACATTGTGAAGCAACAAGATGTTGAGTCACATGACCCAAACCTATACCGGCATCACCCTAAGGTTTCTCACATCACAGAAGCCGGTCTTCAGGAAACTTAATTCGCTGCATGTAATACATATTTTCTGAAGTGGCTGAACATATTAGATACCCCAAAATATATGTGCTCTAACAAAAATGCACCATTATGTCTGTTATTATAGTCAACAGCTTCCATGGAGTACTTGGGCGGTTGACTTTGTGTTTCGTCATTGGGGGAGATCAGCGCGCAATTCCCAGGGATAGTGGTCAATTGGAGGGTGAGATAACAATGGAGGCTGTGGCGGTGGTTAGTAAGGATCTCGTGGTCAGGTGGTGAGCCGTGGGGTGGTCAGTGGGGGAAGATAGTGGAAGCCAGGATTTCAGAGATCACTGGTGGATGTTGTACAGTGAAAGTCAGTAAGGGATGTAGCTGGAGGGAATTGTCAGAAGATAGGTGGGTAGATCAGGGTAGAGCCATAGAAAAGATGCAACCCATATTGACCATGCAAGTCTGAGGACACGCAGGCATCCTTTCCAATCCTGCAATTAAGACGCAGATCCGCATAGCCAACTCGGATAGCGAATTCCAGACATCCACGACCCTGAATCAAACAGATTATCCACATGTCCCCTCTAAACACTCTGACACTTATCATGAATCTATGTCCCATGGTTCCAGGATTCTCCACAAAGAGAATCAATTTTATCCTCCATAATCGTAGAATCCTACAGTGCAGAAAGAGGCCATTCGGCCCATCGAGTGTGCACCAACCACAATCCCACCCAGGCCCTATCCCCATATATTTACCCACTAATCCCTCTAACCTATGCACCCCGGGACACTAAGGGGCAATTTAGAATGGCCAATCAACCTAGCCCGCACATCCTTGGACTGTGGGAGGAAACCGGAGCACCCGGAGGAAACCCACGCAGACACGGGGAGAATGTGCAGACTCGGCACAAGCAGTGACCCGAGCCGGGATTCGAACCCAGGTCCCTAGAGCTGTGAAGCAGCAGCGCCAACCCACTGTGCTACCGTGCCGCCCTATCTCTATATAATCTATCTCTTCCCCTCATCATTTTGTACACCTTTGTTCCAAGGAAAGTAACCACAATCGGTTTAATCTCTCCTCATAGCAACAGTTTTCTCGCCCTGGCAACATTCTTGTGAACCTCCTCGACATTCATTCCAGAGCAATTACGTTCTTACTGTAATATGGTGACAAGAACTGCACGCTATATTTCAGTTGTGGCCTCAGCAGTATTTTGTCCAATTCCAACATTACATCTTGACTTTTACATTCTATACCTCTGACAATAAAGGAGAACATTCCCTATGCCTTCTTTACAACCTTGTCGACTTGAACTGCTGCATTTAGGCTCAGCGTACTTGTACACATATTCCCATATATTGGGTAATCTCCAAAACTGCTTTGCCTCCCTAATTGCATGACTTCACACTTCTCCGTGTTAAAATCCATCTGCCACTTTACCGCCTGCTCCACCAACCCATCTATATAATTTCGAAATTATAGCTACCCTCTACACTATTCACTGCTCGGCCAATCTTTTTGCCATCTGCAAATTTCCAAATCGTGCCGCCACTTTCATGTCCACATCATCAACATGTAACACAAACAGGAAGGGGTCGCAAAAGCGAGCATTGTTGAACTTTTTATCCAGTTTGGCACATTACGCTGTTCACCATGTGTTTTAACACTTTTCACCGACCTGCCATATGGGACCTTGTCAAACGCCTGGCTAAGTCCCGTGTACACAACATACACAGCACTACCTTCATCAGCCCTTCTTGTCATGTCCTCAAAGAATTCAATGAAATTCGTGAGGCAAGATCCTCCTTTGACAACTGCACGTTGACCATCCCTGACAAGTCCGTGCCTTTCGACATGACAATTAATCCGCTCACTCAGGATTATTTCCAATAATTTGCCCACCACCAATTTAAGGCAAACTGGCCTATAATTGTTTGGCATTTCCCTCGACACCTTTTTTAAACAATTGAACTAAGTTCAATTGTTTAACAAAGGAATGGGGCGGCACGGTAGCACAGTGGTTAGCACTGCTGCTTCACAGCCCCAGCGACCTGGGTTCGATTCCGGGCTTGGGTCACTGTCTGTGTGGAGTTTGCACATTCTCCTCGTGTCTGCGTGTGTTTCCTCTGGGTGCTCCGGTTTCCTTCCCACAGTCCAAAGGTGTGCGGGGTTAGGTTGATTGGCCATGCTAAATTGCCCCTTAATGTCCTGAGATGCGTAGGTTAGAGGGATTAGCGGGTAAATATGTAGGAATATGCTGTTAGGGACTGGGTGGGATTGTGGTCGGTGCAGACTCGATGGGCCAAATGGCCTCTTTCTGTACTGTAGGGTTTCTATGATTCTAAGTTTGCGTTTCTGCAGCCCTCAGTTAGCTCCTGTATATCTCGTGATGATTGGAAAATCGTTATCAGAATAGTCAGTGAGATGTTGGCCCGGCTGAGGAAGATGGGCTGGAATTCTGTGGTATGTTGGGTGGTTGTAGGTGGGTGCACTGAGCTGCAAGCGAGGAGGTGTTGTATTCATCAGCTGGTGGGGGGAGGGGGCAGTTATGTTGCCCTATTCTGGATGGAGGAGCTAATCTTGTGGCAGAGGGAAATCGTTCTGTCCCATGGATCTCCGATAGGCTAGTTGAGAGGTCACGTAGTGCGAATGGGATTGGAGTGTAGCGTGGGACCCATGGGGAATGTAAGGCCTTTGGGTGATCAAGGGTGGTCAGGGGGATGGTCAGTGGAAGGCTTGGATAGGAGGTGTTCAGTGTGGTGTTGTCAGATGGTGAAAAAAGTTGCTATGGGGTGTCATACTTTAAATGGCTTCGTTACTTGGTGGAGATCGGTCAGATTGTCAGCCGGGTCAGTCAGCAGGGCAGTCAAGTCTTTAGAGGGTGCTCAGTGGGGAGGCGGGCTGCAATGGGATGTTCAGATGGTCTGGATGATCAGTGGGTATACTGGTCAGTAGTGAATGGAGCTCACTGGCATTTAGTCAGCGACGAGTTGACTCGGGGGTAATTAAATGTGTAGTCCTGAGGAAGGGAGGTGCGGTTTACTCGAGGGGCTCATAATAGCTCACGTGGTAGCGTCTGGGTAGGCGGGCGTGGTCTGGTGGGGTCACACGGAAGACACAGTCAGAGGTGCTCTGTAGATCAGGTGGTTTTCCGTGGGATCCCGTGGAATGTTGGTGGTGTTGAAGTCGGGACAGGGGGAGGGCAACAGATGTTATGTGGGTTTGGCCAGAGGGGATCGAGGGGAGTTTGGCCAGAGGGGATCGAGGGGAGTTTGGCCAGAGGGGATCGAGGGGAGTTTGGCCAGAGGGGATCGAGGGGAGCTTGGCCAGAGGGGATCGAGGGGAGCTTGGCCAGAGGGGATCGAGGGGAGTTTGGCCAGAGGGGATCGAGGGGAGTTTGGCCAGAGGGGATCGAGGGGAGTTTGGCCAGAGGGGATCGAGGGGAGTTTGGCCAGAGGGGATCGAGGGGAGTTTGGCCAGAGGGGATCGAGGGGAGTTTGGCCAGAGGGGATCGAGGGGAGTTTGGCCAGAGGGGATCGAGGGGAGTTTGGCCAGAGGGGATCGAGGGGAGTTTGGCCAGAGGGGATCGAGGGGAGTTTGGCCAGAGGGGATCGAAGGGACATTCAAAATGTTCGGAAGTTAGATGTGGAATAACATAGAGCGTCATGGTGGTAAGACAGGATGCCATGGATTGCCAGTGAGTAGTCAGATAGGAGGGTGGGGGTTTCAAGGAGGCAGTCCGTTGTTCCTATTGGATTATTCGATATTGATGGGTGGTCTGTGGATCTATCGATCTATCGATCACCATGTCATCGATAGATGCCTCAGTAATATAGTTACATCTAAGTGTGAAGTGGATTAAATTCTTCTAAATTTGTCTAAGTGATGACTACTTAAGGCAGTCTGAACATTAATCGGAAGTTCGTAATTTACATCACAAAGTCTGGTGGTTCCATCACAGGGCGATGGCTCAATAAAAGATTGAACTTCTCGGGCAATTGTCACACAGGTTTTACCGGGGGAACTCTGCGCCGTGGCCGCGGTGTCCCCAGCATCTTTTTGTTTTGGGGTCTGCCCAATTCGGATATCTCAGAGCCCGAAAAGTATGAGCCGGAATTGAATGAAGATAACCTAAAACACTGGTTCAGCCTTAAGCCGGAAGAAAGAGTTGAACATTGGACACAGGGTGACAAGGAAGGCGGGATATTTGGGCCAGATGGATTGATCTTGCACTGTCCGGCACAGGCTCGCTGACGTTCTTCAGTGCTGTTAACCATTCAATAAATCTACTGGACCACTCTGTAAAATGCCACAAAGGCTCATGTTTCTTAAATCTCTGTAATAGTTGTTAGTATATTCTGGGTTCTTACCTTATGCTGCGGTTCTTGAATCTGGTTTCAGAGAGTCCTGATAAATTAGTGTACTGCTTACAGCAGATTATCGAACACACCCTGGGTAAAGATTAATTACATATTACAGTCATAAACAAGACCTTCAGCCTGATCAGCACAAACCAGTAACACATTGTAATTTTATTTAGAGCTGGATCCGAATTAAATGGCGTATCATTTTAATTGAATTATTCTGATTATTCACTGATCAATTTTGACAAGGGTGTTCATTTTGTTCCCTGTTGATAGTGATTACATTTCCCCCCGCTCTTTTAGACACACAGTCTACATTTATTGGCTGTGATGTTTTTTTTTCTCTTTTTATTACCTACTGTGTAACGTCTTTATTATTGGACTATAAACTTTCAAAGAGAGCAAAGTTCAAAGTTCAAACATGGTTGCTTTATGGGGTTCAGACACCAGGGGATAGGAAACACTGAGCTCGACCGCTGAAATATATTTGCTTTCAATCGCTAGATTTTCACTCCATTTTGCTGCAATTCTATCCGTGTAAATGCTATTTATTGATATTGTTGATCCATTAATCTCGGTACCCAGGCTTCTACTGCCCTGAACTTGTGCATTTTCCATCATAGATTATTCTCCCAGCTTCAGTAGATTAATGAGGAGAATGTCTTAGAATGGTCTCCAGTTGGTTATCTGCGCTTTTTTTTTGTTTACAGCCTGAGATGTGATCAGAAATATAGCACCTAATCAGCCTCAATATTTGGTAATTGGCTTTGTCTGCTGGTTTCCTTTTTTGGAATGGAATCACTCAATGTGTGTCACATGAGAGAACAGATCCGCCAGAGGGAGTGGCAGTGTTATCGCAGGAGAGTTGCTGGGAGCCCTCAGAATTGAACTTCTCGGGCAATGTCGTGCAACCCTGACTAAAGGACCTCTGGCCTGTTGTAGGGACATCTTTGGATACCTCACAGTTAGGATGTGAGGCCCCACACTGCACGTCAGACTTGACATGCTCAGACCTAGGAGGTTACGATGAAAATTTATGAAACTTTGTTTCGGCTTGAAGCAGGAATATTGAGTGAAGCTGTGAGGTTCACAGAGAATAAAGAAAAAAATAGGAAAATCATCCATGGATAAAGTAACTCAGTTGCATGATTACTGTCAGCACATGTAAAAGAGAGGTCGACAGAAGGTTTCGCGAGATGTTACAAACACTGAACAGTTTAATATTAACTACAGATGAACTGTTCTCATTGCTAGAATGATTGGGAAGCGTTTATATCCCATTTCACCTTGTTTAAACAGAAACGAAGAAGTATTGAAGGAAAGAATGAGGGGGTACATGGACAAATAGGGCATAGAGGGACTGGCTGGATTGTTCTTACGGAGAGCTAACACAGAGATACTGACCTCCTTGAACTTTCTAACCTATGAATCTATGGAACTACTGCACCAAAACTCGAGATTGTTCAGATTCCCTACATTAAAACAATGTAAAGGTGGTCACAATATTCTGGGCTCTTACCTTGAGCAGCCGTTCCCGCTCCTGGTTCCAGCAAGTCTGAACAAATTAGTATTGGATTCAACCGTTTATCAAACACACCCTGGGTAAAGGTCAGTTACACACAGTCATAAATACGACCTTCAGCCTGATCAGTGCAACTCCTCACCACACCTTTCTCTTAATGTCAGCTGGGTCTGAATTAAACAGTATAATCTTACTGAATCATTTCAATAAATCCGGAATCCATTTAAACGAAGTCATTCGTTCTGTGTGCCTGAATAACAGAGAGTGTTTTCCACAGAATCGTTAAGACCCACAGATAAATAGTCAGCAGTTGTTAGATGTTATTATCCACTGTATAACTTATCTATTATTTAATGAGGCAACTCTAGAGAGAACAAGGTTCAAAGAACAATGTACATTTATTGGGTTCAGACGGCAGATGATAGGAAAAACTAATCTCTCGTTTTGAAACATACTTGCTTTCAATCACTAAATTTAAGTGATGTTCAAAATAACGGACATTTTCAGCATTAACTACAGTGAATCTGTTTCAATTGGTGACAGGATTCAGAAACTTCTTATCCAATTTCACAGAGGGCTTCAAATGGCAAGGAATAAGGACTGCACCAGAAAGTCAAATATTTCACAATGTCGCTACGGTAAAATTTGATAATGGTTGCCACACAGCAGAGTCATAAACATGAACTTCAGCCTGCTCAGTACAATTCCTCATCACATTTTTCCCTAATTTAGTGCTGGGTCTGAATCACTCTTATTTTCATTTATATTAACTTATTCTGATAATTTACTGATCAAATTATAACAAAATCAGTCATTTTGCGTGCCTGTTGACAGTGATACCTCCCCCGGCACTTTCAGCCCGACAGAGAAACAGAGTGCACTTGTTAGATTTGATGTTTTCCTTATTTTATTACTCACTATATAATGTCTTTATTATTTGGCTATAAACGTCCAGAGAGAGCAATGTGCAAAGAGCATTGTTCCTTTATTGGGTTCAAACATCAGAAGGTAGGAAATATGTTGAAATACGTGTTAAAAAAAACTTTGCTTTTAACCATTAGATCTTTCATTCTATTTTGCTCCAATTCTATCTCCATAAACGGAATGCATTTGCATCTTGGCTCGATTTATCTCGGTATCAGGTTTCTATCATATTACCTCATTTATACAGTCTTGAATATGTGCAGTTTCCTTCATAAATTATTTTACCAACTAACAGTAGAGTAATGATTGGAGTGCCCTGGAGATGGTCCCTATTTCGTTCCATGCGATATTTCTGTTTGTTAAGCCTTAGCTATGAACAGTAATATTGCAAGTAGTTAATTTCAATATTTTGTTATTATTCTTGTCTGCCACCTACACGTTTTGGAATGAAATTACTCAATGTCTATCCCAGCAGAGCGCAAATCCACCAGAGACTTGAGAGGGAATACATCAAAATTGAACATCCCGGGATATTAGCCTGGAATGCTCATCTGAGCACTTCTGGGCCCAGGTGAGGACATCTTCAGATGACTCCGTAGTTCGGGTGCCCCGAATGTCAGACATTATTTTCTGACCCACAAGAAGTTATGATGAAATCATAATCCCTCCATGCCATACTTTCTCAGAATGAGCTCCTTATAAATTACACACAAGTTCATTTTCAATTGATTTTTACCCTCTGATCATTTTAGATAAAGACATGAATTACATCGGGGCAGGACTGCGACTGCTGTCCTTGGAAGGTACTTGATAGAGTCATTGGCCAGGCTTTAAATCAATTTGGCAGGGGGATGGGAACCTATGTGACTATTCAGAGGTTGGGTCAGCAAGAACAAGTGGAAAATACAGCAAGAATAATGACAGTGAGAGGCAGATAAATCAAGAGCCAGAGACAGGTAAGGGCTCAGTAAAAATTGTAGGAACGGGTCAAGAAAAGTTAAAATGTTTACCTTAAGGTGTTGTACCTGAACGCGCGGAGCATCCCAAACATCATGGAAGAATTCGCTATGCGGATAGATGATATATTTCATATTGCAGACTCAATGCTCCGAGGTGACCAAGAATGGGAAATAAGCATTGAGGTGTAGTCGGTGTTTAGGAAGGAACGCCAGAGGAAGAGATGGTGGAGTTGCATTGTTGATTGAAGAAGTTATTGATATGATCTTGAGGAAACATATTAGCACAGATGGAGGGATATAGTTTGGGTAGATAGGATGAAATGTTTCCCCTCGTAGAGGGTTCAATAAAAAGAGAGGAAATATTTTACAAAAGGAGAAGGAACTTGAGGGGGGATTTGAGAAGAACTGTTTTCATCCAGAGGGTGATGGTAATCTGGAAACTCACTGCATGGAAGGGTGGATGAGGCGGGGGAACTCTCAACATTTCGGCATTCAGACGAACTATTGAAACGCCATAGCAGAGGTGGCTACAGGCCACCATCTAAGATACTGTGATTCTGTCCATTAAGTGTGCAGCATCAGACTCGTGTACAGGTTTACTGGACGAGAGAAACGTACTGTTTTGGTTGATCCATGTGACGAAGAGGGAATGTGAACATTCAGGTCAGCTACCGGGAGACAAGAGAAGCACAATTGTGTGTTCTCAATCCTGGAACTTTTGGATCAAATGAAAATGATTGACTCATTCCCAATGAGTCAATTATTTTCATCGTTGAAATAATTGAAGAATTGGAGTTAAGGGATACTTGAGCACATTCTTTAGCTGCTCTCTGAACATTGCCTGTGTAACGGCATAAATAGCAGTGTTCGTGCAGCAACTCAGGAGTTGCAACATCAATCCCAATTCCTGAGAAAATGCATCTAACCATATGTGCCGATATCCGAAGTAATACATCCGCCACTATATAGAGTAAACCATTAACATTGCCCATAAAAGGATGAAATTTGCCGATATAACAAACAATAAAATGATGGATTTCCTTTGGCTCTCCATCTCAAGGTCTCTGGGGCTTTCGCGACTCTTGTTCTTTCGGAGTCTCTTGCGGGCTCTGCTCCTTACTACAATGTGCCTGAAGGTGAAAACATTGAGTACCAAAATGACGATAAATGGGACACATGGGTTCAAAAGGTTGTGCAAGAACACAACAGTCCCCCAGACTGGAGAGAACAAAACATAATTCGGGTACTGGCAAAACCAAGGGATGTTCCTCAACCTATCTGCACCCTTCAGCATAAGGGGCCAGAAAATGTTCTTTGAACAGCTCATCACAGTCACTGTTCCCAGCACGACAGCCGCCGTTTTCTCGCTGCAATATTTACTTCTCAGTTTTTGGGAACAGATGGCCACAAATCGATCAAAGGTGAAAGTAACGGTGAACCAGACAGAACAGTCAGTAGCTGCATAAAGCAGAACGGCGTGGACATTACACACGAGAATATACTGCAGGAAAAGAAAGTGTTCCCAATAAACAATTGGAATGTGTCTCAATATCAGACCGAGGTGAATGACCAGTAGATCCGCTGCTGCCATGGTCACGAGGTGAGAAGTGACACATTTTGAGAGACCACAGTTTCTGAATTTCAGGACCACCATCGTGACAATGTTCACTGTAAGGAATGGAACCAAACAAGAAAATTAAGCTTTGAGCCTGGAAAATAGTTAACAGTTTGATTCAGGTGTTATTGCATGTGCTGCGAAATTTTGAAATACATTAAAATGTTAGAGAACAAACCGAAAGATCTGCAATGCTGCGGAAGAAAGCAAAGATTCGGTAACGAAAGTTGGAACACAGTCGGGAGGATACCACAAGTAAGGGTTGTCCACAGGCCATGGGGAACCCAGGAGCAAAATGAGATCTATTCATTACAGTGTGATCAAGATGTGTTGATGGAAGGAATCGGGGAAAGCTGTACCTTCGGTGAGTGACCAGATCTTATGGTTGTATTACCGACAAGGACGCCTGTTGCACAAAACATTTTTTCCAACTTCACTAACACCAGGAGTACGTTGTATTTCTCGGAAAGAATGTTAAACCCTTCCAGTGGTATAATTGCAGAACAGTCACAAAACAGGCGTCCATGCGAACTTAGACATGAAACGCGAGCTTTACAATTTGCTCATTGCAAAACCAGAAAAAAAAACGTAACGAAAGGTTTTTCTCAAAATTACATTTGATCAAGCCATATCCAGGAATTTAACATGCGTTTAGATTATCGGAAGGGCTGAACATAAAAAAGTCACTTATTTCCAGTCTGTAATATAATGCATGAAATTGTTGGAGGCCTGAAAGATTCGTTTCCCGTGTCTTGAAGCAAAATGGAGGTTGCAATTTGTTCGCTTTCACTCAAATATGTGTTCGGGCGCCTGTAGAAACGAAACTCGATTCCAGAACAATGGATGTATCAACGCTGCTTACTGCCAGGCTTTTCTATTCTGTTTTTCTTTGCTGGAATATGATCTCGTTCATCAGCGTCTTCTTTTTTCGATTAAATGACTCCCACACTGGGAAAAAATCCTGTTTTAAATGTTTCAATAATGACCTCATACAACATCAAGTACAACATGTTTTGTTACAGAATAAACTGCTTCCCTGTGATGTGACATGATGAGGAATATCTGATGCCTACACATAAACATCCCCATTCTGAAAATTCTCTGATGCTCTGCTCCACTCACCGCAACATTCCCACTGTATTATTTTGTGGCTGTAGTAGGAGTCAGAGTATAGGGACAGGGAGGCAGGGGAGTGATGGGTGAGGCAGGAGGGAGAGAAACAAACCTGCTTTGAAACTTTACATGGCATGGACACAAGCACTGGCGCAAAATAGTTACAGCTTGATACGGAAAGGCCAAGTGAGGGAGAATGTTCCATGGCCTGAGGGGAATTGTTTTTCAATTCAAAACTACTGTGGCAGCAGGATGGCAATCAGAGCAACAGATCAGCAAGTGAAATGACCGACCAGGACTTAGAGTTTAAAAGCAATGAGCCTCAGGGGAAGGCCCGTCAGAGAGAGGTTAATCAGCAAGGCAGGGATGGCGGTCTGAAATTTCTTTGTGCTAACTTTAAGAGTATGACAGCTCAGACAGATCAACTTGAAGCTTGGATTAGTACAAGTGCAGGTATTACAGAGACGTGGTTGAGAGAGGGGCGGGACTGGGAGCTTATCGTTGCAGAATTTGGATATTTCAGGCGTGATAGAGAGGGATGTAAAAGAGGTGGGTGTAGTTGCATTCCGGCTTAGGTGGAATATCTCAGCTGTACTGAGGGAGGACACCTTGGTGGGGGGCTCATCCAGCGAACCCATAAGTGTAGAGTTCAGGAATAGGAAGGTCGCAATCACATTGGTGTGGTTGTACTGGGCCTCCCAACCGCCAGGGAGAGATAGCGGAACAGGTATATGGACAGATTTTGGAATCACGTAAAAACTACAGGGTTGTTGTGGCGGGTGATTTTAACTTCCCCTATATTAACTGGGACTCCCTTAGTGCCAAAGGTTTGGATAAAGTGGTGGGGAATTTGTAAGGTGCGTTCAGGAGACATTCTTTATGCATCTTGTAATTAGTCTAACTAGGGAGGGGGCCATGCTCGACCTGGTATTGGGGAATGAACTCGGTCAGGTGATCGAAATTTCAGTGTGGAGCATTTTGGAAACAATAGACATAATTCTGTAAGCTATAAGTAACTTATGGATAAGTATAAGTGTGGCCATCTGATGGAGTTACTAAAATGGGTAAAGCTTACTACAACAGTATTCGGCAGAAACTGGGGAATTTAAATCAGGGGCCACTGTTTGAGGGTATGTGGAAACGTTTCAAAGGGCAGTGGATTATAATTCATGACCAACATGTCTGCGAAATGAAGGAAAACGATCGCAAGTTTTGGGAGACTTGGGTGACAAGACATATAGTGAGGGAAGTCAAAAAGAAAAAGGCGGCATAAGTACGATTTAGTAAACTGGAGGCAGACAGAACCCGCGGAGAATATCAACAAATGAGGAAATAACTGAATCAAGGAGTCTTTCGGTCTGAAGAGGACTATGAAATGTCCTTGACAAACATGGTTAAGGAAAATCCCAAGGCGTTTTATATGTATATAAGTGGGCATGCATGCAAGTGGGCAGCTACGGAAAATGTAGGCCCACTCAAGGCTAAAGGAGAAAATGCCTGGGTTCATCCTCAGAAAGTGAGTGAGGTCTTACTTTGCATTCATATTCACAAAGGAGGGCATGTTGGGTGGTGGGTTGAGAGGGGAGCATGCTGATATAAAGAATGATACCATTGCTGGGTTCTTTGAAAAGCATTCAGGTAGGCAAGTCCCCAGGACATGCTGGGATTCATCCCAGGATACTGAGGAAGGAGAGGGAGAAGATTGCTGGGGCCTTGTTCGGAATCTTTATATCCTTTATATTCATAGGAGAGGTCGCAGAGGACAGGCTAATAGCCAGTGTTGTTCCTTTGAATAAGGAGGGCAATAAGGGTATTCTCTGAAATTACAGGCTGGCGAGCCTTACACAAATGGGAGGAAAATTACTGGACAGGATTCTGAGGGACAGGATTTACTCGCAAATGAAAAGCACTCTCACGGACACAAACTCCGACAAACAAACGAAACGCTCAGTGTTTGTCTGTTTATGTGCATATATTGTCTATTTGTAAGGCAAGCACTGCTGCCTCACAGCTCTAAGTTCGATTTCAACCTCGGGTATTTGTGTGTGATGATTTACCGTGGACAATCAGTCTAGTCTTCACGGCTCTGGACAGTGGAAGGAAACCAGTGCAGCCACTGAAAACCCACTAGGACACAGGGAGGACATGAAAAGCAGACTTTAGATCTACGAGCACACACACCGACACACACACACCGACACTTGTTTGTCTTGTGAGGAGGTCGGTGCGGTTCTTGAGGAGGTTCAGATCAAACACTCCAGACGTTCAAAGATGCCCTCATAAGAACAGGATATGGCGCGCGATTCTTCGATCGAAAGTTCCGACGCGTCACAGCGAAAAACCGCACCAAACTCCACAGAAGACAAATACGAGACACGGCGGACAGAGTACCCTTTGTCGTCCAGTACTTCCCCGGAGCGGAGAAGCTCCGATGCCTTCTCCGGAGCCTTCAACATGTCATTGATGAAGACGAGCATCTCGCCAAGGCCATCCCCACACACGCACTTCTTGCCTTCAAACAACCGCACAACCTCAAACAGACCATTGTCCGCTGCAAACTACCCAGCCTTCAGGAGAACAGTGACCACGCTACACAACCCTGCCACAGCAACCTCTGCAAGACGTGTCGGATCATCGACACGGATGCCACTATCTCACGTGAGAACACCATCCACTCGGTACACAGTATATACTCTTGCAACTCGGCCAACGTTGTCGACCTGATACGCTGCAGGAAAGGATGTCCCGAGGCATGGTACATTGGGGAAACCATGCAGACGCCATGACAATGGATGAATGAACACCGCTCAAAAATCACCAGGCAAGACTGTTCTCTTCCTGTGGGGGAACACTTCAGTGGACACGGGCATTCGGCCTCTGATCTTCGGGTAAGCGTTCTCGAAGGCAGCCTTCACGACACACGACAGCGCAGAGTCGCTGAGCAGAGACTGATAGCCAAGTTCTGCACACACGAGGACGGCCTCAACCTGGATCTTGAGTTCATGTCACACTATGTGTAACCCCCACGACTTGCCTGGGCTTGCAAACCTCACTAACTGTCCTGGCTGGAGACAATACACATCTCTTTAACCTTTGCTTAATGCTCCCTCCACTCACATTGTCTATTTCTTTAAGACTTGATTACCTGTAAAGACACGCATTCCAAACATTATTTTGTAAATTGTGTTTGTGTCTTTATATGCCCTGTTTGTGAACAGAAATCCCACTCACCTGATGAAGGGACAGCGCTCCGAAAGCTTGTGGATTGTGCGACCAAATAAACCTGTTGGACTTTAACCTCGTGTTGTGAGACTTCTTACTGTGTTTACCCCAGTCCAACACCGGCATCTTCACAACATGAGTTTAGATAACAAGCGAATGCAAAGTCACTGTGATTGGTAAATGTAACGTGAGGAGGATCTTTTTTTTCTTGTTGGCTCAGAGATAGGAAACAGAGTGTGGGGAGACATTGGCATTTCTCAAAGGAAGAAGTGAGTGTTCAGCAATGGGGAAAGTGAGAGTCATAGAATTCATATACTGCAGAAGGAGCCATTCAGATCAACAAGCCTGCCCCGACAGTAATCCCACCCAGGCCTGAATCCCCCTGAGACTCAGGGGCAATTTAGCAAACGTGCAAACTCAACAAAGACAGTGACCCGAGGGTGGGAATCGAACCCAGGTCCCTGGCGTTGTGAGTCAACAGTGCTAACCACTGTGCCACAAAGTCATGGAGGTTTACAGCATGGAAACAGGCCCTTTGGCCCAACATGTCCATGCCGCCCAGTTTTTACCATGAAGGTAGTACCAATTGCCTGTGTTGGCCCATATCTCTCTATACCAATCTTACCAATTTAGCTGTCTAAATTGTACCCGCTGCTACTACGATCTCTGGCAGCTTGTTCCAATCCCTCACCACCCTCTGTGTGAAAAGAATTGCCCTCTGGACCCTCTCCCCTCTCACTTTAAACCTATCTCCTCTAGTTTTAGACTCCCCTCCCTTTTGGAAATGATGTTGACTTGCTTACCAAAGAACAAAGAAAATTACAGCACAGGAACAGGCCCTTCGGCCCTCCAAGCCTGCACTGACCATGCTGCCCGACTGAATTAAAACCGCCTACCCTTCCGGGGACCATATCCCTCTATTCCCATCCTATTCATGTGCTTGTCCAGACCCCCCGTAAAACTCACTATCGAATCTGCTTCCTTTACCTCCCCCGGCAGCAAGTTCTAGGCACCCACCACCCTCTAAAAAAACGTACCTCATACATCTCTTTTAAACCTAGCCCCTCGCACCTTAAACGTATGGCCCCATGTAAGTGAATCTTCCACCCTGGGAAAAAGCTTCTGACTATCCACTCTGTCCATGCCCCTCATAATCTTGTAGACTTCTATCAGGTCTCCCCTCAACCTCTGTCGTTCCAGTGAGAACAAACCAAGTTTCTTCAACCTCTCCTCATAGCTAGTGCACTCCATACCAGGCAAAATCCTGGTAAATCTTTTCTGAATCCTCTCCAAAGCTTCCACATCTTTCTGGTACTGTGCCGACCAGAATTGAACACTATGTTCCAAGTGCGGCCTAACTAAGATTCTGTACAGCTGCTATATCCATGCCCTCATTATTTTATAGACATCTATAAGGCACCCCTAAGCCTACTCAAGGGAAAACAGTCCCAGACTATCCAGCGTCTTATTATAACTCAAACCAGCAAGCCCTGTAGCATCCCAGTAATTATTTTCTGCACACTTTCTCGATTAATAATATCCTTTCTATAATAGGGTGACCAGAACAATACACAGTATTCCAAGTGTGGCCTTACCAATGTCTTGTACAACTTCAACAAGATGTCCCAACTCCTGTATTCAATGTTCTGACCAATGAAAACAAGCATGCGGAATGCCTTCTTCACCACTCTGTCCATCTGTGACTCCACTTTCAAGGAGCTATGAATCTGCACCCCGAGATCTCTTTGTTCTGTAACTCTCACCAATGCCCTACCATTAACTGAGTAAGTCTTGTATTGGTTCGATCTATCAAAATGCATCAACTGGCATTTATCTAAATTAAACTCCATCTGCCATTCATCAGGCCATTGGCCCAAGTGATTAAGATCCCGTTGCAACCCTAGATAACCTTCTTCACTGTCTACTATGCCACAAATCTTGGTGTCATCTGCAAACTTACTAACCATGCCTCCTAAATTCTCATCCAAATCATTAATATAAATGACAGATAACAGTGGACCCAGCACTGATCCCTGAGGCACACCGCTGGTCACAGGCCTCCAGTTTGATCAAAAACACAACCCTCTACAACCACCCTTTGTCTTCTGTCATCAAGCCAATTTTATATCCATTTGGCTACCTCACCCTGGATCCCGTGAGATTTTACCAAATCCTGTCTGCTTTTGTTTTTAAACACTGAAACCTCTTGACCTTGTTGAGAATACCAGTGCGGTTTGAGAAAAGCAAACACTGATCACACACTTAGCAACACCCCAACACAGGACTGAGCAGAGTTGCTTGTGCGCTATACAGGCAAAATATTCCACACATAGAGTACACACGGGAGATGGAGAGGAAAGGGTGTGGAATATAGTGTTGCAGTTACCGATAGAGTGTAGTGAAAGATCAGCTTAATATATGGTAGGTCCACTCAAAAGTTGACATTCTGACCAAGAACTAAAGCTTTCCACAAAGCAAGGCTCACAAATTCAACACCACTTTCCTTTGTCCCCTCTCCCATCATGCTGTGTTCAGAGTCTCTGATCGATGCTAAGGGCCTAGAATTTGAGGCTCTGAGCTGAACCCACAATCTGTCTGATTCTGAGGGAAGATTACTGCCCACTCAGATACAGCTGGCTGCAGTATCCCCTTGAAATATATCTGTTGTGTAAAGAGCCGCATGTTTTTTTTCTGTGTCCCTTCAAGAACTATTGAATAATCTTTAAACATCTGCATTAATTATCACAGAACAGAGCCAACATGGTGGAATCTAGTATCAGGGAGGGCACAGTTTAAAATTCATACAGCTCCCATTAAAGATGGAGATGAGGAGGAATAATTTATTCTCTTATAGGTTGGTTAGTGTTTAGAATTCCCTTCCCCAGAGAGTTGGGACATTGGACATATTCAATGGGAGCAAGTTAAAACGTGCAGCAAAAGGGAGACCATCTATACCTCTCTCAATCTGTGTGTCTCTCTTTTTCTCACTCTCTGTGTCTGTGTCTTGTGTCCTTCTCTCTATCTCACTCTCCGTCTCTGGGAATCTGTGAAAAATATCCACAAACATCAGTCAACCATTTGACGTTTCTTCACAGTGGCCATTTGATGTGAGCGCAGCACTGAGATATTTCTGACAGAGTTGTCTCCTCACTAAGGTAACGTTAGTACTTAAATGTGACGGGGACCCAGCTATTGAGACAAAACTAGGGTTGTATCTGTGTTTGTGTGTGTGTGTGCCTGTGTGTATCTATGTCTGTGTCTGTGCATCTTTCTGCATGTCTGTGTGTCTGTGTGCCTCTGTTTGTATGCCTCAGTGTGTCTCTGTGTGTTTATCTCTGTGTCTGTGCGTGCCGCTGTGTCTCTGTGTGTGTGCCTGTGTCAGTATGTTTCTGTCTGTGTGTGTGTCTCTGTGTATGTGTGTCGCTCTGTGTGCGTGTCTCTCTGTGGGTCACCGTGTGTGTCTGTGTATCTGTGTGTCTGTCTGTGAGTGTGGGGCTGTGTGTGTGTGTCTGCATGTCTCTGCTCGTGTGTGAGATTGTGTGTGTTTCACTATCTCTCTGTCTCTCAGTCCCCCCCAATCCCAGAATCTGCTTCTCTCTCCACAGTTACACATATAAGGTTAAAAATGTGGAGTTTGAATAATGTACATATTGAAAAGAAATGCTGAAACCAAAATAAGAAATCATACAGCATTGTCTCTTTAAAAAGCAGGTGTCTCTGTGCTGGGGGTTTTAAACTGCCAAAAGCAGGTTGCAGAAGACAACTTTACAACATTTGTATCCAGAGCAGCAGCCAGAGTCCCAGCAGAGCAAAACAGGCTTCTGAATTTGGAGCGATGAGTTTATAGCGAGGACTCAGAGACACGGAACCAATTGCATTCAATCTGAATGTTGTTGACAGCCTCAAGCCTGTATCACTGTATTTCGCACTGTATCTGCCTGTGTCTCTGTATGTATAAATACAGAGAAACAGAGAGACAGGCAGATACACAGAAATACAGTGAACAGGCAGATACAGAGAGAAATACAGTGAACAGGCGGATACACAGAAATACAGTGAACAGGCGGATACACAGAAATACAGTGAACAGGCGAATACAGAGAGAAATACAGTGAACAGGCGGATACAGAGAGAAATACAGTGAACAGGCGGATACAGAGAGAAATACAGTGAACAGGCGGATACAGAGAGAAATACAGTGAACAGGCGGATACAGAGAGAAATACAGTGAACAGGCGGATACAGAGAGAAATACAGTGAACAGGCGGATACAGAGAGAAATACAGTGAACAGGCGGATACAGAGAGAAATACAGTGAACAGGCAGATACAGAGAGATGCAGAGAGACTGGAAGATGCACAGCTTATCCAAATCACTGGTGTATTTTGTGAAGAGGTGGGAAAGAACTGACCCCTACGGGAGCCCACTAGTCATTGGCTGCCACTGAGAAAAATATACTTTAAATCCGACTCACTGTTTCCTGTCTGCGAACCAATTCTCAATCCGTGACCTCGAGTTCCTGAGCATCTCTTGAGAGGGAAGAGTTTCTCACTCTTTAACCTGTCGATACTTCTTGGGATCTTGAATCTCTCTATCAAGTCTCCTCTCAGCATTATTTTCTCTGGGGTGCCGGGGAAAACATTCATTTCCACATCCTTCCCATTATTAAACTCTGACCAAAGGGGAACAGGTTTCAAAATGAAATGAAGGTGCAAATGCCTCGTGACTGTCCCAGTATTAAATTAATTAAACACATCAAAGCATTTTGGTGGGGGGAGTGGGTGGGGGCAGGTTTACTTAATTCCCACCACCCTGTCTAAAAAACACAAGAGGACTCTGGGTTGGAGAACAAGCCTTTCCCCAGGCTCAGGAATGTGAATTTCAGCTCCCTCTCCCTCCCGAGTGCTTCACAGTGAGAGAGGGAGACGGAGAATGTTACAAAGAGAAACTCAGTAAAAGTAGATTGAAGCGCTGCCCTGGGCTCTCACACAGCACCGTGACATTACTGAGAGTAAAACACAGGCACTGTCCAATTGGCCAATTAAACCGTGTCCCAGGGTTTCTCAGTGAGTCAGGATCCTGCCAGGTGAGTACAGGGTTTCTCAGTGAATCAGGATCCTGCCAGGTGAGTACCGTGTTTCTCAGTGAATCAGGATCCTGCCAGGTGAGTACAGGGTTTCTCAGTGAATCAGGATCCTGCCAGGTGAGTACAGGGTTTCTCAGTGAATCAGGATCCTGCCGGGTGAGTACAGGGTTTCTCAGTGAATCAGGATCCTGCCAGGTGTGTACAGGGTTTCTCAGTGAATCAGGATCCTGCCAGGTGAGTACAGGGTTTCTCAGTGAATCAGGATCCTGCCAGGTGAGTACAGGGTTTCTCAGTGAATCAGGATCCTGCCAGGTGAGTACAGGGTTTCTCAGTGAATCAGGATCCTGCCAGGTGTGTACAGGGTTTTTCAGTGAATCAGGATCCTGCCAGGTGAGTACAGGGTTTTTCAGTGAATCAGGATCCTGCCAGGTGAGTACAGGGTTTCTCAGTGAATCAGGATCCTGCCAGGTGAGTACAGGGTTTCTCAGTGAATCAGGATCCTGCTGGGTGAGTACAGGGTTTCTCAGTGAATCTGGATCCTGCCAGGTGAGTACAGGGTTTCTCAGTGAATCAGGATCCTGCCAGGTGAGTACAGGGTTTCTCAGTGAATCAGGATCCTGCCAGGTGAGTACAGGGTTTCTCAGTGAATCAGGATCCTGACAGGTGAGTACAGGGTTTCTCAGTGAATCAGGATCCTGCCAGGTGTGTACAGTGTTTCTCAGTGAATCAGGATCCTGCCAGGTTAGTACAGGGTTTCTCAGTGAATCAGGATCCTGCCAGGTGAGTACAGGGTTTCTCAGTGAATCAGGATCCTGCCAGGTGAGTACAGAGTTTCTCAGTGAATCAGGATCCTCACCGCCTCAGTCTCTCCCCTTCACTATTCCACTCACTCTATTCCCCCCCCCCACTATTCCCCCTTCACTCTCGCTCCCCTCAGCCTCTCTTCCTCTCACTCTTCCTCCCAAAACTCCCTCCCCCTCACTCTTCCACTCACCCTCTCTCCTCATTACCGCTCCCTCATGCCCTCGCACACTCCCCCCTCACTGTCTCCTCCCCACTTAATTCTCCCTCACCCTCTCTACCCCTCACTCCCTCCCCCTCATTCTCTACCCCTCAATTCCTTCCCCTTCACTCTCTCCCCCTCAGTCTCTGCCCTCACGCTCTCCCCTTTACTTTCCCTCCCTTAGCCTCTCTCCCCTCACACTCTCTCCCCTCACACGTTCCCCTCATTCTCTCCCCTCACTTTCTCCTCAATTCCTTCCCCTTCACTCTCTCCCCCTCATTCTCTGCTCTCTCACTCTCCCGCCTCACACTCTCCTCTTTACTTTCCCTCCCTTAGTCTCTCTCCCCCCTCATTCTCTTCCCCCTCACTGTCTTCCCCCAGTCTCTCCCCTCACACTAACCCACCTCAGACACTCCCCTTTACTGTCCGTCCCCTCAGCCTCTCTCCCCTTATTCTTTCCCCTCACTCTATCTCCCCCATCACTCGGTTACCCTTTCTCTCGCTTCCTCTCACTTTCTCCCCCTCAGTCTCTCTCTCCTCACTCTCTCTCATTTCTCCTCACCTTCTCTCGCTTCCCCTCGCTCTCTCTCGCTTCCCATCACCCACTCCTCCTCAGTCTCCCCTCACTTGGTCTCTGCTCTCCCCACTCGCTCTGCCCATCGCTCTCTCTCCCCTCACTCCATCTCCCTTTGCCCTCTACCCTCACTCACTCTCTCCCCCTCACTCGCTCTTCACTTACTCTGCCCCTCACTCTATCACCTCTCACTCTCTCCCCGTCAATCCCTCTCCCCTTACTCTCTCCCTCCTCTGACTCTCTCCCCTCACGCATTCTTCAACGTCTTTACCCCTCCTCTCTCTTCCTTCGCTCTTATTGAACCATTGAATTCAGCCACTTAAACCCTGTTCGGGAATTAAGCAAATACAAAAGTGCCCCTGAGATTAGGCCGTGAATTGAGGCCTAGTCACACAGGCCTTGAATTGAGGCCCAGTGAAACAGAACAATCCTTTCCATCCACAAATCCCAGTGCCCTGTCTAAAAACACGAGGACTCTGGGATGGAGAACAAGCCTTTCCCCAGGCTCAGGAATGTGAATTTCAGCTCCCTCTCCCTCCCGAGTGCTTCACAGTGAGAGAGGGAGACTGAGAATGTTACAAAGAGAAACTCAGTAAAAGTAGATTGAAGCTCTGCCCTGGGCTCTCACACAGCACCGTGACATTACTGAGAGTAAAACACAGGCACTGTCCAATTGGCCAATTGAACCGGGTCCCAATCGCAGCCTTTTTCATTCCAAGCCCCTGTGAGAACTCGATCGAAACGCCCTCTCTGCAGCTCTGCCTTACCCTGTTCCTCTCCATATCCCACCCTCCTTTCCCTCGATCTTTTATGTTTAAAATGTGGACACTGATACAGTGTGAGGAATATGGGGCAGGGAGGAGGCACAGAGCATGAGTGCACAGCAAGATCCCACACAGTCTGACCATGGCCAGATACAATGTGATATTTAAGTGAGATTGGGGTAAAGTGAGTGGGCAATGAGGGATCACACCTCTCCCACTCTCTCCCTCCCCACCTCTTCCTTCCACCCCTCCCCAGTTAAAATAAGGGGACATCACTCCAGGTTTGGTGCTGTTTGTACATTTGATATGAACGGGGAACCTTCCACTTCCAGCACAGTCACTCCTCTCTGTTTCTCTCTCTGATTCCCTCTCTTTTACCTCCATCATCTCTGTCCCTATCCACACCCCTCCTCTCTCTCTCTCTCCTGCTCTTGATGATCTATCTCTGTTCTCTCTCTCTCTCTCTCTGCCTGTTTATCTCCCCCTATCTCTGTACGTACCCATCGCCCTCCTCTCTCTCTCGCCTGCTCTGGATAATCTCTCTCTCTCTCTCGCCTGCTCTGGATAATCTCTCTCTCTCTCTCGCCTGCTCTGGATAATCTCTCTCTCTCTGACGATGAATCTGGATTGAAATGCTCTCTGAAAGGTTTCTGTCTGACCATTTTAAATCATGTCACCCTGTGACCACTGTTTGTGTTGATCACTGATTCACATTGAGAAATGAGGCTGGGGGCAGTGGTGGGAGATGGGAGCAATCACAGTCAGTTGTCAGTGCACTGAACTTGGGGAGCAGAACCACGGTCTCCCAGCAGGATAGGCTGCAGGGAAAATACACACAGCAAGATCCCACAAGCAAACTGCTCTGTTACCCTCCCGTCCCCCCCGCCCCATCCCCCCGCCCCTCACTGTTACCTTCCATTTCCCATTTCTCTCACTGATAACTCACAATCAAAGGAGAACGATGGGAGACAGAGAGAGAGAGAGAGAGCAGGAAAACCCACAATCACATCCTGAATTAAATGAATTATTTTGTTTTTAACCATCGAGTTCTCCCACTTCAGCACTGACACTGTTCGGGGATGAAGCAAATACAAAAGGACATTCTGAGGGCCCCCTGAGATTAGGCCTTGAATTGAGGCCTAGTCACAGAGGCTGCATTAAACCTCGGGGACAGAGAACAGTTTTCTTCCCCCTCCCCCAGTGAATGAGGACAATCCTCTCCAGCCCCGGAACTGCCCCAGACACGACTGGAAGGAGTGAGGGGGAAAAGGGAGAGTGGGGATGAGGGTGGAGCCAGTGATCTCCAGACCCTGCCCCTTCCCCTTCCCCCCCCCGCATTAAAACAACAAATCACGTTGGGATTTTCCTCGACTTTATTACAAGATGCAACACAGAAGCAAATAGGCGGAGCAACGGGGAAGGATTGCAGGAAAGTGAGTGAAAAAACACCCTCGCCCTCTCTCTCCCCCTCCCTCCTCCTCCACCTCATTCTCTCCCCCTACTCTTGCCCTCCCTCTCGCGACCCACATTCTAGAACCTTTGATCTCTCCCCCTTGCACACTCTGCCTCCCTCACACTTTCCTCTTTTCCACTCTCTCCCACTGATTCTCTTCCCCTCACCCTCTCTTCTCCTCACTCCCTCCCCCTCATGCGTCACTTTCCTCCTCACTTAATTTCTCCCTCCCCCTCACTCCCTCCCTCAATTCCTTCCCTTTCACTCTCTTCCCCCTCAGTCTCTGCCCTCACACTCTCCCCTTTACTTTCCATCCCTTAGTCTCTCTCCCTTCACACTTCCCCACTCGCCCTCCCCTCTCTCTCCTCCTCACTCTCTTCGTCTTCACTCTCTCCCTTCCCCTTCAGTGTCTTTCCCCCTCAGTCTTTTCCATCACACGATCCCGCCTCAGACCTTCCACTCTCTTCCCCCTCAGTCTTTTCCGTCACACTATCCCGCCTCAGACCTTCCACTCTCTTCCCCCTCAGTCTTTTCCGTCACACTATCCCGCCTCAGAACTTCCACTCTCTTCCCCCTCAGTCTTTTCCGTCACACTATCCCGCCTCAGACACTCCCCTTCACTATCCGTCCCATCAACCTCTTTCCCGCTTATGCTCTCTCCCCTCAGTTGCTCATTTACTCTCCCCCTTACTCTCTCCTGACTCTCTCCCCGTCAGTTCCTCTTCCCGTTCTCTCACTCCTCTCTCCCTCATTCTTCACCTTTCTCCCCCTCTCACCGTCCCTTCACTCCATCTCCGCTCACTTTCTCCCCTTCACTCTACCTCATTCTCTTCTCTCTCCTCCTCACTTTCATCCCCCACTCTCTCCCCCTCACTCCCTCCCCTCTATCTCTCCGCTTCACCCTTCTCCTCCCCCTGCGTCCCCCGCACTCCCCTCTCATTCTCTTACCCCTCATGCGCTATCTTCCCGTCACTCTCCCTCCCCTCCTCACTCTCCCTCCCCCATTCTCTCCCTCACTTTTCACCTATTCTCCTCCTCATTCGACCTCCCATCGCGCTCTCCCCTCACACCATCTGCCCTCAACCTCACTCCCCCTCACTCGCTCTTCACCGACCCTCTCCCTCACTCTTTCTGCTCACTCTCTCTCATTGAGTGTATTTAAGACAGAGATAGACATGTTCTTGATTGGTCAGGGGATCAAATGTTATGGGGGAAATGCGGGAGAATGGGGTTGGAAACTTATCAGCCGTGATTAAATGGTGGAGGAGACTCGATGAGCAGAATAGCTGAATTCTGCTCCTGTATCTTATGGTCTTTTCAGTTTCACGCTCACTGTTAGCATTTACACTATTTACACTGTTATTATTACACAATTATTTACACCAGTCCCCCGCTCTTTATTAGCTTGTGTACGTATTAGTTTCAGCATTCCAATGATTCACAATTAGCATTTAACTAATTAACCAATAAGTATTTAATTGTAAATAACTACAGTTATACAGATGATAAAATTTGGAATATCCATTACAATTACAGAGCAGCAGCATTAACCCTTTCTCTTCCAAGACTCAATAACACAGATCATGTCACATACTGAGCAGTATTCAGTTAAAACTAGCACAGACCAGACAACACAATATTAGTTTAAATTGCAATAATAGATGATATGAACAGTTTGTTCTGAAGAAATGATATTAATTTGAAAGTGATTAATTCATAGTCTTTGAAGAATTTCCCCGATTCAATGTGAAGCTTTTAATGGTGTAGAATATCTACCCACTTTTCAGCGCCGGCATCTGCAACTGTCGATGGATGAAAAGCAACAATCTGACAAACACCAGGTAATATCTGTCACGGTAAAATAAACAGTTTGATAAATAATGGGAATATCTGACATCGTGCATCTGTCCTGAGATCTTTGGGATAATCCAAAATAAATCATACATTCAGAAATTAAATAAAGCTGAGGTGAGTGTGCAGGGACAGAGTGAAATTGTGAATTCTAGCTTTCTATGCTCTCGCTCTGTATCTGCTCAGTGAGATATAAGGAACAAGGAAAGAGGAAACTGCATTTCCGAGGCTCCGATCCTGTGCAATCCTGCGCCAGTGTTCCTTTGTTGCTTTCGTTCGAGGGATGTCGGTTTCAGAGGAAATGTTATCACTTTTGTCCAACTTAAATGTTATTTGGTTACAGGGCGCTGCGATTTCATTAACCGCTGCAATGCGTGGGTTTGTTGCTTGATAGTGGTTTGTGATGTGCGTTTCTGTGGGTTTATGGCTGCGTGTTGAGAGTATTTAAGAGAGATTCTGTGTTTCTCTCTGTGTCAGTACGTGGATAAGAGTGTACAATTGTCTGTGTTTGTGAGTGTGTGGGTGTCAGTTTGTGCCTGTGTGTCTGGAAATAGGTGCAGGTGTGTTATCTTGGAAACAGGAATTACAGAGTGCAGCAGAGTTTACCCACTCCCATTCTGAATGGGATTAGTGTCTGATAACTGCACCAAATGTACACATTACAGTCTGAGATCATCCCCAACTACAATCTCCAGACAATATCTCCCATAGGGAATGAGGGAACAGAGTTCATGTACAGTGTCTGGTGATAAAAGGGTTAATTCACCAGCCGGGGTTCCTGCTGCAAACTCCAATCCCTCTCAATATTGTTCAATATTCACGCTGCAGGAACCGGTTCCCAGATGCAGACATGGGACTTACTGAACTTGTCTGAGGCTCACAGAGAGCAGCGCCTGCAGTAGCTGTGAGCCGCCAGCAGGTGGTGGCATTGTGTCACTTTAATCACCAGATAGTGAAAGAGGTTTTGAGGAGAGGCTGGTGGAGCCTTTAATTCATTCACAGAGACAGAGAGGAAACTCTGACAAGATTGACCAATCTGCCCCCTGCTGGGTACTGTCAGAATCACACACACACTGTTCTCTCTCTGGAGAATGATCTCTGCTGCTCCATTTTGAAAGGAGGTTGAAGACTCTGTTGCTGAGAACACTGACAACACATTGCTGCTTAAACAATGGTTTGCAGCAATCTTTCCTTCAATGTGGAGACTAAAACTACAACCGTTTTCCAGCTGGGAAACCAGGTAAGCAGGGAAATCAGTGCCAGGCTGGAGGGGCTGATGGAATAGGGAGGGAGAGGGGCAGGAATGAAGGGTTTGGAAGGAGCTGTCGAAGATCTTCACAATTCAGGATTTCACTGTAACCGGTGGAGCAGCAATGTTTATAGATTGAAATGTTCACGCTGTCACTTCCAGTCCCGGTCTGGATCCCTGCAGCGACTCCAGCTGTCTCTTCCTGGGAGGAAACCGGAGCACCGTGCACAGTTCCGGCCTCCCTATCCCCTTGGTTAGACCACACTCGGAGCACCGTGCACAGTTCCGGCCTCCCTATCCCCTTGGTTAGACAACACTCGGAGCACCGTGCACAGTTCCGGTCTCCCTATCCCCTGGGTTAGACCCACACTCGGAGCACCGTGCACAGTTCCCGTCTCCCTATCCCTCGGTTAGACCACACTCGGAGCACCGGGCACAGTTCCAGTCTCCCTATCCCCTCTTTTAGACCACACTTGGAGCACCGTGCACAGTTCCGGCCTCCCTATCCCCTCGGTTAGACTACACTCGGAGCACCGTGCACAGTTCCCGTCTCCCTATCCCCTCGGTTAGACCACACTCGGAGCACCGTGCACAGTTCCGGTCTTCCTCATCCCCTCGGTTAGACCACACTCGGAGCACCGTGCCCAGTTCCCGTCTCCCTCTCCCTCTGTTAGACCACACTCGGAGCACCGTGCACAGTTCCCGTCTCCCTATCCCCTCGGTTAGACCCACACTCGGAGCACCGTGCACAGTTCCGGCCTCCCTATCCCCTCGGTTAGACCCACACTCGGAGCACCGTGCACAGTTCCGGCCTCCCTATCCCCTCGGTTAGACCACACTCGGAGCACCGTGCACAGTTCCCGTCTCCCTATCCCCTCGGTTAGACCCACACTCGGAGCACCGTGCACAGTTCCGGCCTCCCTATCCCCTCGGTTAGACCCACACTCAGGAGCACCGTGCACAGTTCCGGCCTCCCTATCCCCTCGGTTAGACCACACTCGGAGCACCGTGCACAGTTCCGGTCTCCCTATCCCCTCGGTTAGACCACACTCGGAGCACCGTGCACAGTTCCGGCCTCCCTATCCCCTCGGTTAGACCCACACTCGGAGCACCGTGCACAGTTCCGGCCTCCCTATCCCCTCGGTTAGACCACACTCGGAGCACCGTGCACAGTTCCCATCTCGGTATCCCCTCGGTTAGACCACACTCGGAGCACCGTGCACAGTTCCGGCCTCCCTATCCCCTCGGTTAGACCACACTCGGAGCACCGTGCACAGTTCCCGTCTCCCTATCCCCTCTTTTAGACCACACTTGGAGCACCGTGCACAGTTCCGGCCTCCCTATCCCCTCGGTTAGACCCACACTCGGAGCACCGTGCACAGTTCCGGTCTCCCTATCCACTCGGTTAGACCACACTCGGAGCACCGTGCACAGTTCCGGTCTTCCTCATCCCCTCGGTTAGACCACACTCGGAGCACCGTGCCCAGTTCCCGTCTCCCTCTCCCTCAGTTAGACCACACTCGGAGCACCGTGCACAGTTCCCGTCTCCCTATCCCCTCGGTTAGACCCACACTCGGAGCACCGTGCACAGTTCCGGCCTCCCTATCCCCTCGGTTAGACCCACACTCGGAGCACCGTGCACAGTTCCGGCTTCCCTATCCCCTCGGTTAGACCACACTCGGAGCACCGTGCACAGTTCCCGTCTCCCTATCCCCTCGGTTAGACCACACTCGGAGCACCGTGCACAGTTCCGGTCTCCCTATCCCCTCGGTTAGACCACACTCGGAGCACCGTGCACAGTTCCGCTCTCCCTATCCCCTCGGTTAGACCCACACTCGGAGCACCGTGCCCAGTTCCCGTCTCCCTCGGTTAGACCACACTCGGAGCACCGTGCCCAGTTCCCGTCTCCCTCGGTTAGACCACACTCGGAGCACCGTGCCCAGTTCCCGTCTCCCTCTCCCTCGGTTAGACCACACACAGAGCACCGTGCACAGTTCCCATCTCGGTATCCCCTCGGTTAGACCACACTCGGAGCACCGTGCACAGTTCCGGTCTCCCTATCCCCTCGGTTAGACCACACTCGGAGCACCGTGCCCAGTTCCCGTCTCCCTCGGTTAGACCACACTCGGAGCACCGTGCACAGTTCCCGTCTCCCTATCCCCTCGGTTAGACCACACTCGGAGCACCATGCACAGTTCCGGTCTCCCTATCCCCTCGGTTAGACCACACTCGGAGCACCATGCACAGTTCCGATCTCCCTATCCCCTCGGTTAGACCCACACTCGGAGCACCGCGCACAGTTCCAGTCTCCCTATCCCCTCGGTTAGACCACACTCGGAGCACCGCGCTCAGGTAGGGACCCACCTCAGATAGGGGACCATTTCCAGCGGCCAGCAGAACACGGGGCGACGGCAGATTTTGCGATACACCCCATTGGTCAAATCGCTCTCGCTCAGGTCCACCCAGTTGATGACGAACTCCGTGCCGTCCCACGCGAAGCGGAAACGTTTCTGTTCAAGCTTGTAGGATTCTTCAATCTCTGAGGCGAGGGGCTGAGGGAGGAGGAGGGAGGGGGAGGGAAAACAGAGGCACGCACAGATTAACGAAAGGAACCCACTCCCATGCCTCTGCCGCCATCGAGCGCGCAGGAATGTGCAAATTCGGGGCACGAATCAGCCATTCCGCCCCTCCACCTCTACTATCCCATTTGATAAGATCAGTTTGTTCTCTCCACCCTCCTCCCCGCCATTACTCCTTGACCTCCCCCTCCCCTCCCATCCATCCTCCTCTGCCCCTCCGTCCCCGCTGCTCTCTGTGGGGGAATGAATCCCGCAGACTAATCACTCGCTGAGCGAGTCTTCCTCATCTCCCTCTTCAATGAGATCGGAGAGTCGCTCCTCCGTGCAGCTTTTGACATCCTGAGTAGGATAGGCGTGTCAAACTCCTTGGTAGGCCGAGATTGAAGCCTAGTCTCTGTGTATCACAAGTCACACAGGGATGGAGTGGGGCCTAATTCCTTAATAGGCCCAGTTTGAAGCCTCAGCCTTGAGGGACACTGAGGAGGTACTCTTTCTCTCTGGGCTCCCCGGCACAGTACAGCCGCTCCAGTTGGTGCTGGGCCAGCTCCGGCAGGCTGATCCACTTGGCGGGGCGGCGTCGGAGCAGCTGCCAGTGGTAGGGGAAGCGGGTGTGGTGACGAGGGCAGCTTGGACCCAGCTCGCACTTGCCCAGCAAGTGTGGCTGGCAGATGTCCGAGTGCCAACACTGGTGGACGTGGAGGCGGGGCGGGCCGTCCGAGGACCCCCGCGGGCAGCGCTCGGAGGGGGGCAGGGGGGGAGCAGGGGAGGGGACAGGTACGGGGTGGAGTCATCTGGTTCGACCGGGCCTGAGAGAGGGGGACAGGGAGAGAGTAGAGGGGGGAGAGGGAGAGAGACGGGGGGGGGGGGGGGGGGAGAGAGAGAGGCGGGGGGTGGGGAGAGAGAGAGAGACGGGGGGGTGGGGAGAGAGAGGCGGGGGGGTGGGGAGAGAGAGAGGCGGGGGGGTGGGGAGAGAGAGAGAGGCGGGGGGGTGGGGAGAGAGGCGGGGGGGTGGGGAGAGAGGCGGGGGGGTGGGGAGAGAGACGGGGGGTGGGGGGAGAGACGGGGGGAGAGAGAGACGGGGGTGGGGGAGAGAGAGACGGGGGGTGGGGGAGAGAGACGGGTGGTGGGGGAGAGACGGGGGGGTGGGGGGAGAGAGACGGGGGGGTGGGGGGAGAGAGACGGGGGGGTGGGGGGAGAGAGACGGGGGAGTGGGGGGAGAGAGACGGGGGAGAGAGACGGGGGGGTGGGGGGAGAGAGAGACGGGGGGTGGGGGAGAGAGAGAGACAGGGGGTGGGGGGAGAGAGACGGGGGGGTGGGGGGAGAGAGACGGGGGGGTGGGGGGAGAGAGACGGGGGGGTGGGGGGAGAGAGACGGGGGGGTGGGGGGAGAGAGACGGGGGGGTGGGGGGAGAGAGACGGGGGGGTGGGGGGAGAGAGATGGGGGGGTGGGGGGAGAGAGACGGGGGGGTGGGGGGAGAGAGACGGGGGGTGGGGGGAGAGAGACGGGGGGGTGGGGGGAGAGAGACGGGGGGGGTGGGGGGAGAGAGACGGGGGGGTGGGGGGAGAGAGGCGGGGGGTGGGGAGAGAGAGACGGGGGGTGGGGGAGAGAGAGACGGGGGGTGGGGGAGAGAGGCGGGGGGGTGGGGAGAGAGGCGGGGGGGTGGGGAGAGAGAGAGGCGGGGGGGTGGGGAGAGAGGCGGGGGGGGTGGGGAGAGAGACGGGGGGTGAGACGGGGGGACAGAGAGACGGGGGTGGGGGAGAGAGAGACGGGGGGTGGGAGAGAGAGACGGGGGGGTGGGGGGAGAGAGACGGGGGGGTGGGGGGAGAGAGACGGGGGGGTGGGGGGAGAGAGACGGGGGGTTGGAAACTTATCAGCCGTGATTAAATGGTGGAGGAGACTCGATGAGCAGAATAGCTGAATTCTGCTCCTGTATCTTATGGTCTTTTCAGTTTCACGCTCACTGTTAGCTATAGTATTTACACTAGTTCCCCCGCTCTTTATTAGCTTGTGTACGTATTAGTTTCAGCATTCCAATGATTCACAATTAGCATTTAACTGATTAACCAATAAGTATTTAATTGTAAATAACTACAGTTATACAGATGATAAAATTAGGAATATCCATTACAATTACAGAGCAGCAACATTAACCCTTTCTCTTCCAAGACTCAATAACACAGATCATGTCACATCCTGAGCAGTATTCGGTTAAAACTAGCACAGACCAGACAACACAATAAAGTTAGTTTAAATTGCAATAATAGATGATATGAACAGTTTGTTCTGAAGAAATGATACTGATTAGAAAGTGATTAATTCATAGTCTTTGAAGAATTTCCCCGGTTCAATGTGAAGCTTTTAATGGTGTAGAATATCTACCCACTTTTCAGCACCGGCATCTGCAACTGTCGATGGATGAAAAGCAACAATCTGACAAACACCAGGTAATATCTGTCATGGTAAAATAAACAGTTTGATAAATAATGGGAATATCTGACATCATGCATCTGTCCTGAGATCTTTGGGATAATCCAAAATAAATCATACATTCAGAAATTAAATAAAGCTGAGGTGAGTGTGGAGGAAGAGTGAAATTGTGAATTCTAGCTTTCTATGCTCTCGCTCTGTATCTGCTCAGTGAGATATAAGGAACAAGGAAAGAGGGAACAGCATTTCCGAGGCTCCGATCCTGTGCAATCCTGCGCCAGTGTTCCTTTGTTGCTTTCGTTCGAGGGATGTCAGTTTCAGAGGAAATGTTATCACTGTTGTCCAACTTAAATCATTTGGTTGTGGGGTGCTGAGAATTCATTCACCGCTGTAATGCATGGGTTTGTGATGTGTGTTTCTGTGGGTGTATGGCTGCGTGTTATGTGTATTTCAGAGAGATTCTGTGTTTCTCTCTGTAAGTCTCTCTGTGTCTCAGTACGTGGGTAAGAGTGTGGAAGTGTCTGGGTTTGTATGTGTGTGTTTGTGAGAGTATGTATCTCTGTGCCCGTGAGCATGTGTGAGAGTTTGTCAGTGTGTGAATGAGTGTGTGGGTGCCAGTTTGTGTCTGTGTGTGTGTGTCTGGAGGGATGTGTGTCGGATGCACAGATGCGTGTATGTGTATGATTATGTGTCTGTGTGTCGTTTTCCATGATTGTGCCTCTCTGTGTGTTGCTCTGTGTGTCTCTCTGTGAGCGTGTGTGTGAGATTGTGATTGTGTGTTTTTGTGTGGGAATGTCAGTGCCTCTGTGTGATTGAGATTATAAATCAGAAACACATTCCACCTTTGGATTGGAATCACTTTAATCAACCTGTGCATTCGGGATTGTAACAGTTCCAGAAATAATTGCAGTAACATTTACCGTGTGTGTTGTGGATTAAGGAATGGAAACCCTGCTTCACCAGAGTCAACACTGAAACTTTCCCAGATAAATATGTGGGAACTTTTATTGAGGTTGATAATTGGCAGGGTAAACGGGGGGCGAGAGTGGAATGAGAGAATTTGGATTCCAACTGAGCTGCTCTCTGTCTCACCGAAACCTGTGCAATTGGAAAGCAAGAGTTGCAAAAGGGGAATAGTTTGTTTGGAAATTATTTTCTGTTCGAACACGGACAAAATGTGATTGAAGGTTGTAATTGTGTCTCAAAATGTTTGTGTTTCCAATTTTCAGAGAACCAGTCTGTGAGATTGAGACAATTATCTTGGAAACGTTAAAAGAACCGTTTGCAAGATCCCCTGTGTAAGATTAAACACTGAATGTCTGACACAGGAATTACAGAGTGCAGCAGAGTTTACCCACTCCCATTCTGAATGGGATCAGTGTCTGATAACTGCACCAAATGTACACATTACAGTCTGAGATCATCCCCAACTACAACCTCCAGACAATATCTCCCATAGGGAATGAGGGAACAGAGTTCATGTACAGTGTCTGGTGATAAAAGGGTTAATTCACCAGCCGGGGTTCCTGCTGCAAACTCCAATCCCTCTCAATATTGTTCAATATTCACGCTGCAGTAACCGGTTCCCAGATGCAGACATGGGACTTACTGAACTTGTCTGAGGCTCACAGAGAGCAGCGCCTGCAGTAGCTGTGAGCCGCCAGCAGGTGGTGGCATTGTGTCACTTTAATCACCAGATAGTGAAAGAGGTTTTGAGGAGAGGCTGGTGGAGCCTTTAATTCATTCACAGAGACAGAGAGGAAACTCTGACAAGATTGACCAATCTGCCCTCTGCTGGGTACTGTCAGAATCACACACACACTGTTCTCTCTCTGGAGAATGATCTCTGCTGCTCCATTTTGAAAGGAGGTTGAAGACTCTGTTGCTGAGAACACTGACAACACATTGCTGCTTAAACAATGGTTTGCAGCAATCTTTCCTTCAATGTGGAGACTAAAACTACAACAGTTTTCCAGCTGGGAAACCAGGTAAGCAGGGAAATCAGTGCCAGGCTGGAGGGGCTGATGGAATAGGGAGGGAGAGGGGCAGGAATGAAGGGTTTGGAAGGAGCTGTCGAAGATCTTCACAATTCAGGATTTCACTGTAACCGGTGGAGCAGCAATGTTTATAGATTGAAATGTTCACACTCGCACTGTCAGTCCCGGTCTGGATCCCTGCAGCGACTTCAGCTGTCTCTTCCCATTTGGACTGAACTGATTCATCTCCAGCCTGAAACAGATTAAAGATGAAACAGGAAATAAACAGATTGAACAACAGAGTAAATAACAGGAGACTGGAGTTAATGGGACAAATCTTCTGGTCTCTGGATCGCCAGAGGCCAGACACACATCCGAAGATGAGCATCGGGACCCTGTGGATGTCCTGACGCACTGATCTACCTGGGAATTGTCCCAGAGGTATTAACTACTATTGGGGAACTCCCCTGCTGCAGTTAGAGTCAGATACTTGGGACAGATCCACAAAGTTTACCTGGATAGTTACTCAGGTAATGTTAGACAGCTCACCACCTGGGCTAATACCTGAATAGCACACCCGAGTCCCCCAATCACTTCCCACTGATCCCCATACTCCACCTCCCACAATCTGACTAGACCCACTCATAGAGTCACAGAGGTTTACAGCATGGAAACAGGCCATTTGGCCCAACTTGTCCATGCCGCCCTTTTTTAAAAAACACCCGAAACTACAGTTCCACCCATATAGACTCAGTGGCTGAACCCTCGGATATATCCCCTCTCAGTACGGCCGTGATGCTTTCCCTAATCAAAAGTGCAACTCCCCCTCCTCTCTTACCTCCTGTTCTATCTTTCCAATAGCACCTGTACCCTGGAACATTGAGCTGCCAGTCCTGTCCCTCCCTTAGCCATGTTTCAGTAATTGCTATAATATCCCAGTCCCATGTACCCATCAATGCCCTGAGTTCATCTGCCTTGCCCGTCAGGCCTCTTGCATTGAAATAAATGCAGTTTAATCTGGACTTCCCTTGCTCTCTGTCTTGCTTCTGTCTGATCTGTCTGGTACTAGGATTACTGACACTGCCTTTACTAATTAATGTGCTCTCTTTAACTTCCGTGCTGTCCTCAAACTTCTCCTCTGTCTCCCTACTGCTTTGGATCCCACCCCCCTGCCAACCTCGTTTAAACGCTCCCGAGCTGCTCGAGCAAATCTCCCCGCCAGGATGTTAGTCCCCCTCCAGTTCAAATGTAATCCATCCTTCTTGAACAGATCAGCCCTTCCCCAGAAAAGATCCCAATGATCCAAAAATCTAAATCCCTGCCCCCTGCACCAGCTCTCAAGCCAGTCATTCATCTGCCTAATCCTCCTATTCCTACTCTCACTAGCACGTGGTACCGATAGTAGTCCTGAAATTACTACCTTCGAGGCCCTACACGTTAGCCTTCTGCCTAACTCTCTGCATTCACATTTCAGGACCTCATCCCTTTTCCTACCTATGTCGTTGGTACCAATATGTACAACGACCTCTGGCTGCTCACCCTCCCCCCTTCAGAATGTCCTGCAATCGCTCAGAGACGTCCTTGACCCTGGCACCAGGGAGGCAACACACCATCCTGGAGTCTCGATTGCGGCCACAGAAACGCCTGTCTGTGCCTCTAACTAGCGAGTCCCCGATTACTACTGCTCGCTTGCTCTTTGCCCGACCCTGTCCCACAGCAGAACCAGCTGTGGTGTCACAGGCCTGGCTGCTGCTGGTATCTCCCCCTGACAGGCTGTCACTCCCGTAAATCATCTCTCCCTCCCCTCCAGCCCGACTACCTCCCACTAGCCCTTGAACAAATCTGACTAAACCTCCCAACTTGGCCTCATCCGTCCCAATCTCTCCTGACCTGACATAGAAACATGGAAGATAGGAGCAGGAGGCGGCCATTTGGTCCTTTAAGCCGACTCCACCATCCATCACAATCATGGCTGATCGTCCAACTCAAAAGCCTAATCCTGCTTTCTCCCCATAACCTTTGATCCTGTTCGCCCCAAGTGCTATATGCAGCCGCCTCTTGAATACATTCTTGACTATCTCTCTGACTTAAACGGATTACTCAAGAAGCAACCCCAACCCATTACTCTCCAAAGCTATAAACCAATCCCAAACCCCGACCACGCAACCATATCTAACTAGACACCCAACAACATGACCAACTCCCAGCCACCATCCAAACTGCTGATTAACCCTCCAACCCAACACAACACAACTCGACCACCCTCCAGACACCCAGAACTAATCCTTGAACCTCTCCTCAGCTCCCTGACTAACCATTCATCCAGCGACACACCAACCCATTCACTCCCACAATCAACTAACACTTATGGAGCTCCCCGGGGTCACTGTGCTGTAAATAGGGTGTGTGCTCGCTCTACCGCGACTCCACTCTGCTCTGGTGGAGCTCCCCGGGGTCACTGTGCTGTAAATAAGGTGTGCTCGCTCTACTGCGACTCCACTCTGCTCTGGTGGAGCTCCCCGGGGTCACTGCTGTAAATATGGTGTGTGCTCTCTCTTCCTCGACTCTACTCCGCTATGATGGAGCTCCCCGGGGTCACTGTGCTGTAAATAGGGTGCGTGCTCTCTCTTCCCCAACTCTGCTCTGCTCTGATGGAGCTCCCCGGGGTCACTGTGCTGTAAATAGGGTGTGTGCTCTCTCTTCCCCGACTCTTGTCTGCTCTGATGGATCTCCCCGGGGTCACTGTGCTGTAAATAGGGTGTGTGCTCTCTCTTCCCCGACTCTGCTCTGATGGAGCTCCCCGGGGTCACTGTGCTGTAAATAGGGTGTGTGCTCTCTCTTCCCCGACTCTTGTCTGCTCTGATGGATCTCCCCGGGGTCACTGTGCTGTAAATAGGGTGTGTGCTCTCTCTTCCCCGACTCTACTCTGGTGGAGTTCCCCGGGGTCACTGTGCTGTAAATAGGGTGTGTGCTCTCTCTTCCCCAACTCTGCTCTGATGGATCTCCCCGGGGTCACTGTGCTGTAAATAGGGTGTGTGCTCTCTCTTCCCCGACTCTACTCTGGTGGAGTTCCCCGGGGTCACTGTGCTGTAAATAGGGTGTGTGCTCTCTCTTCCCCGACTCTTGTCTGCTCTGATGGAGTTCCCCGGGGTCACTGTGCTGTAAATAGGGTGTGTGCTCTCTCTTCCCCGACTCTTGTCTGCTCTGATGGAGTTCCCCGGGGTCACTGTGCTGTAAATAGGGTGTGTGCTCTCTCTTCCCCGACTCTTGTCTGCTCTGATGGAGCTCCCAGGGTCGCAGTGCCGAAGATCCTGGGAGAAATATGCAGCAGTTTCAGGTTGGGAGAATTTTTAAACATACCGACAATCTGCTTACCATTGCTGCTGCTTGGAAGATTCAGGCCCATTTATATTTTAAATCCATTTAAATTTTAATTGTTACACTAAAAATTAACACAAACACTCACCAGATCTCCTCCAGACTCCTGCAGGTCAGTATGAGGCGGAGGAGAGCAGGGACAGATTGATCTGTGAAGGAGTTTGATCCCAGGGACAGAATCCTCAGTGACTGTTTTGTACTGAGAGCGGAGGCGAGATCCTCAGCACAAGAATCTGTGAGAGTGTTCCTATACAGACTGGAGACCAGAGAGAGGAATAACAGGAATCAGGTTCAATCCCCAGTGTTTTAAATAATACTGTTAATAACAATAATAATGTATTGTATCAGACATTCCAAAAACACAACCTGCATTTCTGTAGAATGAGGAAATACTCAATGCTGAAAATGAAATATAAATAAACTGGAAATGCTCAGCAGGTTCGCTAAATACATGTGAAGAGAGAAACAGGGGTAAAGTTTGAGCTTCCATTGGAACTGGGAACGGGCAGTGAATTGACAGGTTTGAAGTGACAGCGGTGGGTGGCTGGGGAAGAAACAAAGAAAGGACAAACTGGAATTACAGGAGTGATTAAATGATAAAAGTGATGATGGGACAGGACCATAATCACAGGATCCCCGTGTCCTTACTCGGAGTGGCTCGGGAGGGACATGGGATGGTCAGTGGTTTGGGAATGCAGTTTGTGGTGAGGTTGAAGATAATGGCTGTGATTTTACCAGAAGCTCTGAAGTCCCAACATGGGGATTGGAAATGGGTGGTGTGTCCGTGTGGGCAGGATAGGCAGAGTTATGAAGGAGATATTGTCAGAGGGGGACAATTAACGGCTGGCAGGCAGGGGGAGCTGCCCACTGAGGCAGCCTGGGCACGGGGCAGTCCCGGTTCAGGCAATGCTGGCACCATCTCCAAAGGCAGCCAGCAGGACTTTCAAACAGCAGCTCTGGAGGGAGCAGCGAGGGAGCTCTGCTTACTGAATGAAGGACTGAAATGTCAGAAAGCAGAGCAAGGCTTGCGCCCCCCCCCCCTCCCCTCCCCTCCCTCCCTGGAGGGGCTCCTCCCGGCTGCTCGGGTTCAGAGGGAGGTCCTGTTCCCTCAGGATGGGAGGAGATTATCCCATCGGTACAAGCCAGTCTGGATGGAGATTGCTGGGAGGTGAGCAGGTTTCAGACACGTGGTTACAGAGTGGAAAAGGATCAATGTCCTGATGTGTTCTGCCACGGTGAGTGCAGCACAGCCTGATGTGTGAATAAGGATGAGGGGGAAATTGTGGAAAGAACATCTCCACCCAGACACCGGCAATGCAAAGGACTTGCAGAATGTCACTGGCTGTCCTGTCTGGAGACAATACACATCTCTGTAACCTGTGCTTAATGCTCCCTTCTCTCACATTATCTGTCTCTTTAAGACCTGGTTGGCTGTAGGGATTCGCATTCTAATCAGTATTCTGTAAGTTGATTTTGTGTCTCTGTGCCCTGTTTGAGAGCAGATTTCCACTCCATCTGACAAAGGAGCAGCGCTCCGAAAGCTAATGGTATTTGCTACCAAATAAACCTGTTGGACTTTAACCTGGTGTTGTTAAAACTCTTACAATGCAAAGGCAGCAGCATTGACTGTCAGAGACATGTCCGTTAGGCTGGCACCAGCATAGGCTCGAGCAGGGCTGACCAACATATTCACTGGGCAAACACACGTCAATGTTTTTCTCACTCAAGGGGCCGATGAGTAAATTTCAGAATGATAAAGTTTGGCACAGCAGAAATTTCAATTAAAAACTAAACTGAGATATGAAAAGAAACAACTTGCTGAGCACAATAATGAGTAATAAATAAAGATGTTTATTAGAGTTTAATCCTCATCAATCACAAATTGTTTCTCTCCCACATTTGCTGCAGATTGGCTCAAAAACCAATCAGCAGCAAACATGGGAAAGAAACGGGATGTGATTGGAGGAGCAGCTCCATGCAGATTCTTCCATTCAAACTGAACTGTGTGACTGAGATTCTGGAAACTCGCTCCGGGGGCCGCATTGAGGGGCTTCGAGGGTCACATTCACCCCTTGGTTCACACGTTGGACAACCCTGGGCTACTGCATGTGTTTGATGGGTGAGTAACAATTTATGTGTTTGGAAAGAGAGCAAATATCATCAGGGAACGAGTGAAGAAGAGTGGAGACATCCAGGTCTTGCCATCCTTACACCAATGGAAGATGAAGTGCTGGATCAGGAAGGCCTGGGGGCAGAGTGGGTAATTACTGCTGGTGAGATGGGTTGAGTGGGTGGCCTAATGAATGGGCACAGGAGAGCGTCTGGTGAGGACAAAACATAGAGCTTGTTTATCCATCACTGGTCACAGAGAGCAGTCTGAAGGACGTATTGGGATAGGAACAAAATAACTAGGAGCAGCAGAAGGTCATTCAGCCCCTCGAGCACACTCCATCACGGCTGATCTAATTATAGTCTCAACTCTTTTCCCCGTAACCCGTGATTCACTTCTCAATCCAAAATCATTCTTAACTCAGCCTTGAATATATTCAATGACTCTGCCGCCACGAGTCTCCAGGGAAGAGAATTCCACTGACCAGCCACCATCTAAAAAATAAATTTCTCCTCATCTCAGTCTTAAGGGACTGACAATTACATTTTAAAATCTGTCCCCTTGTTCTGGTCTCTCTTACAAGAAGAAACAGCCTCTCAGCAACCACCCTGTCTCATCCCCTCAATGCGATCACCGTTTAATCTTCTGAACTTTCATAGATATTGCTCCAATCTGCTCAAATTTCCCTCGTAAAATAAACCTCTCCATCCCAGGAATCAGCCGAGTGAACTTTCTCTGAACTGGTTCCAATACAATTCTATCCTTTTGTAAGTAAAGAGCTCAACACTGTACACATCACTCCAGTTGTGGAGCCTCCCTGAGCCTCTCCACATCCCCTTGAAACATCTTTGCATCCTCCTCACAATTCAGATTTTCACCTCGTTTTCCATTATTCGCAAATTTGGAAATATTATATTTGATCCCCACATCCATATCATTGATGTAGATTCTGAATAGCTGAGACCCAAACACTGATCCCTGCCGTACTCCACTAGTTAGAGGCTGTCAACCCAAAAGTAACCCATTTATTCCAACTCCTTGTTTCTGTCCACTAACCAGTTCTCAGTCCATGCTGGTATATTCCTCCCAATCCCACGTGCTCCAATTTTATTTAATAACCTCTTGTGTGTGAATCATGCAACTATAGAATCCCTAGTGTAGGAATCGTCATTCGGCCCATCGAGACACACTGACAGAGTAACTTACCAAGGTCCGCTCCCCATAAACTCACTAATTTACTGGGGCTAATCCACCTAACCTACATATCTTGGGACACGAAGGGCAATTTTACCATGGCCAATCCATCTACCATGCATATCTTTGGAGTGTGGGAGGAAACCGGAGCACCCAGAGGAAACACACGCAGACACGGGGAGAATGTGGGAACTCCACACAGTCACCCAAGGCTGGAATTGAACCCGGGCCCCTGGCTGTGATGCAACAATGTTAACCACCGTGTCACCGTGCCAGCCTTTCATAAATCCATGTTGGCCCTGTCTAATCCTGCCATTAATTTTGAAGTGTTCTGTTATCACTTCCTTTATTACAGATTACTATAGGATTTCCATACCATCAATGTCAGACTAATAGATCTGCAGTTGCCCGGGTTCCCGTAACCCACATATTTACGCCGCTAATCCACCTAACCTACACATCTTGGACACTAACGGGCAATTTAGCACGGCCAATCCACCCAACCTACACAGTTTGTTTGGACTATGGGAGGAAACAGGAGCAGCCGAAGGAAACCCACACAGACACGGGGAGAACGTGAAAACTCCACACACAGTCGCCCAAGGCTGGAATGAATCCGGGTCCCTGACGCTGTGAGGCAGCAGTGCCAACCCCGGTGCCACATCTTCACTTAATCTAATACACTCCTTGAATTAGCAACGGCTGGAACACTTCTGCTGCTCTTCTCCAAATGAAAGGAATCTATTTTTGTTGGAAACGCCACACATTTGCACATCACCATGTCTAAAACAGCTTGTTGTGTGATTGGCACTGGAACGTGCTTCTCCAGGAAATTGCTTGAATCCATTCTGTGAACTAAT